>NC_133651.1:2056838-2378099 GCF_009905375.1 Apium graveolens
ACCTGTTACTAATGCTGTTCAAACTCCAGAATTATCTAAGACACCTTCTCTGCATCTAGATACTGATGATCAGACTTTAGGTGAGCATCAGGATATGGCTGTTGATCAGAACTTAGTATCCGATCAGCAATTAGAGGATGCTGAAGCCTCCATTGCTACTCACACTGTTGTTTTATCAGAGGATACTGATTCTGTAAGTTCTGATGCTACACATGATGGAGATACTGGTGATGCTGCTCCAACTGCTCATGTTGTAGATACTGATGCAGCAGGTCCTTCCAGACATACTCCTCAACAGACTCTTCCTAAGTCTGAATTGGTTAAGCAGTTTATTACCGGGGAAGCACCAGTACCTTGGAGTGAAACTCCTGCAGGTCAGGAGTGGACTAAGGAATGGAACTCAGTTTCATGTGTTCCAACTGAAAAACATCTTGCTGAGCACTTGACTAAAGCTGATGAAATGTTAAATTCTGATGATTTCAAAACTCAGCTTAGAGTCACTGCATTGAGTAATAAACATTTATAAGGTCTTCATTCAACTACTCATGCAGAGCTACACAAGATTCAGGAGAACTTTATCAAACAGGAACAAGTTTGGAAAATTGATAAGAAAAAGTTCTTCCAACCTACCATTGACAGGATTGCTTATATTGAGAAGACTCAAGATCATCAACAAGCTCAGATTGATGCAATTCTGAAAAATCAAGCTTCTCAGCAATCACAACTAACTGAAATCCAATCCTCAGTGGAATTGCTTCTCTCTCTTCTACTACCTGCTGATGCCAAAAAGGGGGAGAAGGTAATTAAGTCCAAATGCAAAACTAACAAGACACTGCAAGGAAAGGATGATGGAAATGATGACCAAGGATACTCTGGAATGGGTAGCGGTCATAGTCAAGGTAGAAGGTTTACATCAAGACAAGCTAGTCACAGGACAAGTTCTGATACTGGGAAAAGAATAAGTTCTGCTGCTGGTAAAAAGTTAAGTTCTGATGAACTTTTAGATCTTGATGAGGAAATGTCAAGACGGTTATTTCTTCAAGAAAATCCAGGAATGGGCTTGGAAAGTTTAAAGGAAGAAGAAGCCAGACTTAAATCAGAGAAAGTCACATCTAAATCTGAAGCTTCTGGTAAAAAGTCACTTCCAAAACTCAAAGGCATTGTAATTAAAGAAAGGACACATACTGAAGCAACATTGGCTAGATCACAACCACAGATAGATCCAAGATCCAAGGGTAAAGAAAAGGTTGGTGAACCTATCAAGGTTTATGTACCTCCTGAGGAAGAAGAAATTACTGATGTAAAGGATGATCTTGCTCTGACTTCAAGAAAAGTTCTTAAAACAACCTCTGACATGGCTCAAGTTGTTTAGAGTCAAGAAATTGTAAGTTCTGATATTCAGAAGAAGCAAGTAACCTCTGACATAGCTCAAGTTAACTTGATATCAGAAAATAGATCAAAGACACTCCTACCAGGATTCACTAAAGCAAAACAGACTCAATCTTTGAAGACTACTGCAAGTGGTTTTGAAGCAAGAGTAGTCACTGGAAAGGAAGCAAGAGATAAAACTGGATTGGGAAGTGCTGATGAAAGAAGAGTGCACAACACTACCAATGATCCAACTTCCTTGAGTGAACCGGGTATTGGAGCAACTCCTGAGAGATTGAATCAACTGGAATCTGTACAGATGGTTTACCATACCTACTTGAAAGAATACATCATGTTGTATTTCATGACAGATGGTAGGGTTTATCATATAAGACAATATGTCATTCCATTGAAGTATTTTGAAGAATTGGAGCATGTACTTTTCTTACTTCAAGTGGATGACAGAATAAAAGGGACTGCTGCAAACTACTTAAAAGAACAGATTCAGAGACAGAAAAGGCTTTATTCTGTTAAGTCTGACAGCAGATATGTTCCAAAGTACAGAGATCACAATGGTGATATTGTTGATATGAAGCCTAATACTGCACAGATCAGAACATATCTTGGTATTAAGGGACTTGAATTCAATCTGAAGTCTGACAAAGCTTATGTCATATCTAGATCAGGAGTTGAGAAAAGCAAAGATCAATGATCTCAGAGATGCAATCTTTCAAACTGGTGAAGATACTGCAGAGCTTAAAGATGTCAAAAGGAGAATGATTGATGAACTCAGATATGCTGAGAAATGTTTGTTGAAGAACTATCTCAGAATAACTCCTGACATCAGAGAGATCAGAAAATAATGAAGCCAAGTCGAAGATCTAAAACTACTTAAATTCTGATATTTATACAGACTGAAGTTGTTATCAGAAGTTGAATATTGGTAAAGCTTTAAGGACTGTAAGTTGTAGTTATCTAGTCTAATTCTCATGCATTTGTACTTAATGTCTTTGACATCATCAAATATCTGTTAAACTTGTATATTATGCTAATTTACAAGTTGGGGGAGATTGTTAGATATATTTGATAATGTCATGGCTAATATGTTTTATGTTTAGCTTTCAGATCTTACTTGAACAAGATAAATTAGTACTTAACTGTTGATCAGTACTTATACTGGAAGTCAGGACTTAAGGATATCAGTACTTATATTATCAGGAGATAATCATCAGAAGATAGATATCAGAACTTAAGTGCTGAAGGACGATCAGATAAGGACAGTAGCTGATTAAAGGAAAGAAGATCAAGATAAACATAAGAAGAGATATGCATGAAGAAGGAATTCTGTAAAGAATGGAATACTTGGAAGAAAAGATATCTGATTGATATATTTTAGGAAGCAGAATTATATTCCATATCAATTAGCGATTATCTTGTAACTGTGTAGTATATAAACACAGACATAGGGTTTACACTATAAGTGTTATCATTATTCGAGAAGATTATTCATTGTAACCCTAGCAGCTCTCGTGATATTGTACATCACTGAGAGGTAACAGTTCCATAATGTAACATAGTTTATTATTTCAATAAAGTTTGTTTTCTGTTACTTAAGTTCTTAAAGTTCGATTTGAGTGTACTATACACTGTATTCACCCCCTCTACAGTGTGTGTGTGACCTAACATACCAATCTTGTAAAAGTAGCTTCACACAATGGTTTGGTGAAGATATCTGCTAGTTGTTGATCTGTTGGAACAAAGTGCAATTCCACTGTACCTTCATCCACATGTTCCCTGATGAAGTGGTACCTGATGCTGATGTGCTTTGTCATTGAGTGTTGAACTGGATTACCTGTCATAGCAATAGCACTTTGATTATCACAGTAAATAGGGATGTTGAAATATGTTAACCCATAATCCAGTAACTGATTCTTCATCCAAAGAATCTGTGCACAACAGCTTCCTGCAGCAATGTACTCTGCTTCTGCAGTTGATGTGGAAATTGAATTTTGTTTCTTGCTAAACCAAGAAACCAATCTGCCTCCAAGAAATTGGCAGCTTCCACTTGTGCTTTTCCTGTCAATTTTGCAACCTGCAAAATCTGCATCTGAGTAACCTATTAGTTTAAAATCTGATTCTCTGGGATACCACAATCTCATATCAGTTGTTCCCTTAAGATACTAGAATATTCTTTTTACAGCTGTTAAGTGAGGTTCTCTTGGATCTGCTTGAAATCTTGCACAAAGACAGGTAGCATACATGATATCAGGTCTACTAGCAGTTAGATAGAGTAGAAAGCCAATCATACCTCTGTAATCAGTAATATCTACGGATTTACCGGTATCCTTGTCCAGTTTTGTTGCAGTGGCCATGGGAGTGGATGCACTTGAACAATCTTGCATTCCAAATTTCTTCAACAAGTTTCTGGTGTACTTAGTTTGACAAATAAAAGTGCTTTCTTCATTCTGCTTGACTTGAAGGCCCAGAAAATAGCTAAGTTCCCCCATCATACTCATCTGATACCTTGACTGCATCAGTTTGGCAAACTTCTTGCAAAGTCTGTCATTTGTAGACCCAAAAATGATATCATCAACATAAATCTGGACCAGAAGTAAGTCCTTTCCATGGTTGAGGTAGAACAGTGTTTTGTCTATAGTTCCTATGTTAAATCCACTTTCCAAAAGAAACTGAGCTAAAGTCTCATACCATGCTCTAGGAGCTTGCTTAAGTCCATAAAGTGTTTTATCAAGCCTGTAGACATAATCTGGATATTTGGAATCTACAAAGCCTGGAGGTTGTTCAACATATACTTCTTCCTCTAATTCTCCATTGAGAAAAGCACTTTTCACATCCATTTGAAAGACAGTAAACTTTTTGTGAGCAGCATAAGCCAAAAATATCCTTATGGCTTCCAATCTAGCAACTGGTGTAAATGTTTCATCATAATCAATTCCCTCCTGTTGAGAATATCCTTTTGCAACCAGCCTTGCCTTATTCCTTGTAATTATGCCATCACTATCAGTTTTGTTTCTGAATACCCACTTTGTACCAACAACAAATTTATTCTTTGGTCTTGGCACTAGGGTCCAGACTTTATTTCTTTCAAATTCATTTAACTCTTCCTGCATTGCTTGCACCCAATCAGCATCTTGAAGAGCTTCTTCCACTTTCTTTGGCTCAGTCTGAGAAAGAAAAGAATTGTAAAGACATTCATTTGAAGTACTTGTTCTAGTTCTGACACCTGCATCAGGATTTCCAATTATCAAATCAGGTGTATGTGATTTAGTCCACTTCCTTACAAATGGAAGGTTTTCTCTAGAACTGGATGCTCCCTCATGATCCATGCTGTCTTCATTTTTATTTTCTGATGCTCCCCCTGAAACTATGCTCTCTGAGTTGGATTCTTCAGAATTTAGATTTTCAGTACTATTAGAACTTGGCTTATCAGAACTTGACGAATCAGAACTTGAAGAGCCAGATGTATGTTCTGATGCTTCTTGAGATGTGGTAAGATCTTAAGTATGCTCCCCCTGTATAGGTGCATCTTCCTTTGACGTAGTCACCACAGTTTCAATAACATCAGAGTTTAATCCATCAGAGTTTGCAGTATCAGGACTTATATTGTCAGGATTTTCAGTATCAGAATTTGAGTCTTCATTTTCAAATCTCAGCTGATCATGATCAATAAAATTTTCAAGTCCAGTAATCTTCTTATTTTCAAAAGAGACATTGATAGATTCCATGACCACTCTTGTTCTCAAGTTATAGACTCTGAAGGCTTTTGTGGAAAGTGGATATCCAACAAAGATTCCTTCATCAGCTTTTAGATCAAATTTGGATAGCTGTTCAGGATGAGTCTTAAGAACAAAACACTTGCATCCAAATACATGAAAATACTTCAGATTTGGCTTCTTTTTCTTCACCATCTCATATGGTGTCTTTCCTTGCTTGTTAATGAGTGTTGCATTTTGAGTAAAATAAGCAGTCTGCACAGCTTCATCCCATAAATAGGTTGGAAGTTTTGCTTCTTCAAGCATTGTACGTGCAGCTTCAATGAGAGTTCTATTCTTCCTTTCAACAACTCCATTTTGCTGTGGAGTTCCAGGAGCAGAGAATTCCTGCTTGATTCCATGGTTTTTGCAGAACCCTTCCATTATCAAATTCCTGAACTCAGTGTCATTATCACTCCTTATTGTCTCCACAGAATCTTTGACCAATTTATCCAGTTGTTTGACATGATCAATCAAGATAGATGCAGTTTCACTTTTTGTGTGCAAGAAATACACCCATGTGTATCTGGTGAACTCATCCACTATGACCAAAGCATATTTCTTCTTTGCAATAGACATGACATTTACTGGACCAAATAGATCAACATGTAGTAGGTGATAAGGCTCAAGAATTGATGATTCAGTCTTGCTCTTGAATGAGAATTTTCTTCGTTTATCCTTCTGACAAGAATCACAAAGGTCATCAGGAGCAAATACTGACTTTGGCAGTCCTCTCACAAGATCTTTCTTGACCAACTCATTTATATTGTTGAAATTTAAATGAGAGAGTTTCTTGTGCCAATTCCAGCTTTCTTCAATTGATGCTCTACTCATCAGGTAGATTGCAGAACCATCAGTACTTGTTGAAAGCTTGGCTTCATAAATGTTACCACGCCTGTATCCTTTCAGAACAACTTTGCCTGTAGATTTACTCACAACTTCACAGTGTTCTTCAAAGAAATCAACATGATAACCTCTGTCACAGATTTGACTTATACTCAGCAGATTGTGTTTAAGTCCTGAGACCAGAGCTACTTCATTTTCCCAAGATTGATATTGTCATATCCCAATATTTTTCCAATGTTGCCATCTCCATAAGAAACACTTGGGCCAACTTTCTCCACAAAGTCTGATAGCAGGGCTTTATTTCCAGTCATATGTCCTGAACATCCGCTGTCCAGAACTAGGATGTTTTTCCTGTTGCCCTGCAATCACAAAGACCACTAATGATTAGTTTTAAGGACCCAGACTTGCTTGGATCCTTTGGCCTTATCAAGTTTGTTAACATTTACAGCGGATTTAGTATCAGAATTTATGTTAACATTTTTCTTATCAGAATTTACACTATCAGACTTTGAATCAGAATTTACACTAGAAGGAACAATGGAAACTTTCTTTAAAGAAGGTTTTATTTGATAATAATCATAGTACAAACTATGATATTCCTTACAAGTATAAATGGAATGTCATAAACTACCACAATGAAAACAAGGATTTTGTGGCTTATATCTAACAGACTGACTCTTAACTCCTGACTTTGAAGGTAAGGAGTTTATGTTCTTATTCTTCCTGCAAAAAAAAACCAGATGGTTAGAACTTCCACAGTTATGACATGTTTTCCTAGGAGCTTTAGGAACAGGTTTAAAATCATTGCTTTTATTCACACCTTACTTTCCATTCCTATTTTTCCTAGGTGATTTTACCTTGTTTGCATTCTTAACATCTTTCAGCTTATGTTTAAGCCGCTTCTTTGTCATTAAGCCTATGTTTACTTCAGCTGTCTTTTCCTGTTTTAGTTTGTCAGAAGTTAATCCCTTTTTAACTTCTGATTTCTCATTATCAGACTTTACAGCTACAAACTTAACAGGTTTTAACTTTGGCTTTTGCTTAACAACAACAAGCTTAATTTCTACAGTTCCTTTATCATTCTTATCCTCTCCATAACCTAAGCCCTCTTTCCAGTTTTCACTACTTAACAAATTCTGAGTTGTTCTGCCAGAGTTAGTCCAAGTCCTGATAACCTCTCTTTCCTTTTCTAACTCAGTTTTTAGAGATTCATTCATTTTTATTACTTCATCCCTAACATAAAAAACATCATCTCTATCTTTCTGAGTTTGATGGAACATAACTAACTCCTTTTCTAAGAAATCATTTCTTTTCTTAAAAGTAAGATTTTCAGAAGCTAATCTTTCACATGTTAGAGTTTCTTATTCCTAGTGGACTAACAATGAGATTTACAGAAGGGGGGTTGAATGTAAATCTCAAAACTTTTTCTAGTTTTGAGCAGTTTTAAAGATATATTGTGATGATAGTGAAGAGGAGATTGATGGAGATGACACTTCAAAAGGGATTCAAAATATGCCCTTGGATAATGCACAAAATTCTGCACCCGTTGATAGAGGCAATGCAGTATCCGTTGAAAGACATAGTGCATCATCCATTGAAGTACAAAATGAAGCATCCGTTGATCATAGTTCATCAACGGATAATCGATTTACACCATCAGTTGATAGAACTCCAAATTCCCTGCAAAGAACCAACAACTCAGGGGGAGTTTCAACTAATCAACACTCTGTCTCACATCATGACAATACTGAGGCCACCTCATCTAGAGCACATCTTCCACCTCAAAGAAAATGGACCAAGAATCATCCCTTTGAACTGATCATTGGTGATGCATCATCTAAAGTGCAAACAAGAAAAGCTACTCAAGATGAATGTCTGTATAGTAGTTTTCTATCTCAGGAGGAACCTAAGAAAGTGGAAGAAGCTTTATTGGATCCAGATTGGATATTAGCTATGCAGGAAGAGCTGAACCAATTTGAGAGAAACAAAGTTTGGAAGCTGGTACCCAAACCAAAGAACAAGAGTCCTATTGACACAAAATGGGTATTCAGAAACAAGATGAATGAAAATGGCATTGTCATAAGGAATAAAGCCAGATTGGTTGCTAAAGGCTATTCTCAACAAGAGGGAATAGATTTTGATGAAACATATGCTCCTGTTGCAAGACTTGAAGCCATCAGAATTTTTCTAGCCTATGCAGCCCATGCCAATTTCAAAGTCTATCAAATGGATGTCAAGAGTGCATTTCTAAATGGGAAATTGGAGGAAGAAGTCTATGTAAGTCAACCTCCAGGGTTTGAAGATCCAAATTTTCCAGACTATGTGTATTATCTGTTGAAAGCACTCTATGGACTGAAGCAAGCACCTAGAGCCTGGTATGAAACCCTATCAAAATTCCTTTTGGAGAATCACTTTACTAGAGGTACGGTTGATAAAACTCTCTTCTTTAGGAATGTTAATGGCTCTAGTATACTTGTTCAAATTTATGTAGATGACATAATATTTGGTTCTAAAGATAATAAACTTTGCAAAAAGTTTGCTAAGCTAATGCAAAGTAAGTATGAAATGAGCCTGATGGGAGAACTAACCTATTTTCTTGGTTTACAAGTTAAACAAGTTAGTGATGGAATTTTCATTAGTCAAACTAAATATATTCATGATCTTTTAAAGAGGTTTGACTTAATGGATTGTTCATCTGTAAAAACTCCCATGGCCACTGCCACCAAACTTGAATTGAATAAGACTGAAAGGTCTGTGGACATTACAAGTTATAGAGGCATGGTTGGTTCACTTTTATATTTAACTGCCAGTAGACCAGATATAATGTTTGCTACATGTCTGTGTGCTAGATTTCAAGCTGATCCTAGGGAGTCTCACTTAATTGCTATCAAGAGGATTTTCAGATATCTCAAGGGTACACCAAATTTAGGTATTTGGTATCCTAGAGAATCTAGATTTGATCTAATTGGTTATTCAGATGCAGACTATGCAGGTTGCAAAATAGACAGGAAAAGTACAACAGGCTCCTGCCAATTCCTGGGAAACAAGCTTGTATCATGGTTTAGCAAAAAGCAAAATTCAGTCTCTACTTCTACAGCTGAGGCTGAATACATTGCTGCTGGAAGTTGCTGCTCTCAAGTGTTATGGATGAGGAATCAACTCCTTGATTATGGACTTCATGTTGACAAAATTCCTATCTTTTGTGACAACACAAGTGACATAGCCATAACAGAGAATCATGTGCAGCACTCAAGGACCAAGCACATTGATATCAAGTACCACTTCATCAGGGAGCATGTCATGAATGGTACAGTGGAACTACATTTTGTTCCAAGTGAACAACAAATTACAGACATATTTACCAAGCCACTTGATGAATCAACATTCACAAAATTGGTAAGTGAGCTAGGTATGCTTAATTACTCATAAAATTTATGTCCTTATTGCAATTTGAATTGAAGCCCGAAATGTATTAGTTGCTAGAACAAATTTGACTTCTTAACAAAGATTATTCCATCAACGGATATTTCCTATCCGTTGAAAGTCAAAATTTTCTGTCAACGGATGTTCATTATCCGTTGAAAAACATATACATTTCTGGAATTTTTATCCGTCAACGGATAAAACTGAAGTACCTTTCAACAGATGACAGTTTACTTTATCCGTTGAAATGTCACATCAGTCGATTCAGGTGTTTCACAGCCGTTGATTCTATTTTCTTAACCGTTGATACTCATACATACAGCTGTATGTATTTGTTTTAAAGGTAGTTTTTAGAATACTTACAGTTTATTCTTAAACGGCTGAAATTCACTAACATATATTTATTGTTTAATCTTTTATTAATACTTTTTAATTTGAGAAAGTATATAAGCCCTTCTGATTTTTCATTTTTACTTTACGCTTTCTTGAAATTTCAAAGCTTTTACCATTTTCTCTCTGCAAATCCTTCAAGTTATTCTCTGCAACTTCTACTTACAACAATGGCACCTGTAGTAAAAATTATGTCTCAATCTGGGTTCATCTATGAGAAGAACAATTTCATAGCTTTGGTAGCAAAGAATGAAGCCCACTCAGATTATCACAAAATGATGGACTTCATCAAAAACTGTAAACTTAGCTATGTAATGCTGGAAGCCCCAACGATTTACTGTGAAGTAGTTGAGGAGATTTGGACAACTGCTGAGTTCAACTCCATAGATATGACCATCTCTTTCACTCTCAAAGGTAAAAATCACTGCGTTAACTGTGATGATTTACTAGCATGTTTTAAATTGCCTGAGAACAATGCCATGACACCACACACTGATAATGATGTATCCAGCATGTTAGATTCCATAGGTTATTCTCTTAACTCTGCTAGTTTAGGGAGTATTAAAAGAAAAGGCCTTAGGAAAGAATGGAGTTTTCTTGGGGATGCCTTTATCAAGGTTTTCTCTGGGAAAATTAGTAATTTTGATGACATAACTTCATCTCTTGTTAATATGCTCTATATGCTTGTTTCTGATAGGTATTTTAACTTTAGCAATTATGTTATGCTAGAATTGGGTACTAGATTAGGTAACAAAGCTAATAGACCTAATAACATCTATTATGCTAGATTCTTTATGTTATTGGCTAACCATGTTGCTGAAGGTTTGGTCATAACCAATGAGAATAATCAACTCAAGTGCTGGGCACAAGAGAAAAGAGTTCTTGCAGATTTATTGAGAATGGATCTCAACAGCAGTGTACCATTGGTATATTTACCAATCATGGATGCACCTCAGGTAAATGAGGTAATTGTTTCCACAACTCCTACTTCTTCCAACCCCTCTATGTCTTTATCTTCTAGTGTGCCCATGGAATCTGTGACAATGCCCCAACAGATTCCTACCAAGGTCACCAAAACTAAAATTTCAAAGTCAAAGACAAAGAAAACCACCTCTGTTATTTCTCAAAAGACAACAGTTGTAACACCTACCCTTAACCCTGAGGGGAGTGAACAGGGTGTGAGTGGTGAGGGGAGGGGTGAACATCAAAGAAACCCCCAGGATAAGGAAGGAGAGATAAGTGCTTCCCAAGCTAGCCAAGCCACAGTTTCTCAAAAAGCTGTGGTGGTTGAAAAGGTCTCTAGCATATCCCTAGCTGCATCCTCCCAAAAAGATGTAACTATTGAAAATAGTTCCCAACCAGGAACACAGAACAAACGAGGGAGGGACACTGAAGCCAAACACTCGCCTACAAAAGCTTTTATTAGAAGAAAGAGGGCTAGAACCCAATCTTCTACACAGGGTGCACACACTGCACAGATACATCCATCTGTATCTATGCCTTCTCAAACTCAGTTTGATGTGGCTCCAACAAATGTGGAGTCACAGCCCCATTCTCTCACAATTCACACACATCAATCACCACACACTTCATCACCATCTCTGGATGTGGATATGTTATTCCCATCAATTCCTGATTCTCCCTCTTTACAACTCAGGGAGGAGCCCCACTCAAATACAGGTGATCATCATCTTTTAGATGATTTGTTGGATCACCCGCAAATTCTTTCAGATGTAATTGAAGGATCTGTGTCACCAAAACTCAAATCAATCCACACAGATTCAACAGTTATATCACTTTTAATTTCTACTTCTTTTCCTTCTTCAACGGATATCACTCATCCGTTGACAAGTGGTTGTTCTTCAACGGATAAGCTTAACAGCAGTTATCCGTTGATACCATCAGTGTCACCTTCAACGGCTATTTCATATCCGTTGATAGTCTCTACACACTCAACTGAAACAATTCCAAGTGTAGAAGACATGATTACTGTACAATCACTTTTAGGACTGAAGGAAGGGAGTGACAATTTGAGTGAGAGGCTGGGTTGCTCCCAGGCAAAAGGAGAGATTGAGAGCTCAAATAAGCATGCTATTTCTTCCAGCATGGCAAAAGTAAGTGAGAGGAGTACCACCTTAGTAGGTGAAGGTGAGGGTGTGAGGAGTGTGAGCCAGGGGGAGCCCCTGATGCAAGAATATAGAGAAAAAGAGAGAAAGGCAGGTACAGCAGATATAAGGGTGGATCCAGCCATTGCTAGTGAGTCAATGATTGTGGATGATGCTGAAAAGGAAAGACAATTTCAGCAATATTACAAAGCTGTAATTGATAACATTTCCTTGGATGCTGACACTTTTACTCATCATGTGTCAGCCTATCAGTTGTTGGCTGCTCAGGGCAATGAGGAGGCAGAAAAGACACTACATCTAGTACATACAACAGAATCTCTTCAAAGGGATAAAGCTGCTATTAACAAGATGCCTTCTACAGCTGGTGAGTCATCTGAGGAATTTGGAGTAAATTCTGATGATGATGACTCTGTTTCCTTTGATGGAAGCATGAACTTAGGGGGAGATGAAGGCCATAGTTCAATTCCAAATTTACCTGAATGGGCCTTGACAAAGGAGTCTACATCAGGGCAATTCAATGTCTCCTTAGTCAAACAAATCAGTACTATCCAACAGGCCATTCAGAAAACTTCACATGCTGGTACCAAGGCAATCCTTACAGCTCACCTGGACTCACTGTATCTCATGAAGTTGCAGCAAGTAAGACAGAATCTGAGTGTGGATGAACTCATGAAGGATATTGCTGACTTGAAATCCTACAATTCTGAAAAATTGGATTCAGTCATGCCCTATGGTACAATGAAGGACTTATTGTTGAGATTGAAAAAGGATTCAAATACTGAAAAGAGGCTGGCTAAGTTAGAAGACAGAGTCCAAGTTATTGAAAATTCTGTGGCCAGCATTCTTCACAACCAACAATCTCAAACAAATCTACTTATGCAGCTGGAAAAGGCACAAGGCTTAACCCCTCTCCTTGATGATAACAAAAAGGGGGAGATAAAAAGGGAAGGGGAAGGAGAGCCATCTACAAAAATCCAGATATCTAAAGTGCTAGTTCCTGCCATCACTACTTCTCCAATTATGCAAATCAAAGGAAAGCCTGATGGAATTGACCTAATCCAGCTAGCAGCAGCTGAAATTCAAGTGAAAGAGCAAAGGGGGAGAATTGATGAAAGGGTGCAACAAGTGTTTGGCTCAACACAAGATAAATCAATATCTGTGAAACATAGCACAAAGGTTGAACCAATCATTATGGAGCACAAGCCAGAAAGGAGGAATAAGGTTGGAGAGACTTCTTTCAAGAATCTAAAACCTATGGTTCTCAAGCCCAACACTAGATCCAGCAAGGACTCCACAAAGAACCCCCTACACTTTGCTCAGATGAAAGAAGTGGACTTTCATCTTCCAAAGCCTGATGAAGACAAAGTTTTGGATGCTAACATCATAAAGTACAAGGAGACCAAGGACATAGTTGAAAGAATGAAAATGGCCATTATCTTTAGAGAGGAAAAGAGTATCTGTGTGATGCAAGGACATCCCAAATTTCCAAAGGCCAAGAGGGAAGAAACCAAAAGGTTGAAGAAAGAAGCTGAAAAACTCAAGGCTGACAAAAGAGCACAAGCAAAGCTTGAACAACAGCTAAAGTCAAGTCAAGTTGAAGGAGAGAAAGGAATTGAAGTCAGGGGTGAAGACAAGATTGCAAACCTAGATGAGGTTTTTGGGAGTATATTTGGTGAGAGTATGGAGGAAAGAGAGGAATGGCAGAAGGGAAACAGAAGAAAGGCCAAGGCACATAGAAGGAGTGAAGATAACACCGAAGAAACTAAATCAATATCTAAACCACTACCTCCCATACCTGAACCTTGTGTTGCTGATCCCACTATAAACATCCATGGTGAACTAATCATCCCAAAAGAGGAACCTATTGATTGGGACACCATCAAATTGCCTACCTTTTTAACCACTCTTCCACTACCAAAGAAACAGAAAAGAAAATCCAAATCTACACCTCCCCTAACCTCTAAGAAATTCACTCAAAAACAAAAACCTAAGCCTAAGCCACCCATTTCTAAAGATGATTATGTTCACATCTGTGACATAAAAGAAATTTCAAACATTGAACTCTATCTGGATGAGCTGGAGGATGTAAGGGGAATAGCTGCCTACAGACAGCTACCAGAGAGATTGGTGTTCAGATACAAAGGAGTTGGGGAAAGAACATGGCCTCTCTACAGGATTCTGAATGAAGGCTACTCTACCTTGATCAGAGTCTTTTCAGCCATACAAAAGGATTCTGGCTTTACCAGGACTGCCAAGACTGAAATTCTCAACAAGATTGCCAACATAAGGAAAACTTGGAGGGAGCCCAATGCTTTGCCCAGAACTTTACTTATTCAAGAAAGGGGAATTACAATCCACAAATCACCTCATTGGTTGATGGAATTTAGAGATGATAAAGGAGTCGGAAGATTTTTCAGACTTGAAGACCAACTCAAGATTGCCAACAATGAAACTCTCAAGGAAATGCAATCTAAGTTGGATATCAATAATGAAGATGAAGCTGAATTCTACAGACAACTCCAACTCCAAATTGAGGAAAATGACAAAGGGCTAGGAAAGAAAACAAGGGAACAAAGAAGAAAAAGATGATTTGCTCAGACTAAAGGAGCACCCTTGGAAATTCTGTAAATCTTCAATTACCTCCTAGTACATACACTTTTGCAGCACTTTTAAATTTCTACTTAGTTTCAATTCATATATTTGTTAAGTGTTTTGTTATCATCAAGTTAACCCTGAATTTATGTCTACAATTCTTATAGACATAAATAGGGGGAGATTGTTAGGTATATATGTGCATTAGTTTGATGAGATGTTTAACAAAACACTTAAGTAGAAGTTTAGTGTTTGCAGCCTCAACGGATAAGACCACTTTGGCTATCCGTTGATGGTGCAGCTTTACTTAGAAATAAGTCTAGTGTTGTAGCACATTTCAGTCTCTGTATTCAAGATATAATTCTTAGAAGTTGAAAGAAAATATAAGTCATGTTGACTACTAGAAGATATGCAAATAGGAAGGCCAATTGTAAATATTTCATGCCTTGTAATTTTGTATAAATGAAGTGGTATCAACGGATGTCTTAAAGACCTTCAACGGATGAGAAACAAAGCTTTAACGGATGTCTCTAAAGCTTCAACGGATAGAGCTTCAACTGCTAACACATCAACGGATAAAGCCATCAACGGATGAAGGCTTCAACGGATGTTCTGTTAAATAGCAGTTGATAAGTGGTAGTTGTAACAGCAGACAGAGACACATGGGTTGACAGAGATAACTGAAATGTGGAAGCCTAATTTCAGGAACATCAGAAAAAGCAGCCGTTCTACTCTAGTACAAAGAGGCAATAGTCAACAAAGTACTTGAGTGATATGGAGAAGAAACAAGTGGAGAACTTATTTTATTATTGTATTTTTATCTTTGTCTTCACTTGTACACTTGGTGATATATAAACCAAGTAGCAACTAGTAATTAGATAAGAAGTTTTTCCAGTGCTGTTTAGAAAAATCTTGAGAGAAAAATTATCTAGTTTGTACTAGGATGCAGCTGTGATCAACATCTAGAATCACAGATTTTCTGAAATACCATCTCTGGTGGAACAACAATCCACCAGAAAAGTTTTTAAGGTCTGTTTCAGTAATTATTCAATCCTATGAGGATAACTGTGCTAGATACTGACCTAGTAATCTTCAATAAACAAATGATTTCATGGAAGAAGTAATTATTTCAGTGGAAATCTTATGACACTAGCAAATTCTGATAATTGAGCTTAGTTAAGTTTACTTTGTATATCTTATTACTAAGTCACAAATTAGAATAATGCTACTCATCTGTTAAGTTCTGATACTAGTAAAACTGCTGAATGTACTAAGTGCTGATAAACCTCTCTTATCAAAAGAAAAAGTAAAAAGATCAAAGAATAAAATCAGGTACTCCTTTGAGATCTAGAGTAAAAATGTGGAAGGGACGACCCAAGTGCATTGCTGGTATTAAGTAAATATGCATTAGAAAAGCAAAATATTTTTTTGGTGACTTTTCACACTCTATGATTACTGGAGAAATACTCTGATAATAGCATAAATTCTGATAAACAGTCGTGACTCACTTACACTGAGAAGCCACTGTAAAATAGAATTTCAAAAGATGCAAAAAATTAGCACAGAACAGTTGAGGTGGACTCAAGCATAAACTCATTCTTCAGTAGGTTTCAGGACCATGACAGATCTTTAGCAAAATTTTAGTTATGCCTTATTTCTAAGATGTAC
Source organism: Apium graveolens (assembly GCF_009905375.1). Classification (NCBI taxonomy): domain Eukaryota; kingdom Viridiplantae; phylum Streptophyta; class Magnoliopsida; order Apiales; family Apiaceae; genus Apium; species Apium graveolens. Next base: position 2,073,022 of record NC_133651.1, read on the forward strand.
TGAAGTGAATCAGACTTTACTCTTAGTCTGTTATTTAGCTTAATGCACACACTAATCACTCCATCTGAATGATGAAAATTTCTGTGGTGGTCTATGTTATTTTAGATAAACAGTCATTGTGTCATTATTGCACAAATTCTGAGGACAAGTTCTAAGTTACACGTTATGATGATTAAGTTCTGACGTTCATAACTCAGAACTTGTATGAGTATTTACTAAGATGAGCATTCCTTTTTCGAGTTAAGAAATTATGTTCTGATGACTGTTAAGTTCTGGTATAGGTCTAAGTTCTGATTTCTCAGTCTAATCCTTTACTTTGCTTATCTTTGAATGAAATTTAATAACAGTCTCAGTTTGTACTCGTATATGTTGCAGTGGAAGATTAATAGTCACTATAATTAGGATTAATGGTTTTGTACTTGAACAGTCCACTGTTTCTTGTGTCTTGTGCGGTCTAGACCATGATTCCTCTTTCCAATGACTGTTATTCTTTTTTAAAGTCTAGGGAGACGAGGTAGAATTAATTCTACCTGTCAGCATTAAATATATTTGCGTCTCTTGGCATTCTTTTGCCTATATAAACAACCACTTCACATCAGTCTCTCCATCCCATTCTTCTCACACATTTATCCTCCTTCTTCTGTCAAAAACACAATGGTTCGATACAACATGTTTTTGAACACACAAACCTTCACAATGGAGCTCAGTTGTGCCGACTGGCAGCAGGAGTGGCATATAACAGCCATTCCTGAGGAGATCTGGGACTCTGTCCCACAGGAGGTGCTGGCTCACCTTCTATTCTTCGAGATGGATTATCATCGCCATCTGGAGCGCCTGGAGGAGGAAAGGCGGAAAGCTATCCGTCAGCAAGAACGAATCATATGACTCGCCATCTTGTTCGTCGAAGATAGGAAGAGGAAGATGACTTAATCTCATCTTCTTCCTGTTCTTCTTCATCCTCAGCTTTGTCAGGCTTCTTAGCTAGGACTAAAGCTGTTGACGTTAGGATTAGAAGCTTAGGGAAAATCTTGTATTGATGTAATTTCTATTTCATATATGTATTGACTTGATATATTAATGAAAACAGTTTTTACTTCAAGATTTTATCTCTGAGTTATTTTATCTTGTGTTGTTAAATCCTGCTTGATATTCTGATGACCATTTAAATTTTGTCTTTATTTAAGTTCTGATTCTCTGTCAGCACTTATTCATCGAAATTATCTCGATCATTTTTAACATGATTCATTTTCAGAATATTAATGTTGCAGTGAAAAATAATTCAATCAGTGCTAACGGTTTAAATTTTGAATTAAAACTGTGTCTCTTGATAAATGGAACGGTTTTTCCTTAAAACAAGGCAACTGGGTAAGTAATCATTCATGTTTTCTCGAGCCCAGTAACTATCCGTTATTACTGCATGTCTGACAGGTGTCCAACGGTAACATTTTGTTTCAGAGTATAAGAACAACAGAGAGAAGATTTCTTTAATCTTTTATTTTCTTTATACTTTATCTCTCTTATTACTTTTACTCTATTTCTCATTCTTTCTCACGTTGGTTTTTCATACAGACATTATCTCATACACCTAACAGGCATACTTGACTCTCAATATTTTTCACATGGCACCAAAGGATTTTATCATTGATGGAGCAAAGTTTGTTCCAAACAACTATGCTGCAATTCTTGATCATGCTGAAGCTCCATCTGAATTGCACTTTGTGCAAGATCTTCTTGCACATAGTGAGGTTGGGTACGCCTTAACTCAGCCTGAATTATTTTCAAGTCAACAAGTTCTGCGGTTCTGGAGGACTGGAGTTTTTGATGATGGTGGTAAACGAGGAACTCCCAGTATTATCTTCCAAGTGGGTGATTCATCCTATGTGGTCACTCCTGGTACAGTACGAAGAGCATTACATCTTTCAGAAGATTGTACCTTCTCTATACCAGAGGAATCAGAACTTCGGGGGTTAATGACTGATTTGGGATATGAAAAGAGTCTGACGAAACTTGGACAGTTGAAACGGGCTAATATCAGAAGAGAATGGAGTTTCTTCTTCGATTGCATCATCAAGGCTTTTGGCAACAAGTGTTCAAATTTTGATGCTATTCCCATTATGAGTCAGCACATCGGGTATGCAATTATCAATCAAACTCATTTTGACTTTGCAACTGCTTTAATTGGTTTTATTGGGGATAGGATGACAGAGGATCGAGATGTTGTTTATTTTGCTAGATTCTGTCAACTTATTTACACTTATTGTACTGATGAACCTCAGTTAGTCAGCACTCAAACCCCACCTTTTAAGGTTGCAAAAAGGTACTTTAACGACCTGATAAATGCTGACACAAAGAAATCAATGGTGAGACAATTACAGATTCCTCAGTCTGTGAAACAGATTCTGGTAAATGCTGATCCAGCTACTTACAAATCTGTTTACTCAAATGTTCAACCAACTCACCATAACCAAAATCCATCAACCTCAGTACCTACCTCTCATTCTACTCAACCTACCCTTAGAACTTATCTCAAATCCTATCTCTCCACTTCCCAGACTGCTCAACCTTCTTCTTCAGCACCTACTGTGAAGCCTACATCCTCTAAGCCAAAGAGAACAAAGACTGTTCCTCAAACACCTCAAAAGAGGAGGAGAATTACTTTGAGAGATGAATCAGATTCTGAGGATCAGATTCCTTCTTCAGAACCTGTGGTAGATGAAGCTGAGAAGGCAACTTCTCAGAAGGATTCTGCAATTGGGGGTTCTAGGCTTCTCAAGAGGCTTAGACGTATGACGGTTCCTGAAACTCCCAAGGAATCCAAATCAACAAGGAAGTACAAGAAACAGAGGGCACAAAGGCCAGTTTCAGATGATGGGGAGGAAGCAGCTAAGGAAGGGGATCAGGAATCTCTGATCTCACAAGACAAGGAATTTGCTCCAGTCACTTCTTCTCCATCAACTCCATCTCAGGAACCTGTATCTGACAAGGCTAATTCACCTTCTGTGTCTCTTTGTTGATCCAGGCACAAGTGCTGAAATTGATATTCAGAACCTGGTTGTGCCTAAAATACTTTTCTTAGAAGCTCCAACAGCAAATAATCCTTCCACAACACCTGTTACTGATGCTGTTCAAACTCCTGAGTTATCACTAACACCTTCTCTGCATCAAGATGCTGATGATCAGATTTTAGGTGAGCATCAGGATATGGCTGTTGATCAGAACTTAGTATCAGATCAGCGATTAGAGGATGATGAAGCCTCCATTGCTACTCACACTGTTGTCTTATCAGAAGATACTGATTCTCTAAGTTCTGATGCTGCAAATGTTGGAGATACTGGTGAGGCTGCTACAACTGTAGATGCTGATGAAGCAGGTCCTTCAGGACATACTCCTCCACTGACTCTTCCTAAGTCTGAACTGGTAAAGGAGTTTGTTATCAGGGATGCACCAGTACCTTGGAGTGAAACTCCTGCAGGTCAGGAGTGGACTAAGGAATGGAACTCAGTTTCATGTGTTCCAAATGCTTTACATCTTGCTGAGCACTTGACTAAAGCTGATGAAATGTTACATTCTGATGATTTTAAAACCCAGCTTAGAGTCACTGCATTGAGTACTAAACATCTACAAGTTCTTCATTCCAACACTCATGCAGAGCTATACAAGATTCAGGAGAACTTTATCAAACAGGAACAAGTTTGGAAAATTGATAAGAAAAAGTTCTTCCGACCTACCATTGACAGGGTTGCTTATATTGAGAAAACTCAAGAGAAGCAACAAGCTCAGATTGATCAAATTCTGAAAAATCAAGCTTCTCAGCAATCGCAACTTACTGAAATCCAGACCTCAGTGGAATTACTTATCTCTCTTTTATTACCTGCTGATGCCAAAAAGGGGGAGAAGGTAATTAAGTCCAAATGCAAAACCAACAAGACACTGCAAGGAAATGATGATGGAAAAGATGACCAAGGAAACTCTGGAATGGGTAGTGGTCATAGTCAAGGTAGAAGGTTTACATCAAGACAAGCTAGTCACAGAACAAGTTCTGATACTGGGAAAAGAATAAGTTCTGCTGCTGGTAAAAGGATAAGTTCTGATGAACTTCTAGATCTTGATGAGGAAATGTCAAGACAGTTATTTCTTCAAGAAAATCCAGGGATGGACTTGGAAAGTTTAAAGGAAGAAGAAGCCAGACTTAAATCAGAGAAAGTCACATCTAAATCTGAAGCTTCTGGTAAAAAGTTACTTCTAAAACCTAAAGGCATTGTGATCAAAGAAAGGATACATACTGAAGAAACTTTGGCTAGATCACAACCACAGATAGATCCAAGATCCAAGGGTAAAGAAAAGGTTGGTGAACCTATCAAGCCTTATGTACCTCCTGAGGAAGAAGAAATTACTGATGGAAAAGATGATCTTGCTCTGACTTCAAGAAAAGTTCTTAAAACAACCTCTGACAAGGCTCAAGTTGTTCAGAGTCAAGAAATTATAAGTTCTGATATTCAGAAGAAGCAAGTAACCTCTGACAGTGCTCAAGTTAACTTGATATCAGAAAATAGATCTAAAACACTCCTACCAGGATTCACTAAAGCAAAACAGACTCAATCTTTGAAGACTACTCCAAGTGGTTTTGAAGCAAGAGTAGTTACTGGAAAGGAAGCTAGAGATAAAACTGGATTGGGAAGTGCTGATGAAAGAAGAGTACACAACACTACCGATGATCCAACTTCCTTGAGTGAACCAGGTATTGGAACAACTCCTGAGAGATTGAATCAACTAGAATCTGTACAGATGGTTTACCATACCTACTTGAAAGAATACATCATGTTGTATTTCATGACAGATGGTAGGGTTTATCATATAAGACAAAATGCCATTCCTTTGAAGTATTTTGAAGAATTGGAGCATGTACTTTTCTTACTTCAAGTGGATGACAGAATAACAGAGACTGCTGCAAACTACTTAAAAGAACAGATTCAGAGACAGAAAAGGCTTTATTCTGTTAAGTCTGACAGCAGATATGTTCCAAAGTACAGAGATCACAATGGGGATATTGTTGATATGAAGCCTAATACTGCACAGATCAGAACGTATCTTGGTATTAAGCGACTTGAATTCAATCTTGAATCTGACAAAGCTTATGTCATAAGACTAGACCAGGAGTTAAGGAAAGCAAAGATTAATGATCTCAGAGCTGCAATCTTTCAAACTGGTGAAGATACTGCAGAGCTTAAGGGTGTTAAAAGGAGGATGATTGATGAACTAAGATATGCTGAGAAATATTTGTTGAAGAACTATCTCAGAACAACTCCTGACATCAGAGAGATCAGAAGTTAATGAAGCCAAGTCGAAGATCTACAACTGCTTAAATTCTGATATTTATAGTAATGATAACACTTATAGTGTAAACCCTATGTCTGTGTTTATATACAACACAATTACAAGATAATTGCTAATTGATATGGAATATAATTCTGCTTCCTAAAATATATCAATCATATATCTTTTCTTCCAAGTATTCTATTCTTCATAGAATTCCTTCTTCATGCATATCTCTTCTTATGTTTGTCTCGATCTTCTTTCCTTTAATCAACCGTTGTCCTTATCTGAACGTCCTTCAGTACTTAAGTTCTGATATCCATCTTCTGATGATTATCTCCTGATAATATAAGTACTGATATCCTTAAGTCCTGACTTCCAGTAAGTACTGATTTATCATGTTTAAGTAAGATCTGAAAACTAAACATAAATCATATTAGCCATGACATTATCAAATATATCTAGCATAATTGCTTAGGGCCCAAACATGCTCAGGATTTTCTTTTGGTCGCTACTATTAATTTTTATACTTGTCACTACTATAGAGAGGCTGGGATAATGTATGACACCAGCCGAGTATCATATAATTTTGCACTACAAACTATGATATCCTTATCTCTAAAACGTGCATATTATTTTCTATGTTTATCTTGCATGAACATATTTGGAGAGCATGGTGTTCACTGTCTGAAACAGTCAGATTTTAAGTATCATCATGATATTATCAGAGATGTGTTGTACGATATTTTTTGGAGGACATGATTCCGGCTAAAAAAAGGCATCATTAAACTTTCTTACCCCCTTCTGGAGAAAGTTAGATTGACCTTTAGATATGATGATGTTTCACGTTTAGCGGTTTTAGTAATGGGACATTTGTAACTGGTCATGTGACAAGTAAGGTGGTTGAAGTGTTGATAAATAAGTATGACGGCATGTGTTATACCATAAAATCGTCATGAATATTTTATCGGATCATTAAGAAAATGGGTCAGATCACCGCCGATGAAGAAAATTGACGAGCTCCGGAGAATGAATCCCGGAGCCTAGAGCGCGCCCTATAGAGCTCACACTATATGGGAGTCGCTTACGACGACTATTGACGACGAAGAGTTATAAAGAAGATTGGTGAAGTTTTATATGAAAGCTTACGACGAGAAATCACAACAATCATGGTGAAGGAAGTGCGCAACGGCCGCTACGACGACGATGCCATGACGGTCGCTATAGGAGAAGACGGCGATGAAAAACATGTATTGATAAGGAGTGTATAAAAGATGATTTTAAGTCAATGAGGAAGAGTGAAAATAATTAAGGAACAAATAGGGTTCCGGGCTCCGGGAGAATGACCCCGGACCCTTCCGCAATGAAAGTGAAATGACGAGGAAGAATTAGCAAGGAGGTTACTCCCACAACTAAACTGGGAAGTAAATGAAGTATAAGAATCATACAAGAGAAGAAGAGGAGTCCCGGAGGAGCTCTCCGTGCCTAGGGCGCGCCATAGGCATAAAAGAGGTATCCAAAGGACTTCAATCCTCGGCGCGCCCCAAGAAGGAAAAGGGCCCTCTGGGAGCCCGTCGTCCCGGGAAATATATTGAAAGCTTCTTTGTGTAGTCTTGCGAGTTGTCCTCGTAGGGGAACGGTCGTAAACACTTAGTGTATGATTTGGGAGCCCTGTCTCGGCATTCGTCGGGTTGTCCTCGCCGGGAGATTTGAGGTTATCTTGCATTTTGCACTTATACGTTTGGGATAACTTGTCCTGTAGTCTAGTGTATTATCCTTATCGGGGAGCAAGGATGCGCTTGAGCATTTGTGGAAGTCATGGATAAATCTGCGATTACGATCGATGAAGATAGTGGTAGCGAATGAGATATCCATCAGTCGTGGAGTTTCCTTATTCGTGAAGTTCCGAAGTCGTAACCGAGCCTCAGGTCTTTGTGACTAGGATGCATCACTGGGCACTCGTAAAGCAAATCAATGTTCGAGTTATAATAGGAAGTTGGTTCGACAATTCCTATTGAGTCGCGGAATGAGAAGCCAAGTCCATTTAAATTTCTTATTCACCAAGAATTACGTTCGACTTGATCCTCTATAAAAGGAGGTACGCAGGCAAATTATGTGGGGGCGTGTTTGAGAGCTCTAAGAAGGCAAATATAAACCCTAACAATCTCCACCTTTTCTTAAGTACAATCGTTTCCGAGAACGTATTTTAAATCGAGTATAAAATATGGTTTATAACTATTTTTAGAGATTTTTTTTCAGAATAAAAATAGAATATATTTCAATTTTTATTCAGAAAAAATATATTTTTTAAAAAAATAAGTTACAAAATAGTAATTTTTATTTATCAAAAAATATGTGTCAAACACTCTCTTAAAAATAATAACAATTCGGCGAAACAAGAGTAAGGAGTAAGATTAATATTCCCGATAATTGAAAGTAGAAACTGTCGAGCAAAAAGTACAGGACTCCCCGAAACGCCCGTCACTTTGTACAAGTAGAAAATCATAAGTTTCCGGAGTGGAGCCCATAAAAGCCGGTAGTGTGGGACCAGCAGCCCAGCCCACTGATTCTCACACTTATCCAACAAAACAATAAAGTCCTACTCCCTACACTATTTTTCTAACCTAGACTACTTTTATTATACACACATTTTCAAGTTATTTACAAACCTTTATATTCATGAAATTAAAATATCAATATTTTATAAATATAAAAAAACAAGTTATTTTATGTTATATAGGAGTATTCTTAGGAGTATTCATCATATTTTCAATATTTTATATTCCCTCAGTCCCTAAAAACGTTTTCTCTTTGTGTTGGACACGTTTGCCAATGCACACTTTTGATTGTTAATATCTTTAATTTCGTATTACTATTAAATATAAAAATTTTATTATATTAAAGTACTCATAAATACAAATCCAACAAAATCACTCATGATTATGTTTGATCTTATAGATTATACATAAATTAGTAGTTAATCGTTTATCATAAATGGTACAAAAAGTCAATATAGGAAATACATTTCGGGATGGAGGAAGTATTATTTATCCTAAATTCGACATTTATAATATATAATCCATAAGATTTTTATATGAACACGAAGGCATGATCTAGCAAGGACACGGGCATAAAACAAAAATTTACATTTTTTAAAATTCTTAGAAATATATAAAATATCTAAAAAAATATAAAAATATATCAATAAGATATGAATAGTACTACATTAACAAAATTATTTCCTATTTTTTTATTAAATGACGTGGCAGACATATGATATATTTGAATTCATGGACGTATATTAATATATATTAGATCTCATATTATATTCAGGAAAGTTGTTACTCATTATATGATACGTCAGCATTTGAAAAAAAAAATCATAAAAAAAATTGAGTAACCTACTATTTTTTACAAGATATACTCAAACTTTCTCGAAAATTAATTTCTGAATCCGCATCTGGCCGGGAGCCACACCCATGCATACGTATGAAGTAGTAGGTGGTTTGGCCTCAGCCTCGTCCTCACTTATTAGGACACACTCTCCCAAAATAAAAAAATCTGCTACTAAAACATTTATTTATATTTATCCACTTTATTATCATAATTTACCCATTATTTAATGCAAATCCATTTGTATATGCTTATCTTTCGTCTTCTTTCCTTCTTGCTTCAATTTCCAGTAACTAAAATCAATCCATTCAACTTTGTGTTTCTATATCTATATCTATATATATATATCCATCATAATCATTTCTGCCGACTGATCACATATTCTCCTTTCTTCAGGTTTGATCATTTTCCTCCCTCTCTCTCTCTCTCTCTCTCTCTCTCTCTCTCTCTCTCTCTATCTATCTATGCACATATTTTTTTTACAAGTATGGTTGTGTTTTTTTTACATATTTGCACACATATTGCAAAGATATTATCTGGGTGTTTGTTGGTTTAGTCTGTTTTTGTTTCATGTTTCTTGAAATGGGTAGTTTTTTTCCCGGGAAAAATTGTAAGCTTGATTTTAATGAAAGACTTGATTTGATTTTTGTGTTTTTTGATGTTGTTGCTTGGTTTTAAGTTCAATTTTACTTGTTTTGATTACCCTTTTTGTATAAGGCTTGTTTATGTTTATGTGGACTTATATGTTTTGTGTTTAGGTTTGTGCAAAAAGTCATCTTTTATTTTCTTGATTTTGGAAATGATAGATACAAAAAAATAAAATGAAAAATTGTGCATCTTTTTAGTAAGTGGTATTTGTTGTGGTAAAAAAAAGTTTTGTTTTTGGGAAAAAAATTAATGAGCTTGAGAGCTTATGAAGAGTGGTATTGAGTGAGTGTAAATTAGTTGAGAATTTTAGTGTTGGTTGTGATTAATGATATGACATAAAGGGTGATTAGTTTCTAAACAGGGAATCTATTTAATGATCTGTTTTTTTACATGTTTCTGTTTGCAATTATGTTCAAGAATTGGTTTTTATGGTTAGATTCTAATTTCTGCATAACTTGTTTTGTAGGTACAGTAAAATGAGTATTTTGTTGTTGGTGATTGGTTGATTTAGAACCTAGTGTTTGATCATTCAAGATTGTTTATTAATGGGTGGAGTTTGTTCGAGGAAGCGAGATCAACAGGTTAATGATGAGAGTATAAGTAGAGGGCTTTCTGTGAGGTATTTTAAAAGTGGAAGTTCAAAATGGCTTGGTTCCTCGCTTTCACGAGCATCTTCAGATATTAAGCAGCGACATGGGAAATGTCCGTCTCTTATGGAACTATGTATTTATAAAATATGTGAAGTAAGTGGAGTTCTTTATCAAGGTCTTATATGAAAGTTGGAGGATTTTGGTCATGTGGACTGACATTGTTCTGTTTTGAATGTTTAACAGGATATTGATCAGTATAAAACTCTGTCTATGCTGCCAAGGGATATTAATCAGCAGATAATTAATGAATTGATCTGTTCCCAACGTCTAACTGAGCTTACACTTGAAGCCTTTCGAGATTGTGATCTACAGGTAAGTTTTAGCACATGACCCTAAAGTTTAAATTTTGAGGCTTGTACATGGAGGCACACTTTTGATACTTCAAGCTCATCCAGAACTAAACGCATTTAAGTTGTGCTAATCAGGATCTCGACTTGGGAGAATATCCAGGATTTGATGACAGCTGGATGGATGTTGTGGCTTCACAAGAAGCATCTTTGCTCTCTTTGGACCTTTCTGGTTCTGATGTTACTGACTCGGGCTTAATGAATCTTAAAGAATGCAGAAACCTCCAAGCCTTGAATCTTAATTACTGTGACCAGATTTCGGATCATGGGTTGGAGTGTATCAGATGTATGTATTTCCTCTCTAGTTAAGGAATAAGTATCTTCAACTATGATGGGGCTCTTGAAGAGCTAGAGCATAAATTATGTTCAGGAATAACCTGAATGCCTAATCTTGAAATTTTAAATGCAAAGGATGCTGATGAGCTTCATTGTCCCTGTTGAAACTAATTAGTGGAAAATTGGGATGTGATGCATGCATGGTTCCTTAAAAAACTCAGTGCTCTCGCAAACCTGATCAAATTGTGGAATAAATCATATAACTACTTCATGCTGTATTCCCTCCTGAATGCTTTGTGCCTCTGTTTGTTTTTTCCAAAATACTTTTTTTTGAAGATGGAATGATTTTGTGGTGCAAGGAAAGTTGATGATATCTGTATAAATAGAACATGGCAACTTTTTCGTGTATAGTTATATCCATTTACAGCATATGAAACCACTGTCTTTTTACATCATCTATATTTTGGAATATTGTGATGAAATAGACTATACGTGAAGCAGTGCCCTTGTTAGGTGTATTGTCTACCCCTCGACTCGTAAAACCCAAGCATGGATTAGTTCACAAGCTTTATGTATTTGTCAATTAACTTCAAGCTTATGTTTATGAAGACCTTTGGTAATTGACCGGGTATTGTAGCATTTCATTAGCAATCTTTTTTTCTTTGGCTAGATCTTTATCAGCAAGTCTTATTTTAATTACACTGAAAAGGAAAAAGAGGGTACCAAGACGTGAACATCTAACTTCTGCATATTTACTTGTGGATGATTTCCCTACACCCGACTTTATCTATTTTGACTTGCTTCTTTCCTTTCCAGATCACAGCAATTTGACAACCTTGAGTTTCAGAAGAAATAATTGTTTCACTGCAAGAGGAATGAGTGCCTTGTCTGGATTAGTCAATCTATCAAAGTTGGACATGGAAAGATGTCCTGGGATTCATGGCGGGCTTGTTCATCTCAAAGGTTTGCTTTTGTTCTACACTCTCACTTAATAATAAGCTTCTCGCGCCATTGCTGTATTAATGCATATATGACAAGGTTTCCTATGGTTTACAGGTTCTTAAATTTATCATTAAATCTTATGAGGCTTCATCTCATATTATATTGTGCAACTTCCAAGTTAGAATTTGAGCATAGAGCAAATCATGTTTCTATATTTTAACCGTATCAGATACTGCATTAAATTTCATTGTATATATGATAAATTAAGCTTAATGTCCCAAAAGGTTCTGCCATGAGAGGTTTTAGTGAACTAATCTAATCTCATTAAGGAGAATATTTTTGATGGTATATTGTGTTAGTTTATTGAAATCAATAAATGGAAGTTATCATTGTTGGAGAAAACAAAAGAGAAGTACATTGTTGGAGAAAACAAAAGAGTATATTATTTGATTTTTCTGTTAGTTCTGCAAAAGCATGTGCTACCAATTAATAAATTAGTATAGCTGCTAAGCTGAAAATTTTGAACTTTAGTTGCTGAGGTGTAATTTGTCAAATATATTAACAGAATGAAGTTTTACCTAAAACTTTTGCACATGCCATTAGAATCTCAGTTATCTCCTGATCATGCTTGGCAGGACTTTCAAAGCTTGAGGCCCTTAACATCAACTGTTGCAATTGCATCACAGATACTGATATGAAGCCTCTCGAAGGTAACCTGTCTTGATTGGAAGGGATGCAGTGTTTATTTTTGAATGTAGGTTCATTAAATGTACAAGTTTCTGATCCATTTAGTGGCTTCTCCCAACACGAATGCTTTTTGGGAGAGTTGTTCATGCTTTTAGATTTGTTAAGTCTTGCAATTTTGCAGCTTCTTGGGGAGTCTGGTAGCATCTACTTGTATTTTTTCTACCATTAAAAGATTTTTGTTGATCCTTTAGTCAAGTTTAACATGCATATAATGACTTCGCACTACAAATTTTTGCTTGTGCTAAGATTCTATGCTCTGCTGTATGCATTGCTTTACCAGGCATTACAAGCTTGAAAGAGTTGCAGATTTCCTCTAGTAAGGTTACTGATTATGGTGTCAGCTTCTTAAAAGGTACTTAATTATGATTCACCCATCTTTATCTATAAATTATAATCTGCAATAGAAGCATGGATAGTGCAGTGTCTTGGCGTTGCCACATCAGTTGTGATTTTGTCTCAGTGTTTTCATTTTGCACTAATCTGAAATCATCCTTATTTTACAGTCTTCAGAAGTATTTTCATTTTTATCCCTTTGTGCACCTTCCCAGTTTTTTTAATTGAATTTTCCAATTATCTTTCAACTTCTCATCCTCTTTTTGGTTTAAATGGGAACTATGCCCCAGATTTTTCTGTGGGAAGACGATGTTTACATATTAATTCAGTGAAATAATACAAAATCCTATTAAACAGTTTGCTATAAGAAAATTCATCAAGTGACTGATCCTATTAAACAGTTTGCTATTAGAAAATTCATCAAGTGACTGATCTTATATGGTTGCAGCCCTGAACAAGCTTACTTTACTGAACATGGAAGGTTGCCCTGTTACTGCAGCATGTTTGGAATCTCTTTCAGGTTTTATGTAGTGCATGGTTCCTTGTAACTTTAATCTCTATCAGTAGAGTCTGTATTCATATCGAAACTTTGTACTATATTTGATTGTCTTGCATGGAAATTCTTTTTTTAGGTGTACATGGTAAATATGTGAAAGAACTTTTACTTCGTTAGTTGGATTTTGTATATGATGCCACTTGACCCTAATAAGTTTTGTAGGGCTATGTACTTCATGTGATTTTAACTTTCGTAGCTATATTAGCAGCGCAACATGTCAATTAACTGGCTGGCGGAATTAAATTCTAGACAGCTACCCATGTAATTTTCACTTTATAATATAGATTTATATAAGTCTTTTTTGTGTTTTCATGCAGCTCTTACTGCCCTGTTGTATTTGAACCTTAGCAGATGTAATCTGGCTGATGATGGGTGTGACGAGTTTTCAAGTAAGTATCATCACTGTGCCTTGAAACTATAGAATATCTGTATAAAATTTATGTCGATTAAATATCATTTTGATGTTATTTAATTTATAACTCCATACTCGTCCCTGTGTCTGCAGGGCTGCAAACTCTGAAGGTTCTGAACTTGGGATTTAATGATATATCAGATGCTATTTTAGTACACCTGAAAGGTTAAGTTGTCAAAACATTTATTTTAATAGTACTGGGGATTTAAATGTTTTTGAAGTCTCTGCGGGAGTGCATGTATATCCATGCATTTGGTGCAGAACTTCACTAAGCCAAAAATTGAGCATCTGAAATGTAATGTATTAGAGTTACATAAACACATTGCACATGAACTAATTGTACCATTGAACCTGGCATATGATATGGCTTCTTGTACCCTCTTGCTTGTAGAATCTATTATGCCAATTGTATTTCATTAATAAAGCTATATGTATATTTAGTGCCAACATATGGATTATGTTAGTACGCTGAAACATTTATTTAATCGCAATTGCTATTTTCCTCATTACAGGGTAAGAGAATGGTAAAGAGGAATCCCTTCTTTTGTATAATATTTGACAAAATGTAATAATGTATTATCTAGTGAATCATCCTTACACCATGTGGCATGGTCAATTTGTGAAGTGTTACATCCAGTCAAATTTATAATTATTTTTGCAGAATAGCTTTTCTACTACTGTTTGTAGTCATCAAGTGTATAGGCTTGTTTTGAGTACATGCTCATATTTGCCTTCAAAACAAATCAGGTTTGAAAAATTTGGAGAGTTTGAACCTTGACTCCTGTAGAATTGGCGATGCTGAGCTACATAATTTGTCAGGTGAGTGTATGCAAATAAATTTGTCTATGTATTTGATACATGAGCTTTATTATACGTAGCTCCTTTCTTTTTGAGGTGAAGCAGTGCTTTTATTTTATCATCCGAGGAAAGTTTTTTGTTGGATTGAGCTCGTGAGAGATTTTGTAACTTCCAGTCTAATCAAAGCAGAAGAATGACACATGGGATCTTATATATATTTTTTTACCTTCATAAATAAAAAAAACTTGCTGATTTTGGGTATAATACATGTGTTGTATTGTATCTCCCTTTAACAAAATTTGTTCGTTTTTTACTTCTTCATATTTAAGCACACTGCCTTGTTGCATATCCATCTCCGGCCCCCCAGTCAGCTCCATGTGATGTATGTGGTACTTAATTTTCAGGCCTTCAACATTTGAAATGTTTAGAGTTGTCTGATACTGAAGTAGGAAGCAATGGACTTCACCATCTCTCTGGTTAGACATGTGTCTTGTGTAGTAATTAAATATCTGTGATCATTTGGTAATGTTTCAAGTTTCATTATATATATCAGAGTTATTTAATACCTCAGTGTGTATTTATTTTGTAGGGTTGACTAATCTGGAGAGTTTGAATCTTTCGTTCACTGTTGTTTCTGATGGTGGTCTGAGAAAGCTATCTGGATTATCATTTCTGAAGTCTCTTAATTTGGATGCTCGCCAAATTACAGATGCTGGCCTGGCAGCTCTCACAAGTAAAGACTGTTTAGCATCATATTTTGCTTTAAAATTTAGAATTGCTAACTATTAAAACCTCCATTAGTTCAAGATTTTATGCTTCCAAATTCTATGCATGTACAAAATTTCCTTCCTAAGCTAAATTTATGTATTAGTTAATGCTGGTTATCATATACGTGCAAGTTATATATAGTTGCTTCTTAAATTATTGCCTAGGAAATCGAAATTTAGTAAGTTTTAATCGTTGCAAGGCCAAGTGGCCTTTGCGATAGCTTGTGGAGACTAAAGCACACTGAAATCCTGTATTTAGTGTGTTGAACTCTCCAGTAGATAAGAAAGGCCTACCAAATCCGTTATCTTTCGTATTACATCAAAATGTTAGCTAGTCTTTACTACTTATGTGTAAATGTGTAATGAAGCACCTGGGATTGGCCTGATTTCATTTAGTTGCCAGCTCTACTCAGCAGGTGAGTTTTTATACTGTACGACACATCAGAACATTAGATTTTGGCTGGAGAGTTTCTCTCTCTAATACATAAATGTCCGGGCTTGATATTTAAATTTGTTAATCTTACCTCTCTTTTGCTCCCTACAATTTTCTAAACTTCTGTCGAGTATGATTGTTTGAATTAGGCTGTGCATTGCAGAAATTTGATTGACTGTTTAAAAAAACTATAATCTGAAGCTCACAAACATGATCATTATTTTGTACATTATTGTCACTTCATCCTTATGTCCCTTTCCTTTTAATTTATTTTGAAAAATATGGGTACTTGCAGGTTTGACTGGTCTGACTCATTTGGATCTATTCTGCGCTCGCATCACAGACTCGGGAACAAATTATTTGCGCAGTACTTGAATATAACTACTTTCATTTATTTGAAATTGACACATTCCATTCTGAATAGTTATTTGAGGGTTGAATTCCTCATTATTATTTTAAAGTAGTTCAATGCGATAAATGTAATATGTATTTGGAACTTGAAAAAGCCGGGTCATTCTAATTCATATCTCATTTGCGGTCTGATTATTTAGGTTTTAAGAATTTGCGGTCCTTGGAAGTTTGTGGTGGAGGAATAACTGACGCGGGTGTGAAGAATATAAAAGATCTCTCGTCTTTGACAATGTTGAATCTTTCCCAGAACCACCATTTGACAGATAGAACTTTGGAACTGATTTCTGGTATATCTTGGCATCTTAAACACACATTGCTCTGCTTTATGTGAATATAGGTTGAAGTTGTTTAGTACTCTAGAATTTTATACTAGAAATTTAATCACATAGAAGTTTAGTACTCTAGAATTATAAACTACTAGAATTTTAATCACACAGATTGTATAAACATTCTTCAGTTCACTCTTTTGTGTGGGTATATCAGCTTCAATTGTTATCCATCTGTTGATGGTAGCTAGTGGATAGGACAGTAAATTTCCCTTTTTTTTCTTTAGAACTGTATACTGTGATTATGAATCACGATTTGCTTCTTGGACTTGTGTGTTCCTCTCCAACATTGGAAAACATTTGTTTTTTTTTATTTCCCATCAATGCCCGTGTAAAAGCCTGATATCAACATAATTACAGGGTTGACGGATTTGGTATCTCTAAATGTCTCAAGCTCTCGTGTAACAGCTGGAGGGTTGAAGCACCTGAAGCCCCTGAAGAATCTGAGATCACTGACCCTGGAATCCTGCAAGCTAAATGCAAGTGATATAAAGAAGCTTCAGGCCACTGACCTCCCTAATCTGGTAAGCTTTCGACCAGAATAGGTTTCGAGGAAAACATCATGTAAATAGTCAATCAGCCATGAAGTGCTGCTGTATATTCGAATAATAAGCAATATGTGGACTTGTATATATGATAGACCTAAACCGTACTTGGAAGGACGTAGACATTTGTGTGCTGCATGTGAAGCCTTCCTTTTGTGTTTCCGACATACAAAAGAAATGTATATATGCTTCTGTGGCCAAGTTTCTTAATGTGTTCTCATAAACATTGTAGATATTCAACCAAACACTTGATGTATATTATTTGGTTTTCAGATGAGTTATGACAATTCATAGGCCTCTGAATTGTCATTGATTTATCTCTCATACTGGCAAATATCTGCATAATGAAAATAGTGCTTCCTAAATCGAAGTATCAGTTAACCTGAGGCCTCTTTTTTGTTCATGGATGTTCGGTTGCTGACTATCTTTTGCTGGTGGATAATATCTGATTACGGCTACACATAGTATCATGTTATAGAATGTCCGACTCGAGCTCTGCGGGTTCATGGAAAGACAGGCGGTTATACCAACAAGATAACATCACAGGAAAGGGTCTGATTTTGTAGTGATTTTGCAGTGATGTTAATGACAGTAACTTTTATGATATTTGTAGCAGAACATAAAATGCAGGTATATCATCAACACTCCCCTCTTTTTACGGAGCATCATTTTCTTGTTTAGCTATAGTTATTTTTCCTTGTGTTATTGTATATAGCGAGGAAAAGGTCAACCAACTATAGGGAGGTAAGTTACCATCAGTCTGGTCTCTCTCTCTCCAAATGTTAAATCTATGGGAAATAGGGGTGCAATCGAGCCGAGCCGAATCGAACAAAAGGCTCGGCAAGCTCGAGCTCGATTAAAAATGTTCAGGCTCGAGCTCGATCGAGCCTTAAATTTTAAGCTCGAAGTTCAGCTCGTAAAAAATTTGGTAGGCTCGAGTTCGGCTCGAAAGCTCAAATCGATTTTATCAGATATTGACAAAAACTTGAAATTTGATTAGTTCGATACGATTCAATTAAATATTTAAAATATAAATTTAATATTAAATATTTATATAAAATATATTTATATTATCAAATATTAAAAAGAGTAAAGGCTCGATAAGACTTGCGAACCTTTCTGAGCTCGGCTCGTTAAAGAATTAGAAAAGCTCGAGCCCGGGCTCGGCTCAATTATTTCTGAGTCCAATTTGAATTTTTTACAAGCCTAACTCGAGTAGCTCATGTCGTTTGACTCGTTTACACTCCTAATGGGAACTGTAATTTAGGATTCCTCCAACAAACAACATATCCCTTTACAATTTCACCGCCGGCGATAATATTCAGAATAATCCGGCATCAGATAACTCTCTCTTGTAAACAATGCTCCTTTGACTGTTCATCGTCGGCTCATCTTACACGAAAATGCTGAAGAACACTAACACCTAAAATCTCTTCGCGAGTTATTCGTTTCTTTGTTTTTATGTAAAATACTAAATTTAATATTCACAGTATATTTTTTGATCATTTTTGGAGAGTTGAATCATGCGGCCTACGAAGATTTTACTGTTTGATTCACGAGAAACAAGAAGAGGTGTACCGATCCGTAGTGATGCGGTTAAGCCTGTGTTGAAATCAAGGCTTATGAGACAATTTCGTGTTCCGGAGAAGCCTATTACTGGTCCGGAGGCTCAATTTAGCAAGCTGAAGGTATCTAATGGTGCTGAATTGTTCGAACCGAGCTCTTTTGCTTGACCAAAATGATGCAGAATTTTATAGAAGAGGCTAATTAGAAGCAGAAAACACCTCGTCAAGAACATCGCCACCTCGCCACCTCGCCACCTCGCCACCTCGCCTGAAGCGAAAACAACTCGTCAAGAAAATCGCCATCTCGCCTAAAGCAAAAACACCTCGTCAAGAACATCGCCACCTCGCCTAAAGTGAACACACCTCGCCAAGAACAAATACACCTCTTCACCTCGCCTAAAACGAGTACATTCTCGTCAAGAACAAATACACTTCTCCACCTTGCATATGGTGAGCCCGAAATACCTCGCCTAGAGTGAACAAATACGCCTTGCCACCTCGCATAAAGCGAATAAATTTACTTAGCCAAGAGCAAATTTGAAAATACCTCGCCAAGAGCGAATTCACGCACCTCAATGGCAGTTGAATATTTATAATGCCTTTGCGTGTTCTCTAATCTAATTTATACATCTCAATTTATTCAAGAGCTTGAGAAAAATGGCTCAAATGATCATGGACTCTATTTACACGATTTCCAAGGCTTCATAAACTCATAACATCAACGGCTCCACACAAATTATACAAAGATTCGCCTCACGACCTCATCACATCATCAACTCCACACAAGTAGGCTCGCCTCACGACCTCATCGCATCATTAACTCCACACAACTTATACAAAGGCTCACCTCACGACCTCATCAATTCATCAACTCCACACAACTTATATAAAAGCTCGCCTCACGACTTCATCGCATCATCATTTCCACACAAATTATACAAAGGCTCGCCTCACGACCCCATCGCAACATCATCTCCACACAAATTTTACAAAAGTTTGCCTCACGACCTCATCACATTGTCAACTCCACACAACTTATACAAAGGCTCGCCGACCTCATTACATCGTCAACTCCACAGCTTATTCAAAGGCTCGCCTCACGACCTCATCACATTATCAACTCCGCAGCTTATTCAAAGGCTCGCCTCACGACCTCATCACATTATCAACTCCACACAAGTTATACAAAGGTTTACCTCACGACCTCATTATATCATCATCTCCACACAAATTATACAACGATTTGCCTCACTACCTTATTATATATTTATATCATCATCTCCGCACAAATTTCCCCCACACAAATTAGAGTGGCACGGCCTTTACGCCTCACAGACTTATCAAATTATTGGTTCAACTCGTGAAGTATAACAATTGAATTAGAAATTTGAGAATTATGAGCTATCAGGCCTCACAAAATCTCCTAAAAGACTTCACAAATTCTTTTTGGTAAATGAGTAAGCTCTAATCTCCACATACGTCACCTCCTTAAAGCTTCATCCTTCTCAGAGGTCAAACACCTCATAGCCTGATCAATGCTCTCAAGAATAAAATGCCACACTCAAAGAAACATTTTTTAAGAATTACAAGCCCAAAAAATCTGAAGATTTTATACTCAAGGGGGGACTATTGTTGGGGCAAAGCCCAATAAAGGGATCAGGCCCACTAAAGGAGAGGCCCATTGGAGACTCTATATATAGGAAGGAGCCATCACTTGAAAGGGGGTGGGCAATTGTATCATAATTAGTGGTTCAACAACATCCCAAATGAATTGGCCAACGATTTGATTAAAGGACTATTAAGGACCAATTGCATTGATTTACCCCATCAATTTATTAATTAATTTGATGGATCAATGCAATTGCTGCATAAAAAATAGCGACATCTAATTTGAAGTGTATAGTAACAAACTACATCAATTCAATCAATGAACTGATGAATCCCTATACACTTCTACTTGAAGGTAACCAGAACTCCAAAACGATCAAATAATAGAGCAGCTGAATCACAAACAGACTTGAGTTGAAATATTTCCAAATTCCGACTAAAAAACTTTTCGTTCACAAAGCAGCAGGGCCCAAATACATAAAACGGAAAAGATATTCTAGAGGAAGTCCCTTCCAGCAAGAAAAGAGAGGAGGAAGGTTTCAGCATTACTAATATAGAGCATCTACCTTCAAGGCTTTAAGTAATATCTTGATATAGTTAGATCTACCGGTGCGCAAGTCAATTCCTAATAAAATACAGAACCTTCTGCACTTGAACCTGCAACAGAAAGTACTTTTGTAAGAGAGTTAGTACACCACAGACGAAGAGATGATAGTGTGTAAAATGACTCGATGGTGAGAGAGAAACTTTCGTGACACTTGGCTAATCTGCAAATAAGGCAGATTACTCTAGGGTTCACTAATCTTGCATATCATTTTATCTATTTGACTTGAATTATAATTTCTACATGCTCAAATGTGTCCAAAGTGTATAACTACAATGTATATGGTTTGAGAGACAATTTATATACACAAATTTGTGACACCCAACATTTTAACATCCGATGCTTTGTTGTAGACTTCAGACTTAATATAGTAAGCTATTCTACTGCTTCAGCCATCTCGTCTAAAAGTAACTCTAGGACATGAGTGAAATACATTTTAAATTCAATTACCAAGCAAGAGTTCAAAACACTGGTTCTCCTGCAACCTTCCCTATCACCTCTGGGCTTGATCCGAGCCTGATGCTCCAACTGAAGTTGCCGGGACATTACTTGCTGAACCATTTTCAACTGGTGGGGGTACACCCCATTTTCCTTCAGATTCAAGGGGTTCAAAGACATGCACTCCTCCATCTGATAGTCCCAGTGCAAATTGATTTGGTTCTTGTGGATGTGCAGCAATAACTACTGGGTGAACATTTGAATTGCTACAAGAGAGATAAAAAAAATCAGTGGACGGCAGTGTTTGGCCAACATATTATGAGAAAGTTTATCAATATAATTTGTTGCCAAACGTTCTTTAAATGTAAAAGATATTACAAGTGTCAACCAATAAAATTTGTTACCAAAAGCTCTAAAATGTAAAAGATATTACAAGTGTCATCCAATCATTGTTGTTTCCAGAGGTATTGCCCGAGTACAAAATTCTATGTACTCTAGAGGAAATAATGGTACAACAGAACAAAAGCTGTAAATGTTTAAAAAAAACCTGACATTGTGTGGCAAATAAGCCACGGGACTGATACGACATCGGAGATGGAGGTGTGCCGCACTAAAAATGCACACACTTGCATCCAAAAAACTGGCATAGACCAGCTGACTATCGCATGAAAACGTTGCATGAGATATAGGAGCAGCAGATTCTCGTGGTACCCACTGAAAAAAAGAGGTTAATCCAGTGAAGACTGGAAAGTGGAACGCTGTAAAATGGAAAAAGTGTACTGTTCTGATGGATGTACCTGCTTTAAACAGTCTAGCTTTGTTGTTTCATATATAGCAAGCTGAGTCTCATGTACAACCAGAAAATGGATTTGGTCATGATGAAACTGTACCCGGGTGTCTGACTGTGCTGTTGGGGTCCTTCCAGCTGGAACAGGTAAGTATCTGTTCTTCTG
Organism: Apium graveolens; assembly: GCF_009905375.1. Taxonomy (NCBI): domain Eukaryota; kingdom Viridiplantae; phylum Streptophyta; class Magnoliopsida; order Apiales; family Apiaceae; genus Apium; species Apium graveolens. The sequence continues at coordinate 2,095,087 of NC_133651.1, forward strand.
CCTTTCCCATCCATCAGAGCTCCACACATAGAGCTAGAAATAAACACAGCATAAAAATTGAACAAAGCACAGGGAAGACGATCAAAGTCTAAATCATAAAAGTTTCATATAGTCACAACACAAGAATGCTTTTAATGATTGTTGAAAGTTTAGTCTCAGTGACAGGAGCCTAATAGGCCTGTCAAATCATCTAAAATAGCACGTAACATAATAAAATTTTGATAATTTTCTACATTAAACTAGGATAATGTAACAAGTTGCAGTATAATCATCTCTAATAGTACATTATATGCATTAACATACAAGAAATGCAGATTATTTATAATATGGAAGATACAAAATTGTGATTTTGTTATACCATTACAAGTGAAACAGCAAAAAATGGCATGCATTAAGAAAAAGAGCGAGAAAGCGAAGGCAAAAGGGGAAAAGAACAAATTAACATTGTAAACCTGAGCATCTGCCCCAGAAGAAACTAGCACATTAAGCACATGAGAGAAGGCAAGACCGGTTATTCTCTTGGAGTGGCCCTTTAGCTTGCTTTTAACCTGCAGAGATGTACCATTGGTAACAAGTTTAACAAGTGAAGCTGGAATAAATGAATCATCTATAAACTCTATTATTTGCAGGAAACAGAGGATACCTCGTCCACGCGGACATTATATATTTGAATTGAGGAGTCATCCATGCCAATAGCAATGATATTGTTGTCTTGAGGATGGAATGCCAGAAATGTTGCTGCCGGTGGTGGGGGCATGAAAGTTGTCATTGTCTGCCAGAAGAGGGTTTAGATAAATTTGCTCAGCATGTGAACAAAACAAAATTCTCCATAACTGGTCGTCATTCATAAATTACCTTGAAAGTCATCATGTTGAATAAAGATATCTTTCCTCCTGATGCTGACATCACATAAGAATCATTTTTCGACAATGCAAAGCATGACACAGCATCCTCGGGGTTGGCATCAGTAACGTCATTGGTCATTTGAATGCCGCTAGATGGTTGCCATAATTGAGGTGAAACATTAGCTGTAGCCTACATCAACAACCATGTGCTTAGAAGTTATTTTTTTGAATAGTGCAATGGAACAGATGAGATTTTTGTGTACATTTATATATACCTTGCCACTAGAATTTCTGTCATTTCTTTGCCATTTCCACAGAAGATGGATTGCATTTGATGCTAATGCCAATATAGCATTGCCTGAATTTGTATAAATCAACCTTGATATCTGTGGAACACACAGGAAGCAACGAGCATGTTTCGCTTTATCACATGAAATACTTAAAAGAGCAACGAAGATAGGTTAATTTCGCAATAGTCGTACAAAATTCAGCACATGCAGAACTAAAATGTAAAAGCATGAAAGTGAGTGGCAATGCAGAGACATGAAGTTAATTTCAACAAGTACTCGTGTGGACAACATTAGAAGCATTGAGAAAAAGATTCACTTCTAGAGCAAGAAACATTTAAAAAATCAGTAACTTGTCCAAATGAACAGACAGTCTGCTGAATAGGGGGGATACAAAGATTTTCAACTTGTGAAAAAACTGTCTTACAAGCTAAGTATTAGTTCATTGTAACCAATAACCAAATATAAATTATATATGTGTGTGATGATTCATAAGCTTGAGATATAATAAACTGAAATATACCTTAGGTACTCTCATGTTTTCCGGGAGCTTTATTGACCGACAATGAGAAGGTTCAGAAACCTCTGTCAGTTTCCAAACCTTGGATTTGTCACTCGAATCATCAGCTATTCTCGGCTTAATGTCCCCCATATTTCTGGCATCTCCGTTCTAGAAACAAGAAATTGTGTGTTGGTACGTGTAATATACACATTATTTAGTCTACTTGGTATAAGCAGAGATAAATAATTAATAAAGAATCCCCCTGTGAGACCAAAATTAAGACCAGCTCATGCAAAGCAAACAAATTAAGACCTTGTAACACTAACCATTCCAGGAAGAGAGACACCGGACACGGTCCTGTCTGCAGGTCCAGAACTACTGGCAGCAGCTGCTGCTGCAGCTACTGATATTATAGGCTGCATGAAACAGAAGTATAAATGTTTTTTAAGCTACAGGAATTGCATTTCAGGATACAAGGAAATTAAGTTTCCGATGAGAACCTTTACTGTTTCAGGAGCTCTTAAAGCATCACAAAATTTATTTTCCAATGTACGTAGCAACCGAAGACCATCAGAATTTGCTAAGATCTTGATCCCATTTTCATTGGTAGAGACTGCCAAAAGGGATCCGTCCTTGTTGAAGCGGATACGTGGACTTGCCTTGAATAATCGTACAAGAAAAAACAAGACTTGTCAATTATATGAATAGAAATGCTTCCAACATTGTGTCTATAGACATTTAACTTACTGGAAGGCCTCCATCACCATCGATACTGGTCAAGATTTGAACATTGTCCATATCCCAAAACTTAATAGAAAATTCATCACCAGCAGCTAAGTACCGGTTTTTAGTTGTATCAAACTGGACAACTCCTAAAGAACGTTTACGGAAGCCCAGATATGTCCTTTTCACAGCCCCTTCACTTTCATTCCATTCAACAATGTGAGATTCCCCGTCTTTGCTGGTCCCGCACGAGAAGAGCCTTCACAACAAGCCAATAAAAGCCACGTGTTTTCAGAATGGCAAAATAAGCAAATTAGTATCAACGAATGAGCAAACTAGTAATCAAGTGCATTATCAACAGGTGAGTATACTAGAAATCAAGTACATTATCAACAATTGAGAATAGTAGCAATCAAGTTATACAAATAAACCTACCTTGTTCCGTCAGCACTGTAGGCCATTGTTGTGCACCACCGCCCAGGAGCATCATAATCAACTCGAGATCCCAAATTGTCATATAACCACGCTTTAATCTTTCCGTCTAGAGCTGTTGAAAATATAAACTGAAAACAAGTAGATTAACAGGCCACCATTAGCAAATTTGGTTTAGGAGTAAACAGATTTGGGAAATAAATAAATTAAAGCCTTAGATATCAATTCTAGCAACCTGAATAGAAACAATTTGAAATACCTGGATATTTTCTTTGAAATGGGGACATACAGAATATACGGGAGCTTCATGACCTTCAAAAGTGTATTGTTTTGCACCAGTATTCGCATCCCAGACCTGAAATTAATGTCAGAGGGAGATACTGCTCTTTCGTTACTAGAAATACTACAATTTAGACGAGTTCTTAATTGGCGGGCAACATCTTAGAATATTTACGGGCAACCAACCTTAATTGTTTTATCATCCCCGCAGGTTATCACACATAGCTGCTTATTAGGATGAGAGAATGCAAGATCGTTTACTCCACCAATATGAGCATCAATCTATACAAAATATCCTTGTCAATACCTCCAAATTGTTTAGAAGATCGAGTAGTATGCAAACTAAGGAATTGGAAGAGATGAAAGGTTGAGTCAAGATTAAAAAACTACCTCTAAATGCTGCCTTATATCATCATCCCCATGATAAGAATACATTTGTACAATGTGTCTTGAATATGCAATTCCTACATAAAGAAATAATTTTATTTTCACAAAATGATTGCATTATAACATAATAACCATTGTTGAACTACAATCACTACAACCTAAATCTTACCAAACAAAGAACCATCCGGGCTCCATATCACTCGGTTAACAGATACACCAGGATCTTTAACTATAGCGGCCTGAATTAGTAAAGAACAACAAATTTAGGCCTCCAACAGTCTAGTAGACTACATTATACACAGGAATCAAGTTCATCTTTACTAATTGCAGGAAGGAGCAGACCTGGAGAATTGTTGAACATGCAGTAACATTCCAAACTACGAAGTTTTTAAGAACCAGTCTCTCCTTGGAACCAGTCTCCCACAATCCTATATCTCCCACATTGGTACCAACTGGTACACCATATTAGCAAATTTTAGTATTGACAATGGTGGGTCAGCTTTGTGACACAAAACAATGTACAATTTGAAGTTCGTAGAGTTGTGCTCCAGAAGAAAGCATACCCAAAAGTAATGTCTGTTTTGTTGGATGAAAATCCATGCTCATAGGAGATGACCCCTGATTCAAAGTCCTTGCAACGTTTTTGGGCAGGTCATCAGGTGAATTGAAAGCTTGACTAGGACCGTGTCCAGGGAATGGCATAGGCAATACATTAATTGGAAGGTTTACCTGAGATAGAACAAAGGAAATAGTATGAACTAGATGAAACAATTACTTGGAAAATATTCCTCGGTGATGATACATACTAATGTAGTAAAAAAATAATTATTATTTTAAAAATTGAGAAACAGGTAATAACCTCGTCACATATTCCCATGGGCCTTGTTCTTTTGGTTACATGATCTGAGTCTCCAGAAGGGTAATCCAAAGAAGGGTTCGCTGGTGGCGTTCTTGGATGCTTCAGAGCAGCTGCATGACGTGAAACAGTAAAACTGATCAATAGCACGGTCTGAGATTAGCAACAGCACTATAATAGCAGGTTGAAATGAAACCTGGCATGGATGGACCACCAAAACCAATAGCTCCACTCGAAACTGGAAGGTGATTAACTGTAGGTGTGTTAGACATCCAACCAGCAAGAGGAGTTGGAGTTGGTGCTGCTGTAGTTTGGAACGGCTGAATATAAGAAATTGAAAAACAATAAGATCATTTACATTATACTAAAGTGGACTTAATATGTTGTAAAAATGATGTACAAACCCCATGCGCCCCAAGTGGAGGAAACCCTCCAACTTTAGGTAAAGATCCAAGCAATGGATTGTTTGCAGGTGATGGAGCAGATGAACCATTTGGTTGCACACAAGAATGATCCACAAAAAGCGTTTTGATATCTGGATTCGGCCTTGGGTTTTTACAAAGTTGGTGCTGCCAATTTAGGCTGCAAAAAGAAAAATTCCATGTATGCAGCAACTCAGTATAGGTTTCCTCAAATAACATAGCAGACAAGCTATATCAAATTACAACGGTAAATTGTCTAAGCTGATTGCCACAACATAACTGTCCATGCCGGAAATTGAAAGAAGGCGGAAAAAAATACTTTTTGTAAATTAAAAGAAAGCAAAATTAGCAGCACAAACTATTAATTCCACTCTTCTTGTAATAGAAATTAAAGCCACAATCAAAGGAATCATTCAAAAGTATATCCGATAAGAACCACGCTGTTGTGACACTGCAGTTTCTGAAGTTGCTCTCAGATAAATTATGCCAAACTTGAGTGATAAAAAGATTAAATATTGACCGCATCATTTTAACTGATTTGAAGACTATTACCTTTGGTTAATAAGGGTACGTAACCTAGAATTCTTGAGGCTTGGAAATTGTAATTTGTCGCGAAACAGAGGATTCGCCTCAATCAGCTTCTTAAGTTCAACCAACATAATCGCTCTTGCAGACTTCGTATCTCCATACTTGGACAGCTGCTCGTTCTCCCTGTTGAAATAATACACAATAAATCCACGGTGAACCAAAAAATGAGTAGCTCCCATAAAGCTCATCAATAAAATTATTAATATATATACCTAAAGTTTTCCAAGGTTAGAAGCTGAGTAATCTCCTTGAAAAGCTCTTCATTGAATGACGCAAAAACTTTAAGATCCTTAACCAGGACTTCTACAGCTTTGGGACGATCATTTCTAACAAAAAAATTGCAACGTTAGAATATTATTCCCGAAAACAATGTAAAAGTATTGAGGACCAACTAGGCATACTAAAATGAGTCACACACTTGTCCAAAGCCTCGAGATACTTCTGCTTCCTTATCTCAAAGAAGATTTTCATCGAATACCGATTATCGTCCACCTTAGTGAAACCAGAGAGGTACTTCTCAACCTCATCCCAATTCCCATTATGCACTTCTTCCTCAAAGTATTTCATGTTAAAGTAAAAACTCGATTCTTGTTCAAGCCTATTCAAAAATTTAAATGCATAAAAAGGAAAAACATTACAATCAATTAACCAAAAACCCAAAAAAGGCAGACATAATATAAAATCATTTACGTACTTGTGAACCGTTTCCTTAAACTTTTCCTCATCTAGAAACTGCAAGATCAAGAACACAAGCTCTCTGCTGAGAGATGACATTGTCTTCAATCTAGCCCTCCTCAAATCTAGAGACTAATAATTAATCAAGCTAGTATATGGGCAGATCTGTACAACCCCAAAACAATATTATTATAAAAATGTAAAAAAAAAGGTCAATATCACTACTTTCTTTTGACTATTGAAATATAAAAATCCAATCTTTATTTTCAAGCATTGAAATAAAACAAAATAAACATACAAAAGAAAATTAATTTATTGTACCTCTAATTAGACTCGGGTCATCTTGAAGCTCATCTGCAATAAAGAACATGCACCGACATATATGAATCACAATTAATAGTCCAGTAGTGTATGTATTTGCATAGCAAAATTAGGGTTTTATTTCAGTGGATCAGGCACTAAAAGCAACTTTAAACAAAGGGAATCAAAGATGCATAAAGAGAGAGAGAATAATGGGCACAAAAAAGCAAGTGAAATGATATTAATTATACAGGAGAGAGAGAGAGAGAGAGAGAGAGATTAGAGAGGGGGAGAGAGAGGGAGGGAGGGCGGGAGAGAGAGGGAGAGAGAGAGAGAGAGAGAGATGAGAGAGAGAGAGATACCCAAATCAAAATCAAATCCAAGAGATCGATTAAGAAAGACCAGGTTGAAGAACAAACACTACTCTCTCTCTCTACCTCTTTGTGTATATCTATGTATGTATAGATAAGTTGCAGTACTAGTTTGTTAGTTTCTCGAGTTATTATATAGAGAGAGAGAGAGTTTAATATTCTCTCTCTAGTCTATCGTGCGACGATAATTGAAAAATACTTTAAAATAACATTATAGTACTTGCAGAAATGGAGATTTTAAGAAAGTGGGGAACAGATAGATGCAGATAAGCAGATTAGCTTATCAAATGTATAAGTACAACAACTTATAGATAAGCAGAATGAAGTATAATTGTGTTTCAAATGCATCGGTAGTTGAGCTGTAAATGGACAGAGATATTATATTCTGGTACACCATCTCTTACTTTGCACGTCTATTCTTGACCGTTGATTTAGTGGGGTCACTTGATGATTTAATGATCGTACGGCTGTGATCAGCTGATTTTGAAAGCTACGACAGCGATATTTTGAGGATGTTCGTTTAAGTATTTGCCACTGGTTCTCAGTGTATTTACGAAACTGCCACCTTTTATTGTACCACACTATTGATAATGACATGTTATGAACTTGCAGTACGTGTGTGATTTTTATTTATTTGCGTAAGCCTTTTGAAACGAAAGTGATTTGTTATTGACGGGACGGGACGTTGGGCCGGGCCTAATTATTCGCATCATCCAAAATAAAAGTAAAATTTTACTTGATGGTATTCTCGTAAAATTTGCTTTTTTAAATGATACATGAAATCTATACTATATTATAATAGACGAAATATTAAAAATTTGGTAGTCGGTCGGTCGGTACTTGCTGAAATTACTTAATTATTCTTACTTGATTGTTCTAATTATAATTATCAATTATAATTTTAATTGATATTTAAATCAACTTCCTCTATTAATTTACCAATTTCAATTATATTTTATATCGAACTCTATATCACTATAATTTATCTTATTGATCCGGAATTTTTTAAAAAAAAAATTAAACTAAAAATAATTAATTTGATTTGGTCGGTGTATTGGGCATCGGGCTAAGATAAAATAATGTAAATCACTAATCCGAGATAAATCAAATTAATATTAGACTATGTATAATTCGTATCCTATTCATGTGCAATAAAAAATCAAATTTTATTTAAAACATAATTTGTTTTTTTAATACACTTAAAATTATCAATAAAACTATATCGTTCAATCAGTAATATTGTCTTTTTCAAATATCTTTTATAGAGTTATAGTTAATCGATCAAGTAATCACTATGCTAAATAATAGTTTTTTAAGGTACCAACACAATAGAGATATTATATTTTTACCCTCATTAAAATAATAATTTTATTATAATAATATTTTCCCCTTACTAATGTTACCACTTTAAATAAGTTTAAATGTTCTGAAAAGTTATAAAATATACGTTTACTTATATAATTATTATGAAGTCATATCATTTAAAGTTTTAAATGAACAAAATTAAGAATTGAATTCAAGTATTTTTTAAAATTATGTAATATTAAAAAGAAATTGTATCGTCCGTGCATTGCACGGGTTTTAAGCTAGTATTTTTAATTTTCAGACGATACTATTCTATTATTATGTTATTTTATACAGTACCTCTATCGTTAACCTCTGTTAGTCAAACACTATATTTTCGATATAATTTAGAAAAAAGCCAATTATAGAATGGTACTATTATTAATTCTTCTTAAATATTATTATGATTTTTTTAATCCTATTATTCTGAAAATTTAAACATACAAATTCGACTAAATGTTAGTTAAGTCGGGGTTAGGTTAAAATGAGAGATAGTTGTTCGAATAAAATTGAGGACAATCAAACTGAGTGTATTCAAATATGATATTTTCCCTTATTCCGATATAATATTTTTCCTTATTTGGTAACCAAATTATAGATTAGTCTGGTTATCGAATAATCAAATGCACAACCATAGTACATATTAATGATTTTTAAACTTTATTCGTTAATCATTAGTCATCTATATCACATTACTGACCCAATCCCCGGTTGCAGGGGAACTCAGAGTCATCCTTAGTTTATAGTTTTTACTTCAAATTAGTTTATATTGGATCAACACCCTTTATATATACACACACTATATAGTAATAAAACCATATTGAAATGATATTTTCATAATAATAAGATTCAGTAAAGAAAATTTGAAACATATTTAAGAGAATTTATCAATGGTGACCTTCTAGAATTGACCTTTTCGAATAATAACAAAACTATAACATTTGACTAACAGAAAAGTTAACGATGAGGGTACAATATAGAATCACATAGTATTAGAATAGTACCATTTGAAATCTAAAAATATTTTGTGTATCATTTGGAAAAGACAATTTTAAGAGGGTAACATTGAGAATTCCCCAAAATAAAATCAGAACTCATAGTTCTCAATTTAAAAGTTATAAAATTTTAAGAGGTTTCTTTATAAATGCGAATTCTTTTTGCGAAAAATACGTTTTTAGAAGCCTAAAAATAATTATAAAAAATACGATTTTGCAATTATATATAACCAAATTCAGTTTCGAATGCAATCAAACATAACTTCGATTATCTACCAAAAATTTTTAAAAAAAACTCATATCCATTTTTTTTGTAACCATTGCTTTCACAAATATATTCAGAAAATAATAAAATTAAAAAAAAGGAATTTATGATAATTTCTCAAATATTTAAATACTTTAGCAATATAAATATGAGGTATGTGCGCAAGTATCTATTCCAATAATCCCCTTCCTTTATATTTTGTTATTTTGTTCACAAATATTTTTTTCATATTTTAATATTAATGTCTAACTATAACTTTTTGTTATTAAAGTTTATACTCTCTCTACCAATGAAAATTATCCTATTGAAAAATTAGTCAACTTTTATAAGGAAAAGACAATAATGTGGTGTGAAACTCAAGTGCTATTTGTCTTATATAAGAAAATTAAAGTTTTATTTGAAGTTTGAGAAAAGACGCGTAGCAAAATTAAAAAGTTGGCAAGAAAAATCTTAGCGTTCTTTTCGACTGATTCTGATCACGAAATTCTTATAAGGGGTAGATTATAATGGGTATGTTTGGCAACCCACTTATACAATTTATAAGTTGAGTTGAATGTTAGTAACGACATACTTTTTCTGAACTTATTTTGATTTTTCGTTGATTTATTAATCTCAATTTTAAAATTTATATTTTTAAATGTTAATCTAATTTAAAATTTAAGAATTTAGATGATTATATTTAATAATTATATATTTTAGTTCATTTAGGAGAATTTTTTATTTAACTTATAAGTAAAATTATCTAAACATTTATTTAACTTATAAGTATTATTTTACTCATCACTTATAATTCACTTATTGATTTTCAAGTCGTAAGTTACTTATTTTCAGATTTCTCAAACAGACACAATATCTTGAGTTTTCAGGATTTATATTTATTATTATTTGACTATAATTATGTGATCTTCCCAAATGGAAAGAATAAAATAGTGGATATTTTAAATGACTCGATATGTTAATTAATAGTTATATATCGACCTCTATTGTGAAAGTATTTGATTCTTTTTATTATCATCATAATTTTTATTTAATAGCTGATCATTTTATCAATACCGGTAAAATAATTTTATTTTACAATTTTTGGGTCAATTGAATATTTTATCGCCGTCAAAATTATATTTGGTATCTTATCTGGGTTCACCATGATAGAGGGTGAATTATGAAAATATTTATAAATAACATTTTACGATTATTTTGTTACTTGTTACATAAAATATTACGTGTTTATTTTAATTTAAAATATTTATGGGTATGATATTATATATGGGCAATATTATCCGGGGTTCATTAAAGACCGAAATATTTTTCGGATAATTGTTATGTGTATAAAATGTATTTATCTGAAATTTTTGCGTTATTTGGACATGCTTTAAATATCGTTTGCTACGTGTTACCTGTTTCATCTCATTCAAAGTGAATTTGTTCATGTTATAATTATTTTAAAGAATTTGTCTTGGTTCATTTTATAAGTGGTTTACATATTTCAATACACCTGTTTTTGTTTACCGAGTAAGTGTCACTTATTAGATTATTATTACTGCATTAAATAACTCAAAAGAACTAAGGCTCCGTTTGAGAGTACTGTTAAAATGTATTTATGTGAAATTTTTATGTTATTTGGATATTCATGATTTTTTTCAAGAATTCGAAAGAAATATTATATTTATATCGTTAGTTAAACCGTTTTTAAGTTTTTTCATTACGACTCTAATATTTTTTCATATAATAATTTGATAACATTTTATACTATTCTCCTAACTATAATTTGATAACATTTTATAGGGGTAATTTAGTATTTTCAATCAGATTTTTTAATCTGATCCTATTATATATATAGAAGAGATGTCTAACTAAGACTTTTTGGGTAGATTTTATTTGTGTATTAAATATATTAACTTTTGAATATAATGACATTATTGGGCCGTGACCTTCTATGGTTTCGTATTTCATGTATGAGATCGGCTTTGTGCAGAAATAGGAAAGGCACGAGTTTGCATCCGCATTTTGTTTATGTATTTTCGAGTTTGCATCTCACTTTAAGTTAGTTAGAGCGTGTTTGACTAACCTTAAATTATTCTCGAATATTTTATACGTGACTTCAAAACTTTAGAGCACTTTTTTTCTTATAACTTCAACTAAAATTTTCTACTTAAAGTTAATTTTATGGCCATGTAAAATATGGCTACCTAGATAATTTTAATATATTTTTTAAATAAAAATATAATGTTTAAATTTGTATACAGAAAAAGAAAATTCTAAAAATAAACTATAAAAATATATTTTATATTAGTCTTAAAATACGTGTCAAGTATAAGAAAAAAAATATTTAAAGCATTCAGTGGGACCGAAGAAGTAATATTTGTAGTAAAAAATTATCAAATTAATCCACTTGAAATAAAATTAGCCAAACATATATATTATACTTTAAATTAGAAATATCGTTTGCATTTAAATCGAATAAGTTGTACTATAAATAATAAATAATTATTTTAAAGTTAATCTCAACATACTCTTATTGTGTAAAAGTCAATGCATGTCCGCTTGTTAGATACAAATAATAAACTTTTTTTAATAAAGAAACCTTTTACACTTGCTATTGTATTTCAATACAATTAATCGATGTTATCGTCACTTATGACCAATGTTCTAGAAGACAAAAAATGGCATTAGTTGGTTACGTGATTTTTTAGTGATTAATCGAATAATCGGTTATTATTATTATTGATTATTGATAGTAATTTAAAATAATTATTGGAAAAAATTAATTAATGATAATGTATAATTTCATTTAAACTTCATCAATCTACGATAATATTTACAAAAAAAACGTATATGATTAGGTATTTATGTGCCAGGTTTAAAAAAAACAGAATTCACGAGTTTGTACGTGATATTTAAGTGATTTATTTTTTTTCAATTTTTTTGTTTTTTATTCGAACATCATATTTTCATACAAAACAAATAAAATGAAAAAATAAAAGCTACAAATGTAGTTTTATTGTAATTTTATTCATCTTGGAAATGCGTTTAAAGATTGTACAATATATGCTTTATTTGTTTGAATTTTAATATTACTAAAAATTAAATTTTAGAGAAGTTATAATTATTTTTTAATTTTGACTTATTCGGTCGATTTTTGACCCGACTGGCTAATCCCGTCTTTCGCGGCGTTTGGCTAGTTTTTTGAAAAACGGTACTTTGACTTGCTTTCAATTAATCGAGACCGAATAGTCCAAACACCAATTTCTCGATTAATCGGACGATTTTTAGAAAACTGCTTATGACTGAAAAAAGGGTTTCTAATCTAATTATTTGAAAAGCCGTAACATATATATCAAAGACAAGATCCAGAGTAATTACATGGCTTAATTTCGGTAAAAAAATAATGGATTTCCTTTTTCATAACGAGTAAGTGACCTTGGGTCCATTTCTCTTGGCTGGATGGACCGTGTTAGAGTAATTTGAATAAATTTGAAATGTACAACTTTGTTTTTTTTATATTTTGTAACTTATTTTTTGATTTTGTAACTCTAACTATAATATGTATTATTGGTTTGCTCATTATGATGAATAAGTTATAAAATTTATTGTTACGTAAGTTACATTATTTTTCACGTATAAAATGAGAGTTTGGCTTCATTGTTTTATAGATAAAAGTCCTTCAAACTTTTTCATAGTCTATTTACATATCATCTTAGAGTACTAGGTTCAGTTTCTGTGAGATAGAAGGCGTACTTGTTTAGTTCGTATGAGGCGGGTCTCAAGTGCTTAAGATCACCTAAATTCATGACATCCTTGGAAACAGAAGTCACATCACCTTCAAGCACCACGAGGAGGGCCTTATCTGTTTTAATGACACGTGGTTTTCATGTGCCACGAATATCTTCCGGTATTTTCGTTAGTATAATTCTAATTTCAGGTTTACTCTTTTATTATACTCCTTACAAGCTTAAAACAGATAATCTTTTTTTTATAAACTACTCAATGTAAATTAAGGTATTAATATGACACGGTGTTGGCATTATGTGTGTGGACTATAACTTGACATATTAAATAAATAACTTAGTTTGATTCCTATTTTATCCTCGTACATCTGAAATTTGAAACTCATAATATGAAATGATTTGCTACCGGCAAATATGTCTGCTATTTAACCGAATCTGTTTTTTCCCAGTTTGCTTTGGTATCAACTTTTTCAAATATCAATTATCTAATAATTAATTGATTAATATTTGTTCTAAATGCTTTTTGAATATTCGGGGAAAATAAAAACCCAATAGGCTTGGTACTTAATAAGGGCCGATTTAGGGTCAGATGAGATATAAATGTTTTTTCTGATTGGATTTATTATTTCAATTAATAATTATTTCTAGTGCTGGACTGTTGGTGTGTGTCTATAACTGCTGGGTTTGTAAAGTCTCCTAGTTAAGCCTATGAAAATAGACTATTTAGATTCAGATTAGTTTATGGATTAGTCTATTTTTCAGAATTGGACTGTAATTTTGATTTAGGCCTAGTTTCTTCTTTTATAAATACTCATGTAATTGTAAAATCATAACACAACAAATTGTAAGAGATCAATACAAAATTAGTGTGGCTTGTAGAGTAGGAATTTCCGAACCACGTAAATTTTTGTCTTGTGTGATTGTCGTTTATTTTCTTATTCTTGTTTATTCGCTTTGGGTTTTGCTTTCGTTGTTGTATACTCAACAACTGGTATCAAGAGCCTAGGTTTTCAGGCGAGTGGGAGCGATGTCAGAAGACGGGAAGGTAAAGATCGACAAATTTGATGGCAACGATTAAGGGTTTTGGAAGATACAAATTAAGGATTATTTGTATCAGAAAAAACTACACGAACCGCTGGAAGAGAATAAACCAACTTCAATGAAGAAGGAAGACTGGAAGCTATTGGACAGGAAGACTTTGGGGGTTGTTAGGTTAACTTTCGAAAAGAACGTTGCTTACAATATCGTCAAGGAAACTATAACTTATGGTTTGATCAAGGCTATGTTAAATATGTATGAGAAACCGTCTACTTCAAATAAGGTGTATTTGATTCGCTTGTTAGTTGCCACTAGATTGAATGAAGGTGATTGTGTTTCTGATCATGTGAACGAATTTAATTATATCCTAGCAAAATTGACATCGGTGGATTAAATTCGATGATGAAGTACATGCCTTGTTGTTGGCATCCTCATTACCAGACAGTTGGTCAGGTTTTGTCACTGTTATAAGTAATCCATACGGGAGCGGCAAGATGACTTTTGATGGAGTTCGAGATTCGATTCTTGGAGAATATATTTGTAGGAGAAACTCAGGAGAGTCGTTAGGTTCCTTGTTGAGTGCTGAGAGTAGAGGCAGAAAGTTCGAAAAGGGGTAGAATAAGGGGCGTAGCAGATCGAAGTCACATAAGAAAGGATAATCCAAAGATCGCAAGGATATTGTTTGTTGGAATTGTTAGAAGAAGGGTCACTTCAGGAATTAGTGCACGGCTCCTACGGCTACTAAAAGAAAGGGTAAAGAGGATAATTCAGCTAACGTAGTTGAAGAAGTGGTGGATGACGATGCTTTGATTTGTTGTGTTGAATGTTCTGTTGAATCATGGGTTATGGATTCTGGTGCATCATTCCATGCTACCTCTTGCAAGGATTTAATGTTAAATTTCAGAGTTGAAAATTTTGGTAAAGTTCGTCTTGCTGATGATGAGACTTTGGATATTGCAGGCATGGGAGATATTAATCTCAGAACCTCTTTGAGAACTAGCTGGATGTTGAAAGATGTAAGGTACATTCCTAGACTGAAGAAGATGTTGTTATCTGTGGGTCAGTTACATAAGGAAGGGTATCAAGTTACTTTCGGAGACAGACATTGGAAAGTTATAAAGGGGAATCTAGTTATTGCTCGTGGAGAGAAAAAAAGGACTTTGTACATTGTTAAACAATCTAGCTATGAAGCAAATGCAGTTGCTGATGAGATTGAGTCTTTAACTTTGTGGTACCAAAGGCTTGGTCATATGAGTGAAAAAGGTATGAAGCTGTTAACTTCGAAGGGGAAGATTCTAGAGTTGAAGAATGTGGAAGTTGGATTTTGTGAGCCATGTGTTCTTGGAAAGCAGAAATGTGTGACTTTTGCAAAATCATGGAGGACCCCCAAGGCTAAAAAGTTAGAGCTAGTTCATACATATGTATATGGTCCAACAACAGTTGCGTCGTTGGGCGGATCTCGCTACTTTGTCACTTTCATTGATGATTCCACTAGAAAGGTATGGGTTTATTTTTTGAAGAATAAATCAGATGTGTTTGCTACTTTCAAAAAGTGAAAGACGGGAGTTAAAAATCAGACCGATTTACAGGTGAAGAGTTTGATGTCAGATAATGGAGGTGAATACAGTGATGATGAGTTTAAAAGCTATTAAGCGGAATTTGGAATTAGAATGATTAAAATTATTCCAGAGACACCACAACAGAATGGTGTTGCAGAGCGCATGAATAGAACCTTGAATGAGAGGGCCAAAAGTATGATATTACATGCAGGGTTGCCAAATATATTTTGGGCTGATGCAGTTAGCAAAACAACGTATCTCATAAATATAGGACCTTCAAGTCCTTTGGGGTTCAAGATTCCTGAAGAAAAGTGACAATAAAAAGAGGTAAATCTTTCACACTTGCGAGTTTTTGGTTGTGCTTCTTATGTGCGTGTTAGATATTCCGACAGGGACAAGCTTGATCTGAAAGCAAAGAAGTGTATCTTCATTGGTTATGGCTCAGATGATATGGGTTACCGTTTCTGGGATGAACTGACTAAGAAGGTTATTATAAGTAGAGATGTTACTTTTAATGAGAATATAGTGTATAAGGATAAGCTTGTAGTCGATTCTGAGTTTATAAAGGAACAACCCGAGAAAGAGAAAGTAGTGCTTGAAGATATTACAGAAACAGATCTTGCTGGAAATAGTGGGAGTTCGGAGAATATTGATGATAGGGTTCCAGTAACTCCACAGACTGAGGTAAGAAAATCTAGCAGAAGTGTGAGGCCGCCATAAAGATATTCTCCTTCAGTATATTACATGTTATTGATCGAGGACGGGGAGTCGTTGTGTTATTCAGAGGTAATACAAGTGGATGATTCAGTTCAGTAGAAATCAGCCATGTATGAGGAGATGAGTTCTCTTGAAAAGAATGAGACTCGGTCTTTAACAGAGTTACCAGTAGGAAAGAAGGCTTTATAAAATAAGTGGGTGTTCAGTATCAAAGAAGAACATGATGGCAGAAAGAGATACAAGGTGAGGTTAGTGTAGTTAGGGGTTATCAACAGAAAAAGGGTATTTGACTGTATCGATATATTTTCTCCTGTTGTTAAGATGACTACAGTTAGAATTGTGCTAAGTATTGTGGCTGCATAGGAGTTACATCTAGAGAAACTAGATGTTAAGACCGCGTTCTTACACGGTGATCTTGTGGAAGACATCTACATGATTCAGCCAGAGGGATTTCGGGTAGCTGGGAAAAAAAACCTTATTTGCAAGCTTATAAAAAGCTTGTATCGTTTAAAGCAAGCACCAAGATAATGGTACTTGAAGTTTGACAGCTTTATGATGAAGAATGGGTTCACGAGGAGTGATATGGATCATTTTTGTTACTTTTAACAGTTTGATTCATCTCATATCATATTATTGTTGTATATTGATGACATGTTGATAGCAGGATCAAACATACGGGAAATCAACAGGTTAAAGAGACAGATGTCTGAGGAGTTTTAGATGAAGGATATGAGTGTAACAAAATAGATACTTGGTATGAGCATCACAAGGGATAGAGCTGAAGGTACTTTAAAATTATCTCAAGAGAAGTATGTTGAGAAATTATTGCAGAAATTCAGTGTCCAGGATTCGAAGACCAGAAGTACACCGTTGGCGAGTCACTTTAATCTCGCAAAGAAGCAATCACCTAAAATGGATGAAGGCAAGGAAGATATGGCTAAAGTTCCTAATGCATCTGCAGTTGGTATTTTAATGTATGCTATGGTGTGTACAAGGCCAAACATTTCTCATGCAGTGGGAGTTGTTAGCAGATTTATGTCTAATCCAGGAAGAGAGCATTGGAAAGCAGTCAAGTGGTTGTTACGCCACTTGAAAGGCACATCAAAGGTTGCACTATGTTTCGGTAAGAAGGATGTTATCTTGGAAGAGTTTTTTGATGCAGATTTGGGTGGATGTTTAGATACAAGAAAAAGTACAACGGGTTATATTTTCACTTTGGGTGGCACCGCAGTTAGTTGAATGTATCTACTTCAAAAGAATGTTGTTCTTTCAACCACAGAAGCATAATATATGGCTATATCTGAAGCTAGCAAGGAGATGATTTGGTTGAAGAATTTTCTTGATGAGTTGGGAAAGAAACATGCGAACAGTGCTTTGTATAACGATAGTCAGAGTGTTATTCATCTTGCGAAGAATCTCGTGTTTCATGCTAGGACAGAGCATATTCAGTTGAGATATCACTTTAAAAGAGAGTTGATAAGCAATGGTACTTTGTCCTTAAAGAAAATCCCTGATTCAAAGAATCCTGCAGATATGTTGACTATGGTGGTTACGAATGAAAAGTTGAAGCTTTGCATAGCTTCAACTGGCGTTCAGAATTGATTGATGAGAAGGCGCTGCACTAGTTAGAGTTATTGGTTGAAAAATTGATTTTACTAGACTTACAAGAGTGAAGTGAAGATTGGCCAGACTCCAAGTGGGTGATTGTTGGGTTTGTGGAGTCTATTAATTATAAGCCCGTGAAAATATACTATTTAGATTCAAATTAGTTTATGGATTAGTCTACTTTTCATATTTGGACTATAATTTTGATTTAAGACTAGTTTCTTCTCTTATAAATACTCATGTAATTGCAAAATCATAACACAATAAATTATGAGAGATCAATACAAAATTAGTGCGGCTTGTGGAGTAGGAATTTTTGAACCACGTAAATCTTTGTCTCGTGTGATTGTCGTTTATTTTCTTGTTCTTGTTTATTCACTTTGAGTTTTTCTTTCATTGTTGTATACTCAACATGTAACAGCAATAACACACGAGCTTATCAAGTTAGTCTCATGGATATCTAATAAAGCAATAATGATGCTAATTTCCAATATAAGAATTTAACATGTTTTTAACCCTAACGCATCGGCTGATCAAGAATCACCGAATGTGGGTTATTGAAATTTTATATTATTTTCGTGCATTTGAGATGTGACGGGAGTTCCAAGCTAGTTTTTCTGGTGATGGGTGTGTGACTGCTAAGACAATGTCTAATACGGTGACCCATGTGGACTGCAGTGTCAAATACAGTTGTACCGGTAACCGCTCATACGGAAAAATAGAGAAATTAAGTGTGTTGAACTTTAAGAAGTGGCAACAAAATATATTGTTTTTTCTAGACCACATTGAACCTAGTGAGGTTCCGAACTGAGAATGCACTGCAGAAAGAGGATGAGTCAGAAGTTGAGCTTGTTAGTGTGGTTCAAATTTGGAATCACTCAGATTTCTTATGAGTGTGGGGGAAACTTGCAAAGGTTCTTGTACCAAAATCGAAGATTGTGAAATTACATCCGAAGATAATGAATTGTATTTTTATTGGGTATGTATCTAACAGTACGACATATAAGTTTTTTGTGCACGAGTCAAAAATCCCTGACATGCACGATAATATAATAATAGTGTCGAGAAATGTTTCAATTTTTTGAATATGTATTTCCTTGAAAATACCAAAGGAAGGTCCAGTTCGTCGAATCGGGCATATGAGAAAAGACTCATATTTTGGTGAAAGATGCGCGAGTCTGAATGGGCACCAAAATTAATGGCTTCAAAAATTACGGTTAAGTTGCTAATTTGAGGACACTTAAATTAAGTAACTAGATCAATGTGAATCGCCAATTTGAGGACGCTCAAATTTAGTAACTTCGTGAATTGTTATTTCTAATTTTTAGGACGCTGAAAATTGGTAATGTCAATTATAAATTTGAGCATTGATGTTCGGTAGTGTATGTAGTTCTTTTGAATTTGTACAAAATCAGAAACGAATGACAAAGAATGGAAAAATGGTGATTTGAAAGAAACTCGTATGAAATGTTGATACACATTTGTTGTTGACTAAATTCTGTAAGAAAATTACTCTCAACTAGAATTATCACTATTGACTATATCAGGTCAATATATAACACTGCGGATCCGCTAACCAAAGGGTTAACTAAAGAGTTAGCTGAGAAATCATCGAAGGGAATGAGACTAACATCCATATGAAAAGTCGTTACAGAGGAAACCAACCTTGTTGACCGGAGATCCCAAGATCTTGGTTCAATGGGACAACCTAACTGTAAAGACTTAGCGGGATCACTGTGGGGGTTTTACTCCCGGGTTCTTTGCTATGATGAAAAACAGTGATTATTTGGAAAAGGTCAAGCTATGCTTTTAATGATCCTTATGCGTCGGTATGTCAAAAAAATAATACGTTGGTATTGTTGAAGAGATCACCTATGTGAGTGAAGTGGGTCGCTTCAAGAAGGAATTGTAGGGGACAATTCCAGGTAAAAATCACAGAACTGGGCTAAAACTCAGGACCAAAATGGGCTTAACAGTGAGAACTGAACAAATATAGGAAAGACTATAGTGGGGAATATATCATCATTTCACTAAACAGGACGGTAGTTCAAGGTCAACGCGACTACTGAAATTCTAGAAATGTAAATATGTTCTTCCAGGGGAAGGTTCAAGGGGTAACGCCTATTAACATATGATGGTTTCTACAATGGCTTTTTATCTCCGTATCATAAAGCCATTTTACGCTGTCAATTTTTTTCATGTGGGAATTGTTAGAGTAATTTGAATAAATTTGAAAATTACAACTTTATTTTTTTATATTTTATAACTTATTTTTTGATTTTGTAACTCTCATTATAATGATGTATTATTGGTTTGCTCTTTATGGTGGATAAGTTACAAAATTTATTGCTATGTAAGATACATTATTTTCCACCTATATAATGAGGCTTTAGCTTCATTGTTTTATACACACCAAATCCATCAAAATTTTCCATGGTCTACTTACATATCATCTTAGAGTACTAGGTTCGGTGTATGTGAGATTGAAGGCGTATTTGTTTAGTTTATATGAGGCGGATCTTGATTGCTTAAGATCACCTCAATTCGTTGTATCCTAGGAAACGAAAGCCACAACACCTTCAAACACCACGAGGAGGGGCTTATCTGTTTTAAGGACAACATGATTTTCACGTTCCTTGAATATTTTCCCGTATTTTCGTTTAGTATAATTCTAATTTCAGGCATACTTGTTTATTATACTCCTTACATACCGAACATTCCAAATAAAAACTCTTTACAAAAGTGTACTAAATTTCGGCCACAACATCCCTCTGTCCATATTTTTTCTAAAAAAATGGAATTAATTGCTTCTTCGAATTCGGGTCGCAATTCATAAAATATCGATATACTTGTCAAAATAAAAAAAAAAATGTGGACAAATGGATGTTCCAACGAATATGATCGTAACATCAACCTCTAAAACCTAATTAAAAGCATGTAAAAGGATACCAAAAATGTGGTATATAGGAATGTGATATATGGGTTACATTTTCTACACACCTATACACCCTTGCACACACCACATTACATAATTTCATTCTTATCCTTCTTCTCCAAATCCTTATCTCATTCTCACGCTGGAGGTGTCATGGAGACTGAGGAGAGTATGGGTCGGTTCAACTCGGTTTTCAGATAAAATTGGAATATAAAATTCGTGCAATTTATTAATTTGAATTTATTACTAATTTAAAATCCATGCGATTTACAAATCTGAATTGGAGTGTATTAACATAAACAACAGGGATTCACATATCTTCCGGACGTGAAGCGCGCATGACTAATACATTATTTACATTTAAACTATCCAAATTTCCTAAATTGACATGGGCTAAGACCCTAAATAGCCATATTTATGTTGGGTTTGAGCCTGATATGTTTCATAATTGTTTTTATGGTATAGGACTTAACTGAATAATATATAGTATTGGTGTAATTTTAACCTTAAATCGTTTTTGTAAAAATATAATATTATATCTAACGGTGGTTTTAAGTTTTATAAATAAGATCTAGTTGTGATTGAAAAAGATTTTAGAAAATAAGGAGATTAATCAAATTATAAATAAAACCTTATTTATTGAAATAAATTAAAATGTGAAATAAATGCTAAGAGATCTATCTCATTTAATACTAAATGTGATTATGTGAGTTTTAATCTAAATAAAATAGTTGAGCAGACGAGCATGAAATAATACCAAGTTAAACATAATCAGTTCGAGTTGAATCTGTGCAAATTACAACTTAATTTTGTTTCACATCGTACCTATTTCTTGTTCTACTTTTCAAGTTAAATATGTGTAAATTATAGTTTTATTATAAAATAATACTCCCTCTATTTTTTTATATGACGTTTTAGGTTTTCTTTCTTATTTACAAATATATGACGTTCTCTCTTTTCAAGGACATGTGTATAATATTTTACCACTAATGCCCTTATTTACTACTTATACTATTTTCAATAAACCTAGAAAAGTGAAAACTCTAGGTGATCTATTCCTATCACTAACCCGTAGTCTTTATATAGGACTAAAGTAGAGGAGCATTACTATACAAGTTAAAGAAAAATTCTACAGGTAAAGCTATTCACGAAGAACTAATAATAATGTAATCTATATACATACCTAGTGTATGTTCTTTTTTACTACTACATGATGATGATAATGAAAAGTAAAGGTTTATGGATACTTCTAAGGATACACAAAAAGAGCATAAACAACCTGTGGATTTGAACATGCACCCGTTTGACCTCAACAAATTACCAAAAGAAGAGAGCATGTATGAGATGGTGCATGCAATTTCATAAATATATTTTTCTTCTGTATTTAGATTATAAAATTTTTTGAATTCAGGTTGCAAATATATTCATGTACCCCATCCATTTTGATTAATCTGTTGAGTAAAAAAACCATGTTAGTGCCCCTATTTATTTGTAATTTTGGTTGAAAAGTTATTTTTCTTTGTTTTGTATTTGCTTTAATTTTACACTTGTATTTAGATATTCTTGTTTGAAAAATAGTTCTAGAAATAAGCATTAGTTCTTATTTTTTTAAGTCAGAGTAAAAAATATTATAAAATAAAATTTTAACTTTTTCCATTTTTTATCTATAAATTTTCAAAATATCATTATCGGCAAAAAATAACAAAGTCATGACAATATTTTATCTTAACTTACAAATATAATAAATTAAAATTAAGAATTTATATAAAGACTACAAATCTAATAAAAATAAACCTCAAAAACATAAATCTAAATAAACATTGATTATATTTTAAAAATTAAATCCATCACCACATCTTTATATAAATGTGCATCACATTTTAGTTGACATGATGGTTGTCCTTTTCTTTCAAAAAACACCTTTTTCATATGAGAAGTTTTATAATTATTGTAACGATCGAGAAACTACGACTGTTATTTATATTAAATGAGTATTATGCGATTTATGATGTTATAAATTATGAATGATCATAAAAGGTTATATGTTATGTGTTGTATGAGTTTTGTGTGATTCGCGTTATTTTCCAGGTATTTAATTACGTGTTAAATAGATTATATTAAAAGTTATACTTCCCAAGTTCAGTTTTAATAGTTGTTATTTCGTATAGAGGAATTGACCTTATTTTGCATCATATGGCGTATACCATATTGATTTTTCGAACATCCAGTTAATTTAGAAAATGTTTTGTTTCGTGAAAAATGACTTTTCCGGACCCCTACCGGGACGTCAAAGCCCACAAAAATTGTATTTTTATTTCTATAAAATCATGGGACTTTCAAAGATTCAATATTTTTGCATTATTGGATTATTTGTAATTTTTTGGAATTTTTAACATAATTTTTGTATTTATTGGATTAAAAAGTATTCCCCGTTAATTATAAATTTTGGGATAATAATTTTTATTAAATGATATAACTAGGCCCTAAATAATTTTGGGGGTATTATTTCATAACTATAAATACCATTTATTTATTATTTAATAATTATATAATTATAAAAAAATCAGAAAATAAACAAAAATCTGAAAATTCTCTGAAAATTGTTCTTAAGTGTCCTTGAGAATCAAATCCAAATTTGGAGGTGATGTGGATCTCAGAAATCAAAGTATGAGTAACCAAATTGAAGCCCTCGACCCCCTATTTCATAATCCATCGTCAAAATCACCAAACGATTGGTAATTTGTAAAATTTCAATTTCTAGGGTTTATGTTGAATTTGGGGGTTTTTGATTCTGGGGTTATTTGTTTGTTTTGATGATATGTATAGCTTCCTTGCATTATTTGCAATTGATTCGTAAATCTATTTGCATCAAACGGTTATTAAATCAAGTTTTTTGTTATTTTTATTTCATTCGTTTTCTTTATTCGATTTCCCAGGTTATTCCTAAATTGTTGATTGATTATGATAGCATGAATAAGTTCTAAATGTTCTGCGTTTATTTTGATAAATAAAACGTTGAATTTGGTTCTATTTTTCATGAATTCGATCTTCGCCGGAATTGCTCGCCGGTTTGTTTGAACTTCGATCGGAATCGGAGTTCTGCAGAGTGTTTGAATGTTTTGTTGTTGTTTCAGAGTTGCCGAAATGATTAGGAACGATTTGGGCTTGAAAACCAGATCGATCTTGTTGTCTGGATGTTGTAGAGCCTTGGCCGGAACTCGGCTGGAAATCGCAAATCATCGGATTCTGCAGATTATCCTGTCGGTTCCAGGGTTCTTCGTGACCCAGATAAGACCCGGTTGGAACCCAAATCCAACCCGCTGTTGATCTGTTTTTGCCCAAACTCCTTTTAGAAAACTGTTTTTGGCAATTACTTTCAAATATTAGTTCAAAAATCATTTTTTTTAATTTCTAAAAATTGATTTTAAATTCAAAATTAATTTAGTTTATTATTTTAAATAATTGACTAAATTATTTTAATTTCGTAATATTATTTTCTTTGTTATTTTCATAAATAAAAATTTGATTTAATTACTTATAATTTATTTTAGGTAATTATTTATGGATTTTATTAATTGATTGATTTAATTAATTAATTAATTAATTCTATAAATGGTTAAATAAAATGTAATTATATATAATTAACCAAATAATGATTTAAAAATCATTTTGAGCTTTTCAAAACTATAGAAAGGTATTTAAAATTCAATTAATATTATTATTAATTGAATTATTCTTATTTTATTCATATTAAATAGACCGTTTATCCGTTTAATACGAAATGAACGCGTATAGACTCAGTAAAATATTTTGAATCTATTAAAAATACTTTTGAGACCTAAAATCTTTTGTTTCGAAAGGTCGCTTGATTTTGTAAACGTTTCTGAATCGCGTAATTATTAAAAATTCATATTTCAAACTCGATTTCAATTTTAAATACATCAAGTCGAATGTTTTGACGAACTGAAGCATATGTTACATGAATTATGTGATACGTGCCTTATGTGTATACATGTCATGTGAATTATGAGTCCATGTGTCTTCTAAACGCTATCTAATAAAAATATGATCCTTATATGTTATTATCGGATGGGTAGACGATAAGAATAAGCGTAAAATAGATAAGTATATATTATCAGATAGTTGAAATGGTATCTTTTATGATACATACACATAGTTCGAGACGTTCAAAGCCAGACAGTGATAGTAAAAGTAAAGCTTGATTGTGTATGGTACCGAGACAAGTAAGTACAGAATAAAGATAAATATAGAATGGTGATTTACAAGATCATATAGCCTATCACTGGAAACACAGATAAACCATAACTGAGTTATATGGCAGATAGCTAAAGATCAAAGGATTATCAATTGAGGCAAGTATTCCTAAACTTTCTTCTAATATACTACAAATACTTCATTCCTATTCTATGTTCGGAATAGTTAAATATTTTTATATTTCGCTGCAATTACTCTTATTTATGCAAGTACCTTTTTGGTCTTGTTCCTTGATTATCGATTGATCTCTTGAGCAAATACTCATTATTTCGGGTTATTTGCGAACCCTGAATCGGGATATTTTGAAATCAAAGTGATTTGACATGAAAATACTCTACGGACTGGATGGTTACGATGAGGGCCAGGAATGAGCTGGACCCTAAGGGCCAGAGATGGCTGGACCCTGATTATTAGGCCATAGTGCTTGAGTACCCTATATGTTGGTGGGTCTACGCAGTAGTGTATAGATCCGCACTATACCCCGACTAATCAGCAGGTTATAGTGCATATGTTGGTTCTAGTGTCCAGTCTAATTTATTATTGATCGCCATTAATGGCATTCCTTCGTGAAAAGTTTATGATTACAAAACCAAACAAGATTTGATTCAAGAGATGAATATGATAATTGTACGAAGTTCTTCTCAAAGAAATGTGATTTATGATTAGAGGCCAATGAGGGTCGATGTTTTATTCGTTCAACTACTTCAAATAAATAAATAAAAATGTTTATAAATTATTTAAAAATTTTGTCCAGAAATTCCTTTTGATATTGATACTTGGAAATCAATTATGATACTTGCTGGATATTTTTGGCTCACTCTTACTTTGTAAATTCTTATTTCTTTCAGTTTTAAATGAGTAAAGTGAGTGGCTCTTAGTAGAAAGCAAAGTTGGAGAAATCCTAGTTGTGAGAAGTTGAAGGTGGCAAAGTAAATAAGACAAGGAAGTTAGTAAAGAGGTAATGAAATTGTAATTATTTGATATAAATTTTAGAAGGTTAGATTCTTGTTTCATACTATAACCTGTACACGATCCGGAATTGAGGGGTCATCTGTATATTATTTCAATATACAGGTTTATATTATGTAAAGATTGTTTAGTAACACCCAATCCCGACCCCGGATTTGGGGGTATTACAATTATTGCTCCCCCTCACCTTCAGTACACACTGCATACATGACTGTAGAGCCAAAAAAAATTATATATGGCATTTTACTTGAAAATATATCAAAAGTTTTTTCTACTCCCGTCGTCAACTCTTCAATGCTTTTACAGGCTTCCTTGTACTTCAAAGATTGGATAG
The DNA here is from genome assembly GCF_009905375.1 of Apium graveolens. Lineage (NCBI taxonomy): Eukaryota > Viridiplantae > Streptophyta > Magnoliopsida > Apiales > Apiaceae > Apium > Apium graveolens. Next base: position 2,121,515 of record NC_133651.1, read on the forward strand.
CTTTAAAAAAACCAGGATCCAATACATTTAGATCAAGAGAATTTGGAGGTTGGCATTTTATTCTTATGTCAAAATCAATTCTTCTCACATCTTCACAAAAATCTCTATCATTTGGATCAATATGTGTTCTTGCATTGTCTTGTTGAACAATGATGGTAAGATTACCATCTTCTTTTGGCTACTTTTTTACAATAACACGCACCATATCATTAATAATAATAGATCGTACTTTGTCTCTTATTACTGAAGTCATAGTTATTATCTCAAGTATCCCTGCAACTCGATTCACGGTACTTCTTTTTGCCGACTCTCTAGTAACAAACGGAAATATGTCAATTTTCCCAAAAATATTGCTCTACCTTGTACATCAAATCGTGGCCTAACTATAACCGCTAAAAGCATAACTTTTCTCACAAAAATTTTGCTCTTGCATGTCCGGTAAGGTTTCTCTTCATCGGGTAAAAGATAATATGTCTCATTTATTCTAGATATGTTAAACCATTTCTCATCGATATGAATAACATTATACATATCCTTGAACATAAGATTAATTGGTAAGCTTTCTTCTTTGAGAATTGATAAACAAAATTATAATCTAGCATTTTTCAACTGAGGTTTGAATGCATTAGCGTGTCCTCTAATTTTACTATACTTTTTGTAATTATTATAAAAGAGAGATGAACTAATATTCATACCACTTGTTGAAGTACGTACATTTGTTCTTTGTTGAAGTGGTAAGTTTTCAAATTGCTCCAGATTAATTTCTATTCTTTTACGACCACAATTTTTGTCTTTTTGTGTAACACATTGTTCATCACAATTTTTCTTTGACCTCTTCCAAATTCTCTCAACCGTACGTAATGGCACCGAAAATATTTCTGCAACAATTGCTGTAGAATTTTTTTTAAGCTTTCCATTATGCCTTTTTTTAACAAAGCTGCATAAATAGTTTGTATTTCATCATTTGTGGTTATTCTTCTTTTTTTACTAATACTTCATCATCACCAACCTCTGTTTGACCTGAACAAGTACAAAAAAAAATTAAAAATATCAAAAATTTATAAAATTTTAAAGTAAAATAAAAGTGAAACTAAAATATGTATTGTTACTCTCTAATGACAAAAGTTCAATTGTATCAAACATAATTTGGTCGTCATTAAATATAGAGTCTGTATCTAGAAAATCACTCCAAAAAAATTAAGTTAACATGTAATCTTATCTGCACACGCTAAAATATAAAAAAAACTCTAAAGATATGAAAGAAAATTAATACTTCATCAAAGAATAATAAAAAATTCCTACCAATATAATTTAAGTAAAATTTCTACTAAAATATAATTTTTCTATAAAAAATTTCAACGAAATTTTTCTACGTAAAAAGAATTTTGATAATAAAAATATATAAATGAAAGAAAATTACTACTCCATCAGAGTAGAATAAAAAAATTCCTACAAACATAATTTAAGTAAAATGTTAAATAAAATATAATTTTTCCACATAAAATTTCTACGTAAAAAGAATTTTGATGATAAAAATATATAAATACACACGACCATACTTTTCTATTCACACTTATATTTGTATTCTTAAGTAAAATCTAGCCACTCACATGCACAATGTATCCATGCAAATATATATAATCATTTATTATGAAACTTACTATTAGAGCTATTTAAATCATTTTGAGAATGATCGTAAAATTCTTCATCTGAATAATCTTCATGTGAATTAACTTCTTCAGTCGTAAATGATTGTTCATTTGTTAAAATAAGAAAAAAAAACAATCATAAAATAAAGTATAACAATAATTATAAATCCAAAAAAAAATAAAACAAAGTTGGATTGATAATAAAAATCTAAAAATCTACCAAGACCCGCAAATATAGAATTTTCTGGTTGGGGGTGTTTGCTGAAATATCTTCTTCATTTGTTAAGATATCTTCCCATAAACTCAATGACATATTTAAATCAATATTATAATTAGTACCCATGTTTTTTGAATGTTTTTCTAAGTATTTTCTTCATGTGTTGTTGTAAATTAAAAGAACACGTATATATAACCTTATTTGAAGTGAAGTTATGGATGGAGATAAAAATCTTTGGAATTTCATGAAAGGGAGATTGAAAATTTTATAGAAAATTAAAATTACTGAAAATGAAAATTCAAAATGAAGATGAGAGGGAGTGGAAAACTCAAAATGAAGATGATAGGTTAATTTTTGAAAAGTGTTTTGACGTTACTCTAACCACAATAATTATAATATTAATTGTACATTGATAGTGAAGAGAGAATGTGCACAAGGGCAAGGGTAAAAAATGAAAAGTAAGGAATAATATATCATAATAATGATATTCCTTAATCCTGATGAAAAACCTAAAACGTCTTATAAAAAAACAGATGGAATATTAACTTATAAAAAAAATGACAAAGAAAAGATAGAAGTAACTGTTAAAACTTATTATTGAAGTGCTTTGTATGTGCACATATTGTGCAGGAGAAAGGAGAAGGGTTCTATTTATAGGACTTGATCTAGTTTACATAAGAAGTGAAAATGGACGTCACAGTACAAAATGGCATGTTTGTGTACGGATTTATAAGTTACTTATAGTTTATAAACCTGCAAGTATTTATTTCGTATTGTTTGTCAACCCAAATTATAAGTCGAATTTACAACTTATAAGCTGATAAGTTGAATGTTAGTAACGATCTACTTTTTCTCAACTTATTTTGATTTTTCACTTTTTTATTAATTTTAGTTTTTAATATATGTTTTTAAATGTTAAGTTAATTTAAAAATCATGAATTAAGATAATAATATTTAAAAATTATTTATTTTAATTCATTTAAGTTAAAGAAAATCTGACTTATAAGTAAAATTAACTAAACACTTACATAACTTATAAGTATTCATCTACTTATCACTTTTAAGTCACTTAATAATTTTAAGTCATAAGTTGCTTATTTTAAGATTTCCCAAACGGTCACAAAGTATCCTATGCTGCACATTTTCAAGGTTCTGTGTGTGATAAATTAGACATAGTAACTTGTGTTTTGAACGCAGCTGCAGAGTGGCTTGATTTGCCTGCCCTCTAGATATTTGACAATCACAATATACTACTCCCTCCACTGCAACTTCGTGGTCATGCTTCACTTTTGCATGTAATTTAACGTGTCTTGACAGCATATTTTTGTTAATTATTTTTTAAATTTTTTTTTTTGTGAATAAAAGTTTAAGGTTTAAATTTTTATTCACATTTTTTTAAAATAATTAACGTAGATATGAGGTCAAGACACCATAAAATACGCATAAAATCAATTATGACCATTAATTTGAGATGGAAGGGAGTATAATAAGTTTGATTTTGTTTTGTATCGAACTTGTTCAAACTCGAGGCATGTAGTAAAAATGTATTAAGGTTATTGTTTCATATTATTTATAGCAATCAATTTTTATTATCTAATTAATTCATGTACGATGTATTTATCGAATAAGTTCGATCCTCAAATTTTCCTACACTAACTACTTAGCTTTGTGTCTTTATGTTCTTTTGGAAGTTAAATGAAATATTATAACACATGTTTCATAGTTTTCGAATTTGAAATTTGTTTTTAGTTCCAAAATATTTAAGTTACATTAAAATACGTAAAATATAGTTACCCATGTCACCTATGAGCTACAATCATAGGTCGTTTGGTATTTTCGAATCATATCCATGTTTTCTTAATTTCAACACTAATTTGATGTTTGGTTCAAAAATTCACTCCCTTCGTGTTTAATTATACGTTCATTTTGATTTTTTAGGAATCAAATTGATCAGTTTTTTAATTTAAATTAAGAATTACCGGTTAAGTATTTTAAAATTCTGAAAGTTACGGATTAAATGTACTTTTCAATGATATTTGTTTGTTCAATTATATAACATGTGTAAATTTAAGTCAAAATTTGGTCAACTTGACTAGTTAAAAATCAAAATGGACATGTATTTAAGGACATAGTTTATTTATTAGAGGCCCTTGCTCAAACCCCCAAGGTATGTATTTTTATATCTGGGGGTTGATTACGAGAGAGTGATACGAGTAATCAATTTTATTTCTATCACTTAATCTGTATTTAAATATTTAAATGTAAATGTTTAATATAGCACTTGATATGGATTGAAAATGCATCCCAAATACACATTAAATGTCGCATTAATTATACTTGGAATTCTTGTCTAATGCCCAATACAGACCAGACTGGTCTAGGCCCGTAACAGACTAAAAACCGCCCAAGCGGTCAAGGGCCACAAATAGAGGTCGTCAAGGTCCACGAGTTGTTCATGAACTAGGCCCAATACGATTAGAAGAGCAGAGACAGGTGTCCAAAACGGACACAAATTCCTACAAGGAAGGATTTAAAATTCCTTCCCTTACAGGAGTCCTAATTACCATCTAAGTAGGAGACTTGTCCACCAAGTCTCCCAACACAATTTTAACCCTAGACTCATCTCTATATAAAGCGCTCTATCCCTCAACCTAGAACTACGTTTTTGGCTTGATTCCCTAAAACACAGAGATACATTGGCATCTTGCGAGGGCAGTTAGTCCCCACCGTGAGAACATTCATTAAAGCTCGAAGCTTAGAAACCTTAGCATTAATTACTAACGCACCCTAATTTTTATTCCACAACATTTGGTGTTGTCTGTGGGACAACAAAAACTACCATGGTGAACACATAGAGCAGAAACAACAGAGGAGATGATGACCCCATCCCATCACAGACGATCTCCTCAATAGTGGAGATACCTCCACACTCAACTTATGCCTCCACACAAGGAGGAACCTCTGTAGGGGCATCTGAGCCTCAGCCTCAAGGGACGAATCCCTCAATCTAAGAACCGCCATAAGGGACGAATCCCCTGGATCCTCAAAGGATGAATCCCCCAATTTCAGCAACTACATGCAACTATAAACCCTCAACTCGTAGGGTATGAATACTCAACGATCATAACCTCGGGGACCACCAACCCACCTTACGGGATGCCTCTATACCCCGAGTTGGTTGGAGGAAGTGGACACTCTAATCGCAGCGAAGGATAAAGGCGGACACCCCAATATATCCGTGGCTTGGCTTCCATCTCTGAGAACCGAGAATTCTCTAGAACCTACTCTGCTAGGGACTCCGAATCATCGGATGATGAATTCGCTCCAAGGAGGAGGCGTGCTGGCAATGATCCAATGCCTAGTGGCTACCAACATCCCATGAGCACTCAAGGGATGATTCCCCAAGATGTACAAGAGAGGATCAGGGCTCATGAAGCTGAGATACAAAGGCTGAAACATGACCTGGAGGTGCACTTGACCCCAATACCTCCACCTGCAGCGAGGAAAATGGATTTTCCTCCTATCATAGACCTGGAAGGTCCAACATCAAAAAGGGTTGCTACCCCAAGGGCTAATCTAAGTGATTTGATGCCCCTAGGAGATCCTGATGATCCAAACCCACCGTTCACTAGAGAGATAATGAATACCCACATCTCGAGGAAGTTTAAGATGCCCATCATCAAAGCATATGATGGTACTGGAGACTCAGCTAACCATGTCAGAACGTTCTCTAACGCCATGTTGCTACAGACCGTGAACAACGCTATCAACTGTCAGGCCTTTCCTCAAACCCTGTCGGGTATGGCTCAAATATGGTACAACCGTCTACCCCCAAACTCGATTGGATCCTTCAAGGATTTGAGCCAAGCTTTCATCAAGTAATTTATTAGTGGCAGAGTACACGAGAAGAGTTCGGCTTCTCTCATAGGCTTAGTCCAAGGAGCGAAGGAGTCCCTTAGAGACAACCTGAACCGATTCACGAAGGAGGCCCTAAAGGTCCCAGATCTTGACGACAAGGTAGCTATGATAGCCCTACAACAAGGGACTAGAGATGAGTTCTTCAAGATGTCCCTGGCCAAACGCCCTCCTGAAAGCATGCTGCAGGCTGCAGCTTCAGGATAGGGCCGGAAAGTATATCAAGGCGGAGGAGAGTATGAAGAAGACAGTGGTGAATAATGAGCCTGCTGACAACAAGAAGCAGAAGACGGATCAGGAGTATGATGCCAATGACAAGTATCCACGAACTGGAAAAGGCTTTGAATCCTCTTCTAGGAAGAATCAAACACCGAGGTTCATTAAATATGCCAAATTGAACGCTCCAAGGAGCCAAATCCTTATGGAAATTGAGAAGGACAAATAGTTCAAATGGCCGAAGCCACTACAGGAATACCCCGAGAAAAGAGACAAGGGGCGATATTGTAGGTATCATAAAGATGTTGGTCATGATACCGATGATTGTAGGCAACTCAAGGATGAGATTGAGTATTTAATCTGAAGAGGAAACTTCGGACGCTTCACCAGGGTGAAGAGGTTGGAGGCCAAAAAAGAGATAATGATTGAAAAGATGACGATCAAAGATGTAATGACAGGGATCGTAACCCACAGCCCCGAGGGCCGGTAATCAACATGATCTTAGGAGGTCCGACAGTAGCTGGGACTACAAGGAACTCTTGAAAAGCTTATGCGAGGGAGGTAAAGTATAGTCGTAGAACAGTCTAAGCGTTCCAAGTCGGAGATGACACTTGAGTTCGGTAACCCATACCTTGAAGGTTTGAAATTTTCTCAGGACGATCCTTTAGTCATTGTATCAATTATTGGAAATTTTCATGTCATGAGGTACCTAGTGGACAATAGAGCTTCCGTGGATATTCTTTTCCATGACATGTTCCTAAGGATGATCTACAATGATTCCTAACTGACTCCATCCGACGCACCCATACACGGGTTTTTAATCAAGTGGAATGCCAAGTCGACGGAGCTATACAACTTCCCGTGACTATTGGGGAAGAGCCCAGGGAGGCCACGCAAATGTTAAACTTTCAGGTTGTTAAGGCAGCCTCTACTTATAACGATGTCATGGGTAGAACAGGAATCCATGTGTCTAAGACCGTGACCTCAACCTACCACATGGTACTGAAGTTCCTAACTAGAAACGGTGTCGGTGAGACAAGAGGAGATCAGAAAATGTCCTGCAGTTGCTATGTTGCAGCACTTAGGCCCGATGGAACTTGGGGCAGGTCCTCCCCATAAAAGACATGGATGTCCGTTAGAATGAAGAATTTCGAGGAAAACCAGCAAAGGACTTAGTAACAATTCCCCCAGACTCCTTAAACCTGGAAAAGCCAATTGATAACTTTCTTACAAAAGAGCAGTGATGTGTTTGCTTGGACGGCAGATGATATGCCTGGGATCGACCCAACCTTATAACTCACAAGTTGAAAATGATCCAACTCGGAAGGCCGTGAAGCAGAAGAAGAGAACTTATGCCCCTGATAGGCTAAAAGCCATTAAACAGGAGGTCGAGAAGCTCCTAGAAGCTGGATTCATTGAGGAAGTGTAATCCCTTGAGTGGTTGGCCAACCTCGTAATGGTCAAAAAGGCTAATGGGAAGTGGAGAATGTGCATCGACTTCACTGGCTTGAATGACGCTTATCCTAAGGACTGCTACCCCTACCAAGGATTGATACTCCGATCAATGCCACCGCTGGACACGAGATACTGAGTTTTACGGATGACTTCAGCGGTTATAATCAGATCAAAATGCACAAAGATGACACCCCCAAGGTATCTTTCATAACTGACTTTGGTGTCTTTGGTTATCTTGTTATGGCCTTTGGACTTAAGAATGCAATAGCTACCTACCGGAGATTGGTAAATAAGATATTTTTCCATCTAATTGGGAAGACCATGGAGGTCTATGTTGATGACATATTAGTCAAAAGCCTATCCAAGGTCGATTATATTAATCACCTCGTAGAGGCATTCGAAGTGCTAAGACACCACAAGATGATGTTGAACCCCGCCAAGTGTGCTTTTGGTGTAGGGTCTGGGAAATTTTTGGGTCACATGGTCTCGAAGAGAGGAATCGAGGTCAACCCCGATAAGATCAAAGCCATCCTAGATATGGAGTCACCACGCTCCATTAAGGACGTTCAAAAGCTAACCGGAAGAATCACAGCTCTAGGGAGGTTCATCTCTAAGTCTGAAGACAAATTTCTACCATTTTTCAAAACCCTGAAGAAGGTGAAGAATTTTGAGTGGACAGCTGAGAGCCAATAGGCCTTCGAACAACTGAAGAAGTATATGACTGAGGCCCCGTTGTTGGCCAAACCTAGTCTGGGGGACATCCTTTACTTATACCCTGCGGTCTCTGAACAAGCCGTGAGTGTCGTACTGATAAAGGAAGAACGAAAACTCGAGAAGCCCGTCTACTATGTGAGTAAAGTACTCCATAGAGCGAAATTGAACTATTCCACTACTGAGAAGTTTGCGCTTGCCATGATCACAACCTCGAGGAAGTTGAAACCATACTTTCAGGCTTACAAGATCGAAGTCCTTATGGACCAACCTTTAAGGAACATTTAGATATTCGTTGATTGAAGGCCTTCTGTACAAAAGGTCATTTTTTATTCTATGCTTGAAGTGCTTGAGACCTCTTGAAGCAGATGAGGCACTTAAGAAAGCCCATGAGGGAATTTGTGGACAGCACTTGGGGGGCAAGGCCCTCGCTCACAAGATAACTCGATTGGGGTTCTACTGGCCAACTATGTTAGCCGATGCAAAGGCCTATGTAAAGAAATGCGATAGATGCTAGAAGCATGCTCCGATAGTACGACAGCCCCCAGAGAGGCTTACATTCATCAACACACCCATCTCGTTCACAATGTGGGGAATGGATATACTTGGTCCATTTTTCGTGGCATTGGGACATAGGAAGCTCATTGTGATAGCCATACACTACCTCACAAAGTGGATTGAAGCTGAGGCACGAGCAAAAATAACCACCAAGCAAATTACCCAATTCTTCTGGGAAAATGTGATATGTCGGTTTGGTATCCCACGCATCATTGTCACGGACAATGGGCGACAATTTGATAATGCAGAGTTCAGAGAATATTGCGACGATAACAACATAAAGCTTCGATTCACCTCGGTTGCACACCCGCAAGCAAACGGGCAGGCGGAAGTTGCTAACAGAATCATCCTTGATGGACTTAATAAAAGGGTCGAACGCTCGAGGAACACCTGGGTGGATGAGTTGCTGCCTATACTATGGGCGTATCGTACCACCTATAAAGTGATAACTGAAGTTACCCCATTCATGTTAGCTTACGGAGCCTTAGATGTGGTGCCCCTAGAAAATATCCATGGATCGCCCAGGGTCAAAGCTTATGAAACCAATGAAGAAGACATGAGGATTGCTCTCGACCTCATTAACGAGGTCAGAGATAAGGCCAACGCCCGCAATGCAGAGCATCAACAAAGAGCCTCCCTCTATTATAATAGAAGGGTAAATGAAAGGTTCTTTCAGCAAGGAGACTTGTTCTCAAGGAAGATTGAGGTGTCATGAGTCGGGGAGAGAGCTAGCCCCTAACTGGGAAGGGCCTTTTAATATCAGAAAGACATTAGGACGAGGCTCCTACAAGTTAGAGACCTTGAATGATGATGAAGGACCCCGCACCTGGCACGCTTCAAGCCTGAAGATTTATTATATATTAGGACATTCATAACGTATTCCTAGTACTTAGTATTAGATATAAGAATAAGATCGATGAAACTATCTTATGTAAGGGTTGAACCCATTTTTCAGATATATTATCTATTTATGCGAGTTGGTTTCCATTATCTTGTCTACCAATTTGTTTAAGTACGAGCATCTAAAAAGTGCAAGTCTTGAAGGACCAAATGCCGAAAATAAAAGACAAGTATGAAATGAAACCAAATGATATGCATAAATAAAGATCCCGAAGGATCACAAGTTAAGTCCCGAATGACGGATAGGTTATAAACCAATATAGTTCAAACAAACAAGTTCTTAATATAAAGCCACACGTGGCATCTAAAGCCATGCAAGGCTATCTCAATCAATCATCAAAAGAATCATCCTCGTCATTCCCCTCTCCCAGGCGACCTCCTCATCCTCTTCCTCACCATTTTCATCCGAACCAGCCTCGAAGGAAGAGTTGTTGCTCCCTGAAACCGGCTCCCTGATCTTCCCTTAGAGGGCCGCTTTAGAGTCGGGGCTTCCCGAAGGAGCCTTACTCTTGGAACCAGAACCCCCACGACTTAAACCAGATTGAGACCTCTGGCGGGAATTCTTGGCCACAGACCCGGAGGCCTTCTCGGAAGGGTCCATAACAAGAACGTCCTAAGGGCAAGTGAAGAGGCTTGAATCGACCACGTCCGCATTCAAGCTATGAACGTCTTTGACGCCCCTTTGCCATCCTATGGTCAGGTTCACGAGGCGCATCTGGTCATCATGGTCGTCCATCATCTGGGTAAACTCATGGGATTTGTGATACACATCTACAAGCTTCCTCCACTCCATCTTTCTCATCTTCATCTCATCGGAAGGTTTCTTCTCTAGGACATCAACATTGTCTTCCGCTTGATGAGCTTTAGACTCATATTCATCTGTGGAGATCTTCATCTTATTCATGAAAATCTGCAACGCCGCATAGTCACTCCTCATCTTGATGTTTTGAGTAGAGGACACAATAAATTAGGCAGTGACATGACAAAAAAAACACAAAGAAGAGTCATAAAAAGGCTAACTCAGTTATGGGTTAAGATATCAAGACCGACTAAGACTCAAGAGGGTCGAGTCCCCAACACACAGAGTCTCAGCCGACCAGGACCTTCTCCAAAGAGTGATCTTGGTCGACCAAGATCAAGAAGAGCCGAGTAGGCCACATGGAGGGCTTAAGGCCGACCAGGACCTCCTTTAAGGTTGGTCCAGGCCCTCCTGGGGGATTTTCCTTGACCTTACTGGGAAAACTTTATGAAAATTATGAAGGGGGTACACTTGAACGAAAATTAAACAAGCTAAGATGTACCTGGTACAAGGCATGAGCCCCTAGCACCTCGGCCTTGAGCAACTTCTCACCCGAAGAGACGTGAAGAAGGTTTGAAGGAGTAATGCAGTTCTTGGACCACTCAAGAGAAAGGGTCGGGCTCCCGAACACTGAGTCGTTAGTAGATATTCCCCGTGAAGGTTCACAGGGGATCTTCACATTTCCATCAAAATCCTTGACTCTTTTCTTGCCAGAGCCAGAGGCCTCAAGGAAAGCCGGAACCTTGGTAATACGGTTAACATGCTTGGCTGCTTCCCTAACCATCTTTCCGTAATCTTGTCGCTCTTATCAGTCATTGCATCCAGGGCCTCAGCAGCTAAAGTTGAGATAAAATAAAAATGAATACCCTCTTTCGAGAGGCTACTAATGCCGACATCAACGAGCTTGGCCTCCGAGACAAACTCCCAATAAGGGGTTCTTCCATTATCGTTAATAATGCGGTCACGGTCGTAAAGCTCAGCATCCGTGAGATGCATGTAGGGATGGCAAAATAATCTGATCCGACGGATACCTGATCCGAAACCCGAAATTTTGAGTTTACCGAACCTAATTTTTTGGATTTGGATTTTGATATGGATTTAATTTTTAAACCCGAAAATTTTTGGATTTGAATTTGGATATTATGTATACCGATCCGAAACCCGATCCGAAATTTGAAACTCTATCCGAACCCTATCTGAACCCGAAATCCGAAAAAACCCTGAATTATTATATATATAATATTAGAATTTTATATAGTACACATTATAATATTATACATATATTATTTTATATAATATACATTACACATATTATTCTATAATTTTTAGAACATATATTTTTATATTTATGTCAAAAATTAACTAATTATAAAGTTCAATGAAATATAATTATTCGATCATTTAAACGGGTGATAAAGTTTATAAAGTTAACAAAACATCTTTTAATGATAAATCTAAAAAATTGGGTATCAATTGAGTTATTTTTTTTAAATATTAGCTATACATATAATAACACAATTAATGATGTGGTGGAGTGGTTGAAGATGACAATTTAAAACTCTTTCTCTGCAAGTCCCGTGTTTGATCCCAAGCACTTGCAATATCAATAATTATACAAATTTTCAGATTTCGGGTTCAGGTATGAATATCCAATTCAAAAAAAATTCGGGTTTCGGGTATACCCGAATCTGATCCGAAATCTGATGGATCGGGTTAGGTATTTATTTTCGGGTATTTCTCGGGTTCGGGTCGGTTCGGGTATGGATAAAATTTTCGGGTTTGGATATGGATTCTGCAAAACCCAACCTGATTGCCATCCCTAGATGCAAAATGTAATGAGCACTGTCTACGAGACAGCTGAAATCGCGTCTGAAATATACCCCCCAGTTGTCCTCCTTTCATTCTAAGACTACAAACTTCTTGTTCCAATGGTGAATGGAATCATAAGGGAATACGTGTTCACAATGTGAGGAACACGAGGTATGTGTTGTAGAAGGACCATGCATGGCCTATTGGAAGGAGATGCCTTCAACATGAAAATACTTCGGAATATTGAGACACTCAGTGGAATGCCCTGGTCATTGCCCCTCACTATGAAAACAATAATAAAAGCCCACCCGTTAAGATAAAGTTGGCACGGGTGAACTTTCAACTCGACAAGGAGTCTCAGGATGAAAGGGTGTAATGGAAACCTTAGCCCGAATTTCAGAGTTGCCTTGTACACATACAACCTGTTGGTGCTCAGATTACAGGTCCTCTCGTTGGGCTTGGCCTTGCAAACCTCTATAAATTCAGGCCAGGGGTAACTTGACTGAATCTCGTTAACGTCCTCTTCATCAAGCACACTCTTATGCTTGAATCCATCAAAGTGAACGGTTAAGGGAATAAGGAGAAACGAAGGCTATACCTTTCAATGATCGGATTGTAGCTCTCTTGTGCATGGCTTCCTTGGCTGAGATGGAGGGCTTGCCAGGACCTTGAGACATCTCTAAAAACTTAAGAAGTTGAGAGCTTCTGAAACTTGAGAAGTTGAGAAATGAAAGTGTGAATGAAAATATGCACTTCTCATCTTCTTTTAAAGGAGATTAGTTACCTGCTGCAGCAGGTTATAACTCTGTCTGCTTCGCGTTAGCAGGTATCCCTAGAAAAAATACCGAAGAATTGTAGGAAAAACGATCAAGAAGTCCGATGAAAGGACACAATAAACGAATAAAGCGATGCAGAGCGTCACTTATCATATCAATCCTCCAAGAAAAGCTTGGCTGAGGCTAAGCACAAGTAGTAAGTCTTAACTCGGTGATTAATTATGCTAATCACTATGATTAGTGAAAACCATGAAGATTAGAGCAAGATCAAAGTCTTAATCCAACATCAATGGCCATCTAGAGCCACGACTCAATTATGGGGACATTATGAGAAACAAGTTTCATGAATAATAGAGCATTCACGAGAACATAAGTAGAACGTTCACTAGAAAAAGAGTAGAACGTCCACTAGAACAGGAGTAGAACGCCTTCCAGAAAAGAGTAGGACGTTCACCACAACAAGTTCATAAAGTTCACGGAAATGAGTACAAAAAGTTCGAAGAATATTCACCTCTCGGCCGAACAGGACCACCATGGAGGTGGATCCATGGCCGACCAAGAGCAAGTTTGGCCGAGTAGGCCACATGAAAGGCTTAGGGCCGACCAAAACTTTCTATAGGATTGGTCCAGACACTCATGAAGGTTTTCCGGTGGCCCTCATATGATTTTTTTTTGAAAACTCTTGCAAAATTGAGTGCCCAACAAGAACAAGTTTCGTGAAGACTAGAACGTCAACGAGAACAAGTTTTACGAAGGTTAGAACATCCACGAGAACAAGGTCCGCAAAGACTAGAACGTCCATGGAAACAAGTTTCGTGAAGAGCAGAACATTCACTATAACGAGTGCAGAACGTTCACTAGAACGAGTACAAAACGTTCACTAGAACGAGTACAGAACGTTCACGGAAACAAGAACAGGGAAGCTACAAGAGGCTCCAGGACCACCATGGAGGTGGTTCAATGGCCGACCAAGAGCAGAAAAAGCCTAGTAGTCCACATGAAGGGCATAAGGCCGAGTAAAAGTTTATGCAAAAAAAAAATCAGGACGTTCACCTCCCGGTCAGCAGGAAGCTCAGCTCCATCCGACCAATAGGAGGCGAGCAGCCTACATGGGGAGGTGAGGCCGACTAAGACCTCTTGGGAGAATGGTCCAGGGGTCCTTTAGGTTTTCCGGTGACCCTCCTGCAAATTTGTTTTCCAATTTTTGCAAAAATTGGAAAAATTCAATATTTTTTTAAAAAAATTCAGGATTTTAAACTTAGCCTCGATTTGGGATGATTAGTGAGATTTAACCCCGAGTAGGACCGATTAATGTATATTACACGTAATTAACCTAAATCAAGGGTAATTAGTGGTTCGTGTGATAAATTAGCCTCGATTAGGGTGGTTTAACTTAATTACGCACATGATTAGTGTGAATTAAGGATAATTAGTGTCTTGTGCATCCTAATTAGTCCTGATTAAGATAAATTAGCCCCGATTAGGGGAGATTAGCCTCGATTAAGGCCAATTAGTGCATTCTAGCTTAAGATTAGGCTATTTTAAGCCTAATTAGCAGCTTATACATGGAAGTTAGCCCCATTTAGGGTCGACTAGCCCCGGTTAGGGCCTGTTAGCAGCTTTTACCCTATAATTAACCTTGACAAAGTTTAAGGGGTGATAAACGCTCACTTTTTAGTCCCGATTAAGACCGTTTAGTGTCAAACACTATTCAGTTAGCCTACGCAAAGGCCTTAAGTGTGTATACTCATACTATATAAGTCGTTGTAAATGTGTAGGTCGCTCCACACTTTACGATAAAATGACGATACAAATGAAGGGCCGATACCCAAGAAGGGCCAAAAGTACCCCGAGTCGTGAATAGATCATTATAACTTCCACGAAAACTCGAGTAGTATTCCCGAAATTTGGGGGCAAATGATATTGATAGAAAATACATCCTAAAGACAAATGTCGCATTAATTACACTTGGAATTCTTGTTCAAAGCCCAATACAGACAAGGCTGGTCTAGGCTCGTAATGGACTAGAGACGGCCCAAGCGGTCAAGACCCACTAACAGAGGTCGTCAAGATCCACGAAAATGAGCTGTTCACGAACTAGGGCCAATACGGCTATAAGAGCAAAAATATGTGTCCAGAACGGACACAAATTCCTAATTACCATCTAAGTAGGAGACTTGTCCACCAAGTCTCCCAACACAAGTTTATCCCCATACTCATCTCTATTTAAATGGTTCTACCCCTCAACTTAAAATTACATTTTTGACTTGATTATTTACAACACAAAGATGCATAGGCATCTTGCGAGGACAACTAGTCCCTACCGCGAGAACAACCATTAAAGCTCGAACCTCACAAACCCTAACATTAATTACTAACGCACCCTAGTTTTTATTCCACACCAACACTCAGCCAAACACACTTAACCAAACATGCGATATCAGAAATGATATCTTAATTTAGGGTTGAGCAAAATACCGAATTAAAATCGAAACTGAAAATAAAAAATCGATTGTTTTAAAATGGCACGATTCCGATTATACATTCTAACCGAACCAATATTGATCGAACTAGTTATTAATATTAATAAATATTATATTTACATATTTGTATCAAATATTATTTATGAATTTTTAAAAAATTATAATTGTGAATTTTATAAATGTTAGTTTGTTATTTGTCAACCGAGAATGGAAAAAGAACCGGGGTCACGGACAAGACAATGCAAACTGATTTACTATAATTTTTGTTGCTGGAAGGGCTACAAGTGCCCATTCATTCAGAATGAAAATAATTAATTTCGAAAATTTATAGGTGAAATACATTAAAATCTAACTTGTACACATTTATTTGTCTCGTTTGTATATTATTTTTCATTTTCTTATTTTATCATATTTTTAATCAAAATCAAACCAATTATAATCAAATTGGAGTTTTTTAAACTGAATTTGAATCCGGATTGATAGCTGCGATTTTTGATTTTAAATGCTAAAAATATATGATTAGGATTTCAGTTTTATCCGAAAATCGATCGAACTGATCCATACTCTCCATTTCTCCTTATCATTTTAACCCCATTTTTACTTTCAACCCAATACCATTGATTGAATAAAACAATCCCTTATTATACTCGGTAAACACAAAATAGGTCTATCACAATTTTGATCAATTTAATTTGGACTATTTCCCTAGTTTGCTTAAATTTATACTCCATTTTTTTGCGAGAATTTAACTTTCCAGATAATTTGACGGTGTTAGTTGAAATGTGACTATCATTATTCGGACCCGATGCAATTCACGGCAAAGAAGTGCAAACTCTTTTAAACTTAAAATTTAATAATTCCTCTCCTCCGTCCCGTTATATGCTTCCTATTTTGATTTCTGATAATATTCACGATAAATGATTGACTATTAATTTACGTCTAATCTATAAAATTAAATATAGTCATGTATAATCTTGTTAAATTCGTATTTATGAGTACTTTAATATAATGAAATTTTTATATTTAATACTAATACTAAATTAAAAATATTAACAATTAAAAATGTGCATTGACAAACGTGTTAAATACAAATAGGAAACATTTTCAGGACGAAAGGAGTAACAGTTTAAAATACGAAAAACATGATAAATCTCCAAAAAGAATACTACTCCTCCTCCTTACCTTGTAGGCCCCACCTTTTATAGGGCCCACTTTTGTTTGATCAGTTGATCCTATGTATTACACGGTCCAGATTGCATGTATCTGTGGGTAAACTTAACCCATATGGCTATATTAGTCAACAAGTACAACCAAATCTGCAAGGGAGACAAAATGTATTGGGTCCCACTGGAATATAAATAGTAGAATTTCTGAAGGTTGTCCCACTATAGAGTAAAGCATTAAATTAAAATTATTTTAAAATATTAGACGTTTATTTTTGGGCATATAGAGTTAATTTTTTTTAAAATAATAGAATTGTAATCGAGAAAAAAATATTATTTTAACGAATTTATTACTGATAACTTTATCAGTAATAAAAATACACTGTGTGTATTATGTTGGGACCGGAAAATAATATTAATTTAACGATATTATTACTTTAACAATTATTACTTAATCGAGTTTCAACTGTACTTCTAGAAATATCTCTCTCTATATATATATATAAAATTATAATTTTTTTATGAGTATTGTTTTTTGCGTACGATATATTACATATAAAAGTTTTTAGTTTTTTATTCATAAAATGGCCTTAAAATGATCATAAATTTTTAATAATATCACATGTCCTTATTTTTATAAAAAGATTAGATGGAGATAAGTCAATAATCAAAGAATCCAAATTCAAACTAGAAATCTTGAATTAGGTGAAATTAAATCTTTCTTTTTCTGAAATTAGCTGACATTAAATCTGGTCCACAAAATCCAAAGTTTTTAAATTCCATTCTATTCTTTTTTTAATTATATTTGACCTCTACTGTGCACCACTATCTTTTGTTTAAAACACAGGCTCAATAAAATTAAATAATAAAATAACAATAAAATATTAAAAAATTAGTACTAGTATAATAGGTGTCCCCTGTGAGAAAATCTATCGCTATTGTATTGTGTGTTCTCCCCCGTGTTTATCTCCTCTTCATTTGGTTTCAATATCCGTTCTTTGGTAAGTCATTTCACATCTCTCTCCCCTCTCTCTCTCTCTCTCTCTCTCTCTCAAACACACACACACACACATCTCTCTCTCTCTCTCTCTCTCTCTCTCTCTCTCTCTCTCTCTCTCTCTCTCTCTCTCTCTCTCTCTCTCTCTCGCTCTCTCTCTCTCTCTCTCTCTCTCTCTCTCGCTCTCTCTCTATCTCTCTCTCTATCTCTCTCTCTCTCTCGCGTCACAGACATCTCTCTCTCTCTCTCTCTCGCGTCACAGACATCTCTCTCTATCTCTTTCTCTCTCTCTCTCTCTCGCGTCACAGACAACAGAATTACACACACACAACACAAAAAGCAAAAGGATATACTCAAAAAACGTTTTCTTTTTTCCCCAAAAACATCACCGATTTCACTTTTTTTTTTAATTTACACACAAACACACATAATAATAAGACTAGTAACCGTTTCACACACACAAACACACATAATTGAGGTGAATTGTGTACAGGCGGTGGTGGTGATGGAGGAGAACAGTTCAATTAGCTCATCGGAATCGAGTAGTGATCGGAGTGTGCCGCCGGATCCGACGGCGATCGGAGAAGATGTGATGGAAACAGCTGAGCAAGTGGCGTGGGATGAGGTTTTAGCGTGTATTCATCCTACTTATGACTCTGAGGAGAAGCGTAAAGACGTTATTGATTATGTTCATAGGCTCATCAGGCGCAATCTCGGCGTTGAGGTTGTTAATTTTTCAGCTTTCTCCTCTTTTACGTCCCGTGTTTACTTGTCGTGTTTATCTATTTGTTTATCAATGTGTGTGTTTATGTAAGTGCATATATGTGAATGATAGTGATTAGTACTTGTGTATGTGTTTTTGTGATAGGGTTTATGAATGTGTTTATTGATTTGTGGTTTTTAATATGAATTTGATTATGTTTTTGATAATGCTAAGCTTGGTGTGTGTTTGTGATTATAGTTTCGAGTGTGTGTGAATGATAGGGATTTATGTTTTTATATGTGTGTCTATGTGTGCATATATGTGAATGATAGTGATTAATACTTCTACGTGTGTGTGATAAGGTTTATAATTGTGTTTATTGATTTGTGGTTTGAATATGAGTTTGATTACCTTTTTGTGGTCAAGTGTGTACATTTTATGTGTTTGATCTTAGCATTTGTGATTTTAATTGGAGAGATGTAGGAGGCAAGGTTATGATTTGTTGTTTTTTAAGTTTGTGGTTATTTTGGTTTGGTGTATGTTTGGGATAAAAAGTTAGTGGCAGGAGTATAACCTAATTGCTAATCTGAACCATAGTTTTGAGTGTACACAAGTGATTATTAAAATTTACGTACAGGCGGCCCTTGTTTACAAAGAATGTTAATTTGATGTGCGGTATTACTTGGTGGAGAAATCTGTATAACCTGAAATTTCCATGCTTTAATTACTTCTTGTTAGTGGAAGGCATACTATTTAACCACAAAGATCGCATAATACTTTCAAGAAATAATCTTTTGCCGCTGTTGACGTCTTCAATATCTAGGTATGCCAGCCTTAATTGAAGTCAGAAATAAATTTGCCCAACCTCCTTTAACTGTTGAAACAGTCTTGGATAAGTAGGTTGCATAAACATACTCCACTGCTTGATCAGCAAGTCTTGTATATCTCATTATGCTTTTCAGTCATCGGTGTCTTACTTACTTTTAGAAAATTAAAGGTATTTACTTTTTTTTTTGTTTCTGTACAATTCCCAATGTGTTTTATAAAATTTCCCGTTGTGGATATAGAGATTTATCTGGTTACTACATCAGTTTAAAATGCCAAATTAAAACATCCGTAAAAGCTTGGTGAATCGAATCAGTTGTACAATTTGTTGGAGCTGTATGTTTTGTCTAGTTTTATGTGTTCTATACTAGTCATTTAGCAAAGGAATGTTTTGTTGTTATGTGGGACTTGGAGTTTTATTGTCCGTATGCATTTATCTTGTTTAGAACTTGTGTATGCCTGCCTTGTTGGTTTTAACAATTTATTTGTTGGACTGTTCATCAGTTTCGGCCTATGCAATATGCATATCTGCGTCCAAGCTTGAATCTTTTGGTGTTCTTCTAATTATTTTTGTTTTCATTTTTGCAGTTCATTATAATATTCACTTCTAGAATTTTAACTTTCTTATTGGATTATATGCGGCATTTTGCTGATAGAAGTGATTGTAATTTGGAAGATAATCTCTTGTACTGAATTACTTATATAATTTTTTACTTGCAGGTTTTCCCGTACGGTTCAGTTCCGCTGAAGACTTACTTACCTGATGGAGATATTGACTTGACTGCTCTGAGTCCTCCTAAATCTAATGATTCTTTGTGCCGTGATGTACTTGCGGTCATGCATGCTGAACAGTTAAAGGCAAATGCCGAATTTGAAGTCCGAGATACTCAGTTTATTGATGCCGAGGTTCTTTTCTTATTCCTGGATCACTTAAATGTTTCCAGTGATTCTTGAGGTGCTTCTAATAATAATTACAAACTTGGGATACTAGTTATAGCAATGCTACTTACTGAGACAAGTTCGGGATTTCCTTCAAGTGATGAACCCTAAGTTGTAGCTAGTAGCAACTTTTACAAGTGCAGATCGACGGCAGTGGTCTTTGTGGTATCATACTATCATGTTACAAAATTAGTGTTTCTTATGGGTCTGGTTTAAATAGAAACCAAACAAGAATATTAATCGTGAGAGCCGCTGGGGTTCAACACGGAGTAAAACCTTGGTTATGTATCATGTTAAACCATCGTGGTTCTGTACCAAAGTCTATACTTAAGTATGGAATGGTGAACCCTAGATGGACCATTGCTGTTAAATAGAATCTATCTACTTAATATCTCTGTACCCAAATTCTTGAACGGTTAATACCAAGAGGATCATTGCCGATTAAATACAACGTAAATGTTTTATACACAAATATGTTGAACCTTGTTTATATATATGTTGACGCTTAGTGGTTCCTGTTATTCTAAAATAGGAAATAAATTACTTTTAATACAAACCCTATTAGCTTGTTTACCTCCAATTGGTGTCGTATCTGTAACTAACTCACCAGAAATTAAGATACTATGTTAAGCACTTGGGGTATATAAGATTTAAGATCGTAACGCATTAAACTAAATTTTAAATAGTATTTAGGGCTTCCTTCTTTTTGTCTTGTTATGCCTGCATTAAATGCTAGTTCGCTTATGTACTTGGTCGTAATTTACTAGTGTCAGTATTTTTTCCCTTTTATATTTTCAAACAATAATGTTTTAACGAGGAAGAAAAATGTCACAACTTGATACAACTCTTTTTCCCTTCTAAGCTGTTATGTATTTGTTGAGAAAGTTATATTTCTCCCATGCTTTTTTTTCCTTCATCTCTTGGTGACTGTTTTCTCTGGTTGCAGGTCAAGCTAGTTAAGTGCCTGGTAGATAATATTGTAATAGATATATCCTTTAATCAGCTGGGAGGTCTTTCTACACTTTGTTTTCTCGAACAGGTATTAATTTATACTTTTTGTACATTTTAAACATCATGAATGGGTTTCATATGCTTCTTTAACACTATCAATTTTATTTTTTACTAAATAATGTAGGTTTTACTGTTTTAGTACACTTTTTATCTATAAATATGTTGATATTGCCTTTCTGAAAGCTGAACTACATAACAGTAATAATAAAACTCGTTAACTACAATAAAATTTTAAATGTACTAGTATCTGTTCTTTCACTGTATATATAAGCAGTATATATTTTGCATGGATATACCTATCAGGAATGGAGCCAGATTTTACCCAATGAGCAGGCGATTTTTTTTACGACTTACATAGTAAAAATATATAAATTTTATATATTAGTTATATAAAACGTAAAGTCATTGAATATATTCTAAATTATCTAGTTAAATACTTAAATTCATTAAATTTCAAAAATAAATTTGAAATTGACACAATTGTTATAACACATTCACAGAAGTACACATTTGAGGGGGCGAATTTACGGATTATATTAGTTTATCCTCAAATTACCCAATTTCTTAAAATAAATAAATAAAATATATTTAATAGTTTTGTGCCAATTTTAGAGCTGTCCGCCACCACTTAACCGTTCACTCGTTCGCCATTTCCCTCACTCCGTCCCTGGTACCTACTACTACACTGAGAAACGTTTAATGTCAAATCATCCAGGTGGATGTAAATATTAATTTAAATTGATTTTACTGTAAATACTATAAGCATATTCCTTTTTAAGCAGCCACGGACGCAGCCTCTTTAAGAAAACTATATTCTTTTTCTGTATCCATCTTCATTCCAATTTGGTACCAATATATAATAGTATTTATACCTTTGAACAGATTGTACAGACCTAAATGGAGCCTTGAGGGACCGATTCCCCTTATGAGGATTCTCATACCATTTTTTAACACAGAAAATATTGTTACTTTTGTTGATTTGTAGTGACAGGATATGCCGATATGGCATGAGTTGTTGACTATTATTTGGAGTAGTGCACGTATAGTTGTTTGGAGTAGTGCACGTATAGTTGATTGATTATGTTTTTATTATATATTTTTCATTCTCAATCTTGTTTTTTAATTCATTAAATGCAGGTTGATCGTGTAATTGGGAAAGGCCATTTGTTTAAACACAGTATTATTCTGATAAAGGCCTGGTGTTACTACGAGAGCCGAATTCTGGGCGCTCATCATGGTCTTATATCTACATATGCTTTGGAATCATTGATCCTGTACATATTCCATATGTTCAATTCATCCTTAAATGGACCCCTAGCGGTATTTACTTGTGGCTATGTTAAATGTTTTAAATCTTTGTGTAACCAATACACAAACAAGTTGTCTTATCAAATTTGCTTTTCCCAATTGTAGGCTCTTCACCGTTTTTTGGTTTATTATAGCCAATTTGATTGGGAGAACTATTGTATCAGTTTGAATGGTCCAGTTTTCACCTCCTATCTTCCTGATTTAGTAGGTAAGCAATACTAAGCGTTTGAATTTGTCGCATGATGTATTTCAGTCTCTTTCTTCTACCTGTGTTCAAGTAATAATAGAAGAAAATTGATTCTGTAAGTTTTTAAGAATGTGTTTCTGTGTTTGTTTTAGTTCACAATTCAGATAGTGAAGAAGAGCGAGTGCTTAGTGAAGAATTTCTGAGAAACTGTGTGGACATGTTCTCAGTTTCACCGAAATCATCCGAGTCCAATTTGCGTGCCTTCCCCAAGAAGAATCTTAATATAATTGATCCTTTGAAAGAAAACAATAACCTCGGGCGCAGTGTTAATAGAGGTAGGTAACTTTCTTCCCTCATACCCTTTAAGTCATTTGTAAGTGGCAAGATTAATGTTTTCTTTTTTGTTTTATTCGATGAGATAAATAAGGAAATGTAATTATGTTTTTCATGAAAATTATTTGGTCTGAATTCTGAAAGACGATGAAACTGATTTAAAGCAAATGTAGAAAACTGTAGTTGGCTGCATATTTGTACATCATAAAGTCAGTTGTTTTTGGAGTGTTTAGCTTGTATCATCTTTTGATTGATGAGTTACTTTGCATTGAAGCCCGTAGTTCCTGCTGCAAGGTGGACTGGGTTTAAAATACTTGAGCAACTTGGAAGTGTATTTCCAACATTAATGTATTTCCATAAGAAAATGTATGAGTGTTTAATTTTTTATTTTTTTTATAAAAATTATTAGTTAAATCATTTGGTACCGGCATGCACTTGTCTCAGTGGTGACCACATAGATAATAACACGAATATTTGTAAATTCAGCTCTCCACCATTTGTTTGCTTTAATCTATGTTTTTAAATTATAAATATTTTTTATGATACATGAATGTCACAATACTAGCACATCATTAGCGTTGATGATTTAAATATCTAGTTCACTTGTTGAACAATCTTAATCAATTTCCACCTTTGAATTTTTTTTTAAAAAAAAATTCAAGCACGATTCTGGTTTTGAGAATTCAGGACATGGATAGCATTATTTGGTATATCTATAGAAGGATCAAACTTGAATGTTTCTTCTTTTTTTGCTGTTCTGTTTTTCAAGAAATGAAAATTATATATGCTTGATTCTTTCAGGAAACTATTTCCGGATACGCAGTGCCTTTAAGTTTGGGGCCCGAAAACTTGGTAACATTCTTAGGTTGCCCAGGGACAGACTTGCCGAAGAAATCAAGAATTTCTTCGAGAACACTCTAGAGAGGCATGGGCGCCAAAATGCCTCACATACATGTGGTGATGAGCTTGAGAGATTACCATTTACGGTTTATTCTTATGACGACATACATCTGAACCAATTCAACGGAGATTTTGATCACCATATGTTTGGGTTGGAAGATAATATCAGGTCTGCATCCAAAAATGAGCTGGGTAAATTCTCAAACAGCACAGTTTCTTCACAGATGGTGCATCCAGAGGGAATTGTTACCACCGGAGATCACTTGGAAAGGGAACATGATGACCTTGTTACAGATAGGTCTCTGCTCTCGCAAAACACAAATGTAGAATCTGATTTTTCAGTGCCTGCAAGAGACAATAGTGATTATTTCGTAACAAACTTCAATGCAGGTCATTTTGGTGATTCAGCAATCTCTAGTCCAGTAGATACTTTCTCAGAAAGTTTATCTGTTGATTTTAGAAAGAAATCCTTGGATGGCAGTATTGATGACACTGAAAGTTTAAATCTAGCAGACCTTAGTGGGGATTATGATAGTCACATAAGAAGTCTGCTCTATGGTCAGTGTTGCCATGGAATTCCATTGTCCTCACCTGCAAAATGTAGTACTCTCTTAGCATCCCCTAGTCCTTTCCCGAACAAGCCCTGGGATACTGTCCGCCAGTACTTGCCAGTAATCTGGAAAATGAACTCAAATGATGCAGCTTTTGGACATCCTCATGCTGACAATTCTAATCCATCCACAGCTGGTTTTGGTCTGGTCGAAAGGAGAAAAGCACGAGGAACAGGGACATACATTCCTCACCCGGTATCTTTTTGACTTTTTCAATATTTATTGATTTTTGGACACAAGTTTTTTTAATTGATTACTTGGTTTGAGGTACAAGTACCATCCTTATCTACACGGAAATCTAATAATTTTAGTATTGTAATTTGCAGAAGCGTAATTCATCAAGGGAGAGAACCTCTCAGGCTTGGAGGAATCAGTTACAAGACAATCGCTGCCAGGTGCAGAAAAACACCTTCAACAACATTGTGGATTCTACTTCCCCCAGAACATTAGATGCGAATTCTATTAGAAAGAACACATTTGAAGGAGGTGACCACCAGCTTGTGAAAGAACAGTCTTCGGTTTCAAGTTGTGAGAAGCAAGATCTGAACAGCCAGCCTGTTAACACTCATGGCAACGGAACTACAATCCCAAAATGGGAACTTAAATTTGGATCTTTTGGGTCGTTGGCATCTGTTTCAAGCCCTGCATCTCCAGCAGCGCAGATTTCCAAAGAAGTAAAAGCTATTCAAGGAAGGTGGGTGATTATCTAGTTTAATTCATTTAGAATTCATAGTTTAAATGCAGATTCGTTAGATATTCTGGTGTGTTCCTAAAGCCATGTACATATGTTTTGGTCTTTTATTTCAGGGATGCGGAGAATTTTCTGAACCTCAAGAACGATGATGACTTTCCCCCTCTTTCTTCCTAAATCTTTTGAAGGGGTATATTTCTGCATGTGTTAACTTGAGAGTTCGATAAGTTATAGGTTCTAACATTGAGAATGATCTTTAGAGGTTTTTTTTGAGTTGAGCACAGTTCAAACTTTTGTCTTTTTGGTTCGTATAGCATTAGAAAAAAAACTGAAAAAAAAATTTAGAAGATGGATTAAAAAAAGTTTTTGTAGTTTTGTACAATCTCCTGGTTCAATTTTTTCCCCATGCATCTCCATTCTTTGATTTCGATAATTAACAAGAATAAATAAATTAAGTATGACAATCTGAGAAGTAAATTAAAATTGATAATAGAGTCTTTGTTTTTGGTCTTTGCTGTCATGTTAGTTTTCTTCGGTGGTTATGAGTTTTTTATAGCAACGTATCCTTGAGTTGCTTGATTAAGGTGAATCACTAATTCTGCCAAGAGTTTATTCTTGATGCAAGTTCTGGAAAAGATTAGTCGAGTTTGTGCCACCAAGGAAACTGCTCCAGGTGCTAGTATTGCGCGTTACTGGTGCTAGTATAGTGTGAGACTGTGAGATGCTATGCCTTTTTGTGCTTGATGCAGTGTTAAAGCTCCGTTTTCTCCCTTATAGTATAGTAAGGTTCACAGTGTAATTAATGCAACTTCACTTCCCCTGTTATTTGTTTAAGGGTATTTCTAGCCTGGACACTTTAACAATCACTTGACGAGTTGGTGGATTTGTATTGGTGGGGGATTTTTGTGTATACATGAGCCCGTCACGAGAATGAGCTAATTTGATTTGCTACCTACGTCTCTAACGCGTGCTCACGGCCAAACACTAGAAAAACCGTTTGTTTAAATAATTGGTTATCTTAGCTAGAGTTGAGTCAAGGTTCTTGCCCACTTCTACTTGCTTCAAACTAATGTTAGGGTGTTTTAAATGTGCTGGTTTGCTGGATACTACAAACATTAAATAAAACTTATGTATTTGGTGAAAAATACCCAAAAATAAAATACCCAAATTATATGAACAATCTAAAAAATTGACAAATGTTTACTTGAAAGTTTAGTAGACTTTTGGATGACTCATCTGTGGTTGGAGACTAAATATCAAATATCACATGTTATTGTGTGGTTGGGTATAAAATAATTAATAATAATGAACAGTCTTGTATTCATGTAAATTTTATTAATTAATTATTTCAATTTATCAAGTCATCTTTATCACGACATTCGGGATTAACAAACATAGTAACCCAATTTGATATCTCTATAATTGATATATTTCTCACAAAATAAGATTTTAATCATTCATTTAAAATTTGGTATCCAATTTGGTATTTCTAGCATTTATTTTTACAAAAATTAATTTATTCAAATTGTAAGAAAACTGGCATTTCCTACCTTTTTTTAGAAATTTGGATTATAGCCACACAAAATTTTCATTTAAATATTTCATTTAAAATTTCGCACCTCTAGTATTTATTTTCACAAAATTTATTTTATTCAAAATTGTAAGAAAATTATATCATTTCCTCCTTTTTTTAGAAATTTAAATTGAGCTCAATTTTACAAAATCGAATATCTATTGTTTCTTCACCTAAAATCATCTTTAATGGCTAATTTTGTAATTGTGGCAAATGAGTTGTAGAGGGGACATCATGGATTGAGCTGAATGGAGGTCAGGAATTTGTAGGATATGTTCGTACAGCTAATGGATCTGATTAATTTTCGGTGAGTTGATGATCCTTTTTACCATCTAAGTCGAGGTGTGATTGCTCGACTTTTAAAGAGGATACGTGACAATGAACACAATATATCGGTGAAATTCGAATAATTGAAGTTGACTAAGAAGAATCTATATATCTTAATGACTACTCCCTAATTTACCCATGGGTAAATACCCATGAGTAAATAAATTTACCCATGACCCAAATCATATATATTTTGCCATATCCATGGACTATCCAATTAGCTTCAATTGACCCATCTTAATTACTAATTACCTATTTTTGAATTTCAAAATCAGCCTATCTATGGAAAATAATTTCAAAAAAAACAAATCATGCATGATTTGCTCATTCTGTTACATCACTCTTTCACTCTTCCTCCATACTCTCTCTTTCTCTCTCACTCCCTCTCTCTCCCTCTCTCTCTCTCGCTCGGTCTCTCTCTCTCTCTCGCGAATTAGACGCTACAATGGATGACCATTGGATCTGAAAACTGAATCTTGGCGCTGAAACGATATCATAATCATGGAAATTCAAGGTATTGCTTATCACCAGTTTCTAATTTGTTGTTTGATTATTATCTGTTATTTTGTCATGTGATTCACAAGATTATACCTTATGTACGTTAATCACTAATTGTAGGATCCAAACGTGTTCGTGGTCGTAATACTGAAAATATTTTGAATGCATCGCACACCTCAGGTAATCAAGGTATGAAATCTGATGAACATGTCTCATTGTTACACTTTTTGTTTTGTATTTGGTAATGATTTTTCAGTTTTTGTCCAATCAGAAAAAAAACGTCGCGTCCGTGGCCGGAATGTAGATTCCATTCTTATAGACATGACTAATTCTCAGAGTGCAGATAATTACCAGATGATTTCCTCCTGCAATGATTCATGTAAAGTTTCTTCATTTTACTGACGTAGTTTGAATCTAAAAGTTATTATGCAGACGTTAATAAGGCTATCTTTATTTTTTGCTTCAGTTAAACCCGGATCTGATCCAATAAATATGCGTGGAAATGCATTTTCAGATAGTAGCAAGGAGAATCAGAATCCACTAATTTTGTCAGGTTAAGCCTCTCTCAGCCGATCAACTATTGAACATGGCCAAAGCCGGACATTCTAACAATTTTGATGTATAGTTAATGTTGTTTATTTGTTATTGTTACAGGTACCAAACCGCAGCCGTTCAATCAGTCTTTGAGTACTAATAATGCAGAATATCTTAGCCGTAATCCTCTAAAAACAATTAACAGTAACTTAAATTGCAGGACAATCATGTATGTAGATAGGCCTGGTATTTTAAGTTAACTTTGTATTCCCCTTTCATGGATGCAGGTAATTCTGCAAAGCTGTCTCCTTTGACTGAATTATCAAAGAATATCGAATTTAGTCAGAATTTACAGTCTGCAGGTTCGGCCACTTTGAATGGTTTTTGTTTGCTTATTATTGTAATACTAATGTTGTGTTTACACAATACCATGATCAACATTCAGTGGAATTGAAAATAAGTTCTTCTATATTATTTGCTTTAGTTAAACCCGGATCTTATCCAATAATTTTGATTGGACATGCATTGTCAAATAGTCGCAAGGATAATCATGGCCAAAGCCGGACATTCTAACAATTTTTATGTATAGTTAATGTTGTTTATTTGTGATTGTTACAGGTACCAAACCGCAGCCGTTCAATCAGTCTTTGAGGACTAATAATGCAGAATATCTTAGCCGTAATCCTCTAAAAATAATTAACGGTAACTTGAATTGCAGGACAATCATGTATATAGATAGGTCTGGTATTTTAAGTTAACTTTGTATTTCCCTTACATTGATGCAGGTAATTCTGCAAAGCTGTCTCCTTTGACTGAATTATCAAAGAATATCGAATTTACTCAGAATTCACATTCTGCAGGTTCGGCCACTTTGGATGGTTTTTGTTTGCTTCTTAATGTAATACTAATGTTGTGTTTACACAATACCATGATCAACATTCAGTGGAATTGAAAATAAGTTCTTCTCTATTCTTTGCTTTAGTTAAACCCGGATCTTATCCAACAATTTTGATTGGACATACATTGTCAGATAGTCGCAAGGATAATCAGAGTCCAATAATTCCGTCAAGTATATCATCTCTCAGCCGATCAAGTAGTGAACATAGTCAATGTCTGTCGTATACTGTGGTCCACTTTGACATGTTTTTGTTTGCTTCTTAATGTAATACTAATGTTGTGTTTATACAATACCATGTTCAGCATTCAGTGGAATTGAAAATAGGTATCTTAAACACACAAAGCTACAAGATATTAACGTAGAACTATGTAAGCAACAAATCTCCGGGGATTTTCCATTGTGTTTGGAAGATTTAGGCAAACAGTCTTTGCGCACTCTTGACACGACAAAGGCTGGTAATTTCCCAAGTTTACATTTATAGCTACAATATTTTTAATTTTAATATACCTTTTGATTATGCAGTTTCAAGAGTCGGTAATTACCAATCCAGTGATAAGGATAGATTAGCCACCGGACAAATGTTAATGTCAACTCTCCATGAAGTTCAGGTTGACATTAATTTCCAACCCAGTTTTGAGAAACTAGGTACTGACGGATATTGCCTCAATACTAAACCAAATACAAAACCAAACCTGAAACAACCTGGTAAGCAATAATAAGTGTGGTCAGTTTTTTTTTTTACTAAAGAATCCTGTTTGATAATATAAATGTCTTTACTGGAAATTGCAGGAAAAAAAACCAAATGAGGGTGCGTCGAAAGAACTGCAGTTTTAAAGAACACAAAATATTCCTGAGTACACTGACGGATGATCCAACTGTTAGCGAAAGCATTGTGCACAAGCCTGTGGGAACTGCGTCACCTTCACATGCTTCTCAAACATCAGGCACATTTTACTTCACTTATAGCTGGAAAAATTTGTATTTAATTTTATATTATATTGGCTGAATTGGTTATGTTCTTCTCCAGGTAAAAAAAAAATAGGCTGTGCGGAAAGAGTCTGCATGATAGAGAATTACTCGATAATTCTCCATACACCCGACCTGGAAACACTTCACGTTCATACTGTTCTCAAATATCAGGTCAAAACATAACCAACATTATTTTTTATTACAGTTGTCCATGGTTATCTTATTGCTATATTGATAGAATACAATTTTCAAATTGTTAAATTCATCGCACAATTTGATAAATTCTGGTTCAACCATGTAGGTGTACAGATAAATGGAGAAACATGCGCAACTCCTCATACTCCATGCGTTCAGAAATTACGACCCATGGGATTTGAACGTGCGTTTCAAAATCAAAATTGTATATTAGAGATGCTTACTATTTATGCAAATAAAGATAGTAGTAGTTGATCTTATTAACAATGTTGTTGTTGTAGCAGGAGAACAACGAAATATTGCAGCTCCAAAAAATTCTCAAAGTGCAGATAGTACTGTCACTTTTGCACTGCCCGCATCCACTATATTTAAACGGCCACAAGTAACTTTAGGTTCCAGCAGTGATATCGCTGTAAAACAACAATCCAAAAAAACCTGTGGAAAAATTAGTCCAGGTTCTTCAACATATGATACATCTTCCGTAAAAAGTTATTATGAGCGAGGAGAAAGTTCAGGTTCTAAGAACTTATTAGGAGAATTTAACAATGTTGAAGATTGTGACAGCAGCGATAGTGATTGTATATCTACCGGTATGAACTGATATTCAGTTTCATTCTTAATTACTCTGATGTTCCACAGTCATAATATTTCAAATTTTGTAGGTGATTGTGACGATGTTGATGTACATGATTTTGACAATACTGTTACTAAGTGGAGTGAGTACCTCGATATCGGTGATCCTGATAGAATTTATTCAAAGTGTCAGTCCATCATGTGGAATCATGAAAGAAACAATAAAAAAGCGACCAAAAAGCCTCCAACTTTCTCTCTTTGTTGTAAAAATGGTCAGATAATTCTTGAGAAAGAAAAGCAACCTCCCGAGCCTCTCTCTTCACTCCTTTCTAGTGGATCCCGTTTTAGGCATTTCAAGGAGAATATTAGAATGTACAACTGTATGTTTGCCATGTCTTCCACCGGAGGTCAAGTTGATCGTAGTATCAATCGTGGCGGTGCTCCTTACTGTTTCAACGTAAAAGGTGTAAATTACCACAGTATGGGAAGCTTTGTACCACTTGATGGTGAGAACCCCAAATTCTGTCAACTCTACATATATGACACTGAAGATGAAGTACATAACAGAATAAACGCCGTTAAGGGAGGACGAGATGCCGTGGATGAAGAAATCGTTGAGTCATTGTTAGAAATGTTGGATAAACATAATCATTTGGTCAAAGGTTTTCGTATGGCACGTGAAAGAATTAGTCAGAATCCAATTGATGAATTTAGATTGGTTCTAATATCTTCGTCTTCCGTATCTGGTCGACCTAACCATATTGGTCCATCGAATAAAGTTGTCGGGTTGATTGTCACTGACGAGTATGCTAAAGGATGCAGGGATACAATAATCCATTCGAGAACCAATGCATTGGAGAGAATTTTTGAAACAGATCCACGGTTTATGCAGCTTCAGTTTCCTATTCTTTTTCCTCATGGAGACATCGGATATTACCGTCAAATCCCTTTAAACAGACCAAATCAAAAAAATCAGAGACAACGTCAAAATACCGAAGATGAATATCCGGATGAAAAGGGGGAGAGAGAGTTCATCACGATGAAAGAATATTACAATTATAAACTCATGATACGGCCTTCGGAAGGTATGTTCAAAATCAACTTCTAAATTTGAACACTTTTATATGAATTAATTCTACCGTTCTAAATTTCTCCGTAATTGTCTTATGTATATTCAGGTTTGATTCCACATCTCGGAGGACGTTTATGGCAGCAATATGTTGTTGACGCATTTACTGCGATTGAGCAATACAGACTTGACTGGATCAGAGGTCACCAGACCACAATTCGTTCTGATATGTACCACAACATACGAGATGCACTAAACAAGGGTGACAGCAATCCTGAAAATGTCGGCAAGGCAACAATTTTACCAGTCTCCTTCACTGACAGTAAAAGATACATGAACCGGTATTTCAAGGACGCAATGGCAATTTGTCGAACACTTGGACACCCATCATTTTTCCTTACGATGACCACTAACACAAAATGGCCTGAAATTCAGAGGATGTTAAAATTTCTACCTGGTGTTGATGTTGTTGACGCACCCGATGTCGTTGCAAGGGTATTTAAAATGAAAGTTGACCAACTTCTTGATCAAATAAAAAATAAGATCTGCTTTGGACGTTGTATTGGAGGTATGCTATTTTCAGGATTTCTTCCTCTACAAATTGCTTATGATTTAAATTTAATATGACATGTATGTAAGGCTTTATTTAATTATTTTCATCAATTTCATATTACAGTAATGCACGTCATAGAGTTTCAAAAGCGTGGATTGCCACATGCTCACATGCTAATATGGTTGCATCCAAACGATCGTCCCAAAACAACTGAACAAATAGATAAAATGGTTTCTGCAGAAATTCCTGACCCAAGTATTGATCCAGTTGGTTACGAAGCTGTCAAGAATTACATGATCCACGGACCATGTGGCACTGACTGTGTCAATTCTCCGTGTATGGTTAAAGGTCGTTGTATTAAACATTTTCCTAAAAGGTAATTCTGAGATCTTTTACATTAATTTAATTTTCCAAAGACTGCTGGAAGAATACAACATTTAATTTTTCACCTTTTAGTAAAACATTCCTTTTAGATTTATTTTAATTAAATTGAAAAATCATTCTTTCCTTTTTAACATGTATAATTCTCACACATACTTTGATGACTGTGGCTTTCCCATCTATAAGAGGAGGAAAAGTGGAATTACCGTGAAGAAAAAGGGAATTGACCTGAATAATCGTTATGTTGTCCCCTACAATCGAGATCTTCTAATAAGATTTCAATGTCACACAAATTTGGAGATTTGTAACAGCTCTAGATCATTGAAATATCTGTTCAAATATTGTTTAAAAGGACATGATACCGCCACCATGTGTCTGAGGAAAAAAACAAACAACAAAAAAGGGTGCACAACCACAATCACTCCTGAGAAACGGCCGCTTGATGAAGTCAAGCAATACTTGGATGGAAGATATGTTTGTGCATCTGAAGCATCATGGAGGATATTTGGTTTTGACATCCATTCCCGGTGGCCTTCCGTTGAACGATTGCCAGTACATCTACCTAATGACAAGCATGTGTCGTTTAAAGGATCAAAAAATCTACAGGAAGTTTTTGACAATGCTGGAACAAAGAAAAGCAAATTAGAAGCATGGTTTGATACAAATAAAATATATGCAGAGGCCCCAAATTTAACCTATTCAAAATTTCCAAGCAAGTTTACATGGCATCCACAACCTGGTATCTGGAAACAAAGGAAAAGAGGTGATGTCATCGGTAGGCTTGCTGAAGTACATTCATCTAGCGGTGAACTATTATATCTCCGCATGCTCCTGCTCAGGATTAAATGTGTTGTATGTTTTGATGATTTGAAGACAGTCAACGGCCATGTTTATAACTCCTTTCACGAAGCCTGTGTCACGCTAGGTATCCTCCAGAACGACCAGCAATGGCACGAAGCTATAGGTGAAAATGCGCATACATCCATGCCTCCACAATTACGTGCCATGTTTGTCAACATTTTAGTATACAGTCCAGTCTCTCATCCGCGTAGCTTTTGGGAAGCTCATTGGGGATGCATGTCAGATGATATTCTTCTTGTGAGGCGACATCTCACTGGGAATCCAAACCTTTGTCTATCAGATATTGAGATCCAGAATTACGCTCTTGCAGGTATGAGTTGTTAATAATGCTTTGTACATATTACATGTTCCATGTTTGGATTAATGTTATCAAGTTTTATTAATTTTATTGCAGAGATAGAGAAATTGTTGAATGATATTGGTAAAAGCCTTAGAAACTTCCCAGATATGCCATATCCCGGAGATGTTTTTTTTCCAACTCTGAGAATAGACTAATTCTTGAGGAAACATCCTATGATATAGAAGAAATGAAGAGAATCCACACAATAAATCATAGTCTTCTCACTGATGAACAGAAGATAGTCTATGATTCCATGACAATATCATACAGAAAAAAGGTGGTGTTTTCTTTGTTTACGGAAGTGGAGGATGTGGAAAAACTTTCTTGTGGTAGACACTGTGTTGTCGATTACGATCAGAGCATAAGATTGTGCTTCCTGTTGCCTCATGTGGTATAGTTGTTATGTTGCTTCCTGGTAGAAGAACTGCACACTCCTGCTTTCACATTCCACTCAAGTTTGATGAAAATTGTTCTGCCGGTTTAAGACACGGGACTGATATTTCTGAGCTACTTCATCGAACTGATTTAATAATTTGGGACGAGGCTCCTATGCAACATCGTCATGATTTTGAATGCGTTGATCGATCCTTGAGAGATATTATGTCTGTTATTGATAAAAGCAGAGCTAAAAAGCCATTTGGTGGTATAACCATTGTTTTTGGTGGAGATTTTAGGCAGATACTTCCTGTCATTCCAAAAGCGTCAAGGGCTGAAGTTGTCTGCTCTACCTTCAATAAATCCAAGCTTTGGGAATCCTGTGAAGTATTTTTATTGAAGCAAAACATGCGGCTTAATGCAGGAAATAGTGATTTGGAGAACAAAACCATTGCGGACTTTAGCAAGTGGCAGCTTGCTGTCGGCGATGGCAAAGAAACCAATATTTCTCCAAGTCCAGACACTGGTGAAATGTTAATAAAGATTCCTGATGAATATATCATTCATACGTCCGGAGATCCAATCCATAAGCTTTTTGAAGTGACGTACCCAGATTTTATACAAAATATCTCTTCACATGAATACCTCAGATCAAGGGCCATACTCACACCTACCAATATCGTGGTGGATGAGATTAATACAACGATACTTGAAAAAATTCTTGGCATGGTTTTCACTTATCTGAGTCAGGATTCAATTGATGATGCAGGTGATGATGATAATGATTTCAGATCCGCTTTTCCAGTTGAGTATTTAAACTCTATCAATATGCCTTGCATTCCTAAGCATGAGTTAAAATTGAAGGTAGGAGTTGTCGTCATGCTTATGAGAAACTTAAACCAGATCATGGGATTATGCAATGGTACAAGAATGATTGTGAAATCCTGTAGGAAGAACAGTATTGAATGTGAGATTTTGTGTGGCTCTCATGTTGGAACGAAACATCTAATACCTAGAATTGAGATGATTCCAAGTGACACGAACTGGCCGTTTGAATTTAAACGCGTTCAGTTTCCGATTCAAATATGTTATGCCATGACGATTAACAAAAGTCAGGGACAATCACTTGATACGGTTGGGCTTTACCTTCCTAAAGCAACTTTCTCGCACGGACACATTTATGTTGCTATATCCAGAGTGACCCGACCTGAAGGCCTCCATATTCTCATAGATAGTTGTGATGGTTTTAGCACATATATCACAAATAATGTAGTTTTTGAGGAAGTGTTTTACAATCTTCCAAGTGTAGACAATTGACATGATATATTAAGAACTTCCTGTAACATCTTTCTATATTTCCTTCTTAACTCTGGATTTATTGTGTTTGATATATCAATGGTGTGAGTTCAACATCCAAAATGTTACACTTTTTTTTACTGCATCCGTCTATGAACATAATATAAACATTAATTCTCCAATTATTTTGTCTATTAAAAATATGTATAATCTGTTTGATTAGGAAGATTTTCTTAATTGTTTATATACTGTACATATTTTATTAGGAATTGGATTTCAGTTTTCCCTTTTTTCTGTTGGCAAAAACCCAAATGATAAGGTTGGTTAGTTGTCATAATCACATCAAACACTTACCTTAAGAATTATCAGCAAATTAAACCGGGATATTACTCTAATTCTCAATTAAAGGAATAGATTTGCACTATCAATTTCGAGCTAAATTGTTGGCATCTCCCTAATGCCTTGCTGTTTAAATATATTTTCAACATATTTACAGGAGTTTTGTCATTTGCTAAGCATCATCCTTTTTTCTCTCAAGAGTTCAACCATTTTGTAAGATCTTCAATTCTTTAAGCAATTTATACAGTTCTTAGAATATTAACATCTATAAATATCTTACCTGTTGATTTGTTATTAAATTTTTGAATGAATTTTTTTCTTGCTCTTCTGATAGTGATCTTTTTCAATGGAATCATTTGATCGTCTATCCAATCTCGACAAGGCAAGCACTAACTGGAAAATTAAGGTCGGGGTTACCAGGATGTGGGCTAACATGACTTTAGAGACGAACTCATTGAAAGGCTACAATCTTATTCTCCTTGACGATGATGTATGTTTTAAATTTGTTAATCTTTGCATTATTTGTTGTCAATCCTTTTTTCCAGTATTATATATTTATGTCATTTAAATTATCTAAATGTAGGATAACCATGTTCATGCCTTTTCCTATCATAACATTTGGAATGGATTCAGCACGAAAATTGTGGAAGGCGGTGTCTATGTTTTTGACCAGTTTGTAGTTAAAGATCCTGTTGGAAACTTGAAGCCTGTGCAGTCAACCCTCTGCATCATATTTACAGGCTCCACTACTGTGAGGACTGCTGATGATGATGGCATGATCCATTCACAAAAGTTTGAGTTTTTAGACCTGGGAGATTTATTTGCAGAAGCAAATAAATGTCTTCCTCAACAGCAGCCTGAATTTGCAATAGGTCTGGTAACACACTCTTTTAACTCGATATTATCGTAATTAACTCATATGGAACAATTCTCCTACAATTATAAGACAACCTACTTTAATATTGTGTAAATAAATTTTGTGTTAAACAGATATTATTGGAGTTGTGGAGGAGTATGAAGGTTTGAACAAGCTTCATACTCGATACGGAGATAGGGACATTGTGAAGTTTAGAATATGCGATTCAAAGTAATGTGCATATATATATTTGATCAGTAGTGTAATTACGCATATACACCGCATATTGCTAATAGATTATTAACATATATGATATCTAAAACTTTTTTGTAGTAATGCCCACAAAGTTACTGTTTGGGGTGATCTTGCTGTGTCTTTCAACAACGAGATGGCTGGAAATCCCAAAGAACCGATCATTGCTATTATAACAAGTACAAAAGTGACTACATTTATGAGTAAGTACTTATGCAAACAAATCTATTACACAGTTATATTCTTGCTGATTAAACAATTAACTTTATTCCCATATACAGGTTCTGTTCAGATTGGTACATTACCATCTACTCATGTATATATAAATCTAGATGATGAATCTGTGAATGATATGAGGCAGAGGTAACAAGTAAATATAGAGTTCAAATTAACTTATCGACATTTTGCTCTGTTTATTAATTTCTTCAATATGTTTAGGTTGCTTGAGGAAGGATATATAATGAAAAGAGACAAATTGTTCCAGGTCAAACAAATTGAAGTGGTTCCCACATTATTTGAAAAGTTGTCACTCAAAGACCTTAATGAGAATCTGACATACGATCATCTCAAGGTATTACATTTATATTATATTCAGAAATGGTATTTTTTATATTGTTGCTTTTGTTGTTAAATATTACATTTTCATCGTACCCCAGAAAAGAATTTGCTGCACCTTTAAGATTATTAAGGTCGATGAGGAAACAAATTGGTGGTTTTATAGCTGTAACAAATGTCTCCACGAGGTTGAGCGCATTGGAACAGTATTCAGATGTACCCAATGTCCTCGAAACATTCCCGTGTCTACGAAGAGGTAACCTAACTATTTTAATTTATTGGAAATATTTGTAGGCTAGATACTATTAATTAAAGCCTTTAAAAAATAGCTAACTATTTTCTCAAGGTTCCGTATCATGGTCCTTGCCGAGGATGAGACATTTGCCTGTAATATTGTTTTGAATGATCGAGTTTCTAGAAGAGTTCTTGGAACAAGTGCTGCAAAGGTGGTTTCTGATTATAATAAGGTAAATAACTGTTGAAATAAAACAGCTCCAGCGTCACCATGTTATACCACATGCATTCTTATTTTCTATAACTGTGTTCAGGATTCCTCCAAAGCCTTTCCAGAAGTGATTAAATCATTAGTGGGAAGACTAATTTCAGTTGAGCTTGGTCTGGAAAAATCAAACGTTGTTGAGGATAACAACATCTTTTATGCTGATGATTTATATGAACCAATGATGAACACTCCAACTCCTTCTGAATCTCCAATTCTGTCCGAAGACTATTCCATCAACATGGGTTATGAAGTGAGATTATAATGCGGTTATGTTACATTTGAGTTCTTTTTAGTATTCCATGATGAATACTAATATTTGCAGACTTTCTTATTAAAACGTATTTGCATGTATAGTACACTGAAGGTGATGACGGTAATGGTACTCCAGGCTCTGCTAAATCTGTTACTAAAAAAATTAAGAAGGTACTGACAAATATGATATCATCCTATGTTAGACATCCTATTAACTTATATACCAAAGTGCTTTTCGCTGACTAGGAATTGTCCTTATTCATCACTCTAAAACTATGTCCACCTAATTTAATTAATGAATACGTCACTTTTGGTGCAGGAAGGTTGATAGCATGCTTCAACTTTGAGTGCTTTCCAGAGCTTTCATCTTGCTTATGGCTGAATGATTTTTTACAGTTTTTGTCCACATGACATTATTTGCAATTTTGACTGCTTAACAATGTTTTTACCCTGTTTTCAAAACTGTGATCAACGTCATCACACATAAATAAAAGTTTGGTTTACAATATTTAAATATTACCTTGATCATCTACGTTTAATGAAGCATGGTTGAAGCACTACTTTTATTAAAAAGTAGTGCTTATTTATCAAGGACCCTGTCGTACACCATTTAATTTGACAATCAATGTCCTGAACAGACATAAGATTTTATAATGGAAAGAAATGTTTAACTTCAAATTGTATAGCGAAAATATCATTTTTTCAAGAGAAGATAATTTCTTAAATTTGACTCGAAACTTTCATGATGAGCAGCCTTAAATTCAAAATAAAGTGTCAGACTATATGTTTTAAATTCCCCGCATTACTCAATATTGAAATTTACCAAATGTAACTACTTTCCATCTCATCATACAAGTTTCCACGATATTTCCCGTTAATATCCTCAAAATATGCTCCTTAATTTTGACATAAATCAATACCTTAATTATGGCAATCCTGATTTACACATTGCTTTGTTTAGGATTATGATATAATATGCGTATTGTTTGTGATTTGCAGAGTATACCACAACCTATAAAAATTATCCTAACTGCCTACAATCAAGATGACAATATCTTCCTTTAAAATTGGGGTTATTGAGTATCTTTCCCATATTCAAAATCGATCCTATTCTACTTAGACGGTACTATATATTCAGTAATTTTATAGTTGTTCTACACTAAAATTGTTGAAGAACATACAGGTTTGTATACATATTTCTCTTCAATTTCAACAAAAAATACTATACATAATACATTAATCCTATAAGTATTTATCATCTTTCAGCCAGGTATGGATGACCATCAACATTTGTCCGATCTGAATGCCACTCAAATTGCACGGACGTTGAAAGTTAGGGTGACAAGAATGCGGAGGTCACTGAATGGTCATGGAGAGGTCTCGAGGCACAATCTTATTTTACTCGACTGTGAGGTGTGATTGCTTTTAATCTATTGCAAGTAATTGAGTTCACCACGTTTCTATTTTTCATATTCATTATTCATGCATATACTCTCTTTATATTACAGAATACGCACATGGTTGCAGTTGTTTCACCTGCTATTTGGAATCAATTTGCCGGACTTTTGATTCCAGGAACCTTATACCGTATAAGGAACATAGGTATCATGCCTGCAACTGGTTTGTACAGGCCTGTGCGTAACACAAACTGCATACTATTCCCACCCTTCACTATTGTGGATGTAGTTCCAGTGGATACTCTAATGATTCCGCGGCACAAGTTTGAATTGACTCCCCTGCCTGCTATTTCCGACGCTCTTTTGAATTCGAATTATGATGATATGCCTGTTTACTCCACAGGTATTGAATTTTAAACGTCGACAATCAAGATTTCTAAAGTTATAGACGTTAGTAATTTACAAAGTCAAAACAGATGTTATCGGTGTTGTCGAAGACTTGGAACCAAAGCGAACAATCCTGAGCAGATTTGGTTCAAGGGATATGATCCGCTTCAGACTAAGTGATGGAGAGTAAGATATTCCGTATTCTGGCCCTTATAATGCAGATTTGTACAATCATAACTGTTTAGATTACCACGTCTTTACTTTGATTTCAGGACATCGCATCGTGTTTATTTTGTGGGTAATTTTCCACCGAATATAGATTCTTTATACCAGGATATAGGAACAGAAAGGAAAATTGTCATCCGTGCATCTGTCTGCATCAACGTTTACCAAGGTTAAATTCTTGTTTTCTTGCATGTACTAATGGTTTTTGAAAAAATCAACAATCTGACTCTCAAATTCCATTTGAGACATTCCTAAAGTATTCTATTTTTTCTATTTGAAAAAAGGTATAATTCGCATAGGTAATTTGCCCTCAACAAGTATCTTCATCAATATTGATTATCCCGATGTCGTCACTTTGAGACAGAGGTATGCACATCAAATGAACTCACATTTAAATTATTATAAAATTTACTATTCATACTCTAACTTTGTTTTACTTTTGTCATGTAGGTTAGTTGTAATGACCCCAATTTTTGAGAAATTTTGAAACCCTTATGAATAGTGTTTTTGCTGAACGAGAAAACTTTTCATGCCACGCTATGTAGGGGTTCTGTTATTGATCTTATGGGATATTATTAGTACTCTATGTGGTATATAAGTGTATGTAAAGATCGTCAGAATCCAATTCCGAACACTTTGGTTTTTCCCGGAAATCCACAAGATACGGAGAGAATTGAGTATAAGGTAACAGGATAAAAAGGATTTAAATTAAAGGATTATAATAGAGGATCATAAAAAGGAATATAATGTATTGAGAAAGGTTAAGGGAACCTAAGTAATAAGATCCCGGGTATGATCCCTCAAACGATAAACGAGAACGAAAGTTAAGCGAACCGTATAACAGATCAGCGGTCATTAGGCAAACGATTAGGAAGTTAATCAAAGGGATTAGTGGGAATGATGTCATCCAACCAATAGAAAGAGGACAAGGAAGGGAGGATGACATCATGAGGATGACATAAGCATGACATGGGAAGGAAGGAGGTGTGGTGGCTTTGTAACCACACAAATCCAAGGGCAAGAAGGTAATTGACTAAAGCAAGCACAAAAACCAATCAACCAAGCCAAGTAAAATCATTTTCATCAAAAATCAAAAGCAACCAAGGCTTTGTTCTTCATTGCTCACGGCTTTTCACTATTCAAAAGGCAAGAGAAATTCAAAATCCAAGATCCAAGCTTCCTAAATTGGTAAGATAATTCCCTAATCATCTTCATGCTTAGTTAGGACTATATCATGAGTTTAAGCCATTAATTCCTTCTCAATCTTCTTCATTTAATCAAAGAAGAAGACAATGAATAGTGTTTTCAAGTTTTTAACTTGAACTTTTTCTTGTTTTTCTTGAAGATCCAAGCATTCTTAAGACTTCTCAAAGCTTCTTAAGGCTTCCTAGCTCCACCCACCACTTCAAGGAAGGTATACCATCTCCAAACCCTAGATTC
Organism: Apium graveolens; assembly: GCF_009905375.1. Lineage (NCBI taxonomy): Eukaryota > Viridiplantae > Streptophyta > Magnoliopsida > Apiales > Apiaceae > Apium > Apium graveolens. The sequence goes on from NC_133651.1 coordinate 2,163,318, forward strand.
CTATATATTATAAGATGATTTTGATTAGTGGGTTGATATTGTAGTTTGTTGTTATGATTTAGAGTTTGGGATTTGGAATGGTAGTGAAATGGAATGGTAATTGTTGTGGTTTTGATTTAAAGGAACTTAAGTATGATTAAAGTTAAGTTTAGGCATAAGTATGAATGATTAAATTGAATTGTTTGGGGTTGTTATGATGTGATAAGGATGGATGTTGGTTGTATGTTGGATTTGAGGTTGGTTTGTGGTTGGTTTTGTATGGTTTAAAATTGGGAAATCGCGTAAACATAGCCGTCGTAACGTCCGATTTTCTTTGGACTGTTTTTGTGCATAGCATTATGACCCGAGAACCCCTTCTAGATTATGACCACTGCCATGTTTAGATAGCTCATGTTACGAGCTTCGTTTTGATATGTAGTTCGTTCGATTCCCATGCACGGTTTAGGAGAAACGACCGTTTCAAGTAACGGCATTTCGCGAACGAAACTTTTCCCCTCGCCTTACTTTGAAACATAGGTTAAAGACCAAAAAGGGTTAATTAATGTATGAAACATTTATGGTAAGTATGTTAGGCAGTTGGTAAGACACTCGCGAAGGAATCGCTTTAAAACCCGTAAAGGTTAAATTATTAAAAATGGTGGAGCCGAGGGTACCCGAGCGACTTAAGCAAATCAGTGAGCGCAAAACAAGCGTTAGAGTCTAAGTTAGTTAAAGTATAGATTTACAAGTGATTTTGGTTTAATTCCAACTTACTTGTTGTTTATAGGTTACCAGACTCGTCCCGAGCCATTCGTAACCCCAGTCGCTCAGGAAAGTTTTCTACCCGTTATACTGTTGCTGTGATGTAAATATATGTATATGCATTATCTTGTGATATTGCATGATTGTTATTAGCAAATTTTGCGATATATTGGAGCATGCTAATATGGTATATATGCATGTCTGTTTCGTAATCTGGTTATCTATCTGTTGATTTCAATGCTTATAGTTGCATAATACCTATGCTAGAAATAAGCAAGTAGTTGCGTATACCCTTAGTATAGGGGATAAAAGGTGAACATATTTCTAAACCGGGAGTCGATGTTCCCGAGTATATTATATATATATATTTATTTATATATATATATGGATATAGTTTTTAAAACTATTAATCGAATAAGGTTTATTCGATAACTTTAACTTTATTTTATTATTGAATATTATTTTGAATATTCATTCGAGGACTTATGACTCCTTTTACTTTATTAATGAATATTATTTTGAATATTATTCGAAGGCGTATGACTCCTTTTATTTATTTATCTGAATATTATTTGAATATTCATTCGAGGGCTTATGACTCTTTTATATTATTTATTGAATATTATTTGAATATTCATTCGAAGGCTTATGACTCGGTTTATATTATTTAATGAATATTATTTGAATATTCATTTGAGGATCTATGACTCCGATTATTTGCTGAAATATATTCTTTATTTTATTAAAGAATAAGGTGTTAATAATCAAACTTATTTTCGATTATTCAAATAAAGATAATACTTTCGTATAAGTATATCTTTGGTTATTTAATACTCGTTTCAAGTATAAGTTTTAAAACTTCTACTTCAATTATTTTTATAAAAGATTATTCTTTATGGGAATATTATTTAAATAATAATATTCAGTCATTTTCTAAATATTCTGGGGACTGATTTACTTCATTAAATCAGCTTTACTCCAAACACTCTTTAAAGTGTTTTCGAGTCTTCAAAATGATTTTTAAAAGTTAGAACGGATCCCAAAACTCATTTTTATATTTAAGTTCTTCCTTTTAAAGGGGATTTAAATACTCGTTCAAAACCTGGGGAATCCGGCTCTGTGGTGTATTTTATATTCGCAACAAGGTTGCAGTTTTGGTAAATGAATTGATTACTTACCCAACGTTCGGGAAGTAAGTCCATCTATTGAGTCGGCATAAGCAACATGGGCTCAGTGGGCGTCCATGATAGTGTAAGTGGCTCAGTGGGAGTCCATCAAATGCATAAGTGGCTGAGTGGCAATCCAGCATAAGGTCCTAATTATGACCAGGGTGATGACCAGTGGGGAATTCGTCCATCTACTAGTAGAAAAGGTTACTTATGGGTATCTTTGCCTGATCAGCAAGATATCTGGTTTATGCCAAAGGTTTTCTTTTCCTTCCAAATTCATTGGATATTGCAACTCTGTTCATACTTTACATAACAGAGGTTCCAGGAAATGTTTAAGAGATATATATATGTGGATATATATATATATCGGGACTAAATAAAGTATCTCGTAACTTTATTTCATTCAATAATATTTCAAAGATTGAATCTATTCAAATCTTGTCTTGTAGTCTCATCTATGTGATGAACTTTTGAAACTAATTATAACTTGAACGGTGGTAGTTCAAGTAGTATTTGGGAAAGATATAAGTATATTGGGGTATTTGGTAACCTCATCTTTTAAACTTATATCTAGTTAATAATTGTCTTATGTATGACAAAGATTTTCAGAAAAACGTTGAGACAAGGTTAGATATATGAGATCACCTTGCAACGATATTTTTTTTATACAGTTATACACTGGGACTTTGTGTATATTACGCATGGAAGAGGACTTCCAATATTTTGAAAAGTATATATGTATATATACTGAATATTTTGTGACTTCATCGCATTAAGATATCAAACTTGGTTCATTTCTTTTGACCAAGACTTTCATGAGTATTATGAGTAGGCTCATATATTGTAAATCATTATACATATTATTTTGGTGGGCTTGCTGCTCACCCTTGCTTTATTTCTTCATCACACAACAACAGTTAGGAAAGATGGCCAGACTCCAGCAGACCCAGCGCAAGCGCGTGGGAAGCGTCCCGCGTCTTCCCGTTGATGTTGTAGCTGCTATAGCTGCAGAGGTAGATCTATTGTAGATCAGACCATCTACTTTTGAGAATCAATTATGTATAATTATAACTTGTGGCAGATAATGGCAATTAACTGTAAATTTATCAAGTAATCATTTTGGGTTGTAATAACTTTTAAATTGTGGATTCAAAGACTTGTACTTATTTAAATTTCATCTCTGAGACTATAACGGGTTGTGGTGTGTGTTAGTGTGGGGTCACAGCATAAGGTTATTATTATTAATTAAGTGAAGTGATATTATGGAAAGAAAGACCGTGACGACCCGGATCCCCGACCCCGGATCTGGGGGTGTTACAGAAATGGTATCAGAGCTAAGCGTTATAAACCTCAGAGATGATGGGACGTTAAGATAATAAGTTCACTAAGATAATAAGAACTCTTGCCAAGTTCATAGTCGGGCTACCTAACGTAGTACTGACAGTTAAAACCCTTATGGGAACCCTTATAAATGTAGCGATAGAAGCGTAGTTCGTTATCGTATAGAGTAGCGGGACTCCGAACCCTGAGGTTAAGGAGCAACAGCGCGATGATGTTTTATTACTTATTGGAGATCAGATTATGGATCCGATAGAGCGTCCTAATGCAGGACCGGATGATGTTGATATTGAGGATGTAGCGGTTGAGGATGTTGTCCTAGAAGGGATAGTTGCTGAGGAGGATCCCATGGAGGATCCTGACAAGAATGAATAAAGGACCACTGAGGAATTGATGACCATGGTTAGGTCGACTACCAGAGGTAGGATTGGTCGGTCACTACCGGAGGTTCGTTCAAGTTTGTAAAGATAGTAGCCCCTTTAACGTGGCTTACTCATAAGACTGAGAAGTTCGAATGGACAGAGAAATGCGAGAACAGCTTTCAAGAACTGAAGCAGAGGTTGGTGATGGCCCCTATGCTGGCATTGCCGGATGGAAAAAGGAGATTTTGTGAATTGTAAGTGACGCTTCGCATAAGGAATTAGGGTGCTTCTTAGCACAGCAAGATAATCGCGTCTGCGTCAAGACAATTAAGGTAATATGAAATTCAATATCCCCGCCCATGAGCTTAGGCTCGTGGCAATAGTTTACCCTAAAGATTGGAGGCACTACTTGTATGGAGAGAGGTGCGAGAATTACCTAAGCCATAAGTGCTCTAGTACATTCTTACGTAGAAAGAGCTCAACATACGCCAGAGGAGGCGGTTAGAGCTAATCAAGAATTATGATTGGGAGATTCTTTATCATTCGGGGAAAGCCAATATGGTGGTTGATGCCCTTAGTAAAAAGGAGAGACTCAAGATAATAATGTCTTTTGGAGAGTTTATAAGAGATTTTGAGAAAATGGAATTAGTAGTGAAGGTAACCGGAGCCGGTACCGAAAAGCTGTTTGAGATTGTAATACAGCCCGAATTATTGGAAAAGATCATATTGTGCCAGAAAAAGTTATGAATGAAGGCAGGGAGCCAACAATTAGATAAAAGATTAATATCGAGAAAGATGATAAGGGAATAATGAGGTATTCCTATAGAATTTGGGTTCCGAAAGTTTAAGAGCGTAAGGATGAGAACTTAGATGAGAGCCATAGTTTGAGGAATAAGATTTAGAGTAAACCCTGAACGTGATAGTCAGGGAGGTCACCATCAAGATAGAAGGAACCCATGACATAATGGAGTGGAAAATGAGGATTTTAAATTAAAAGATGACCCCAATTATGGGGAGTAGGATGAAACATTTCATAATAAGGAAACAGAAAGTCGAGTAAGGAAAGGAGACCCGAGACGGTACTCCTATACGGCAATTCATGGACCTGTCTAGACAGAACTTAGACTATTATCCCCAACCACCACTCTGAGGAGACAGTGCGGTGGGAAATTCTTTCATGACCTTTAAGTCGCTAAGCTCTCAGAGTTCCAAGGAACAAGCTGACCCAGTCGAGGCAAGAGCCTGGCTAAAGGAAATAGATGAATCATTTGAGATTCTAAATGATTGACGAACCACAAAAGACTGTTTTGTCACTTACCCTCCCAAGAGAGAGACCACCCGCTGGTGAAAGGCCAAGGAAGGCACGGAGCCAGAGGTTAGAATAAACTGATTTAAGTCCAGTCAATTGTTTTCGGGAAAGTAATTCCCAAAGATAAGGAGATAGTGTAAAAGCTTTAGAGCCAAAACAAAGGCAGACAAGTATGATAAATTATGAATCTAAGCTGTAAAAGTTGTTAAGATTCGTTCTGAAGACGCGAATCCAGAATGACGGGATATTTGAAATCACTGCTTATGTTGTGTTGGTTCATGAAATAATGATAAGAGAAAGGAAAATAAAAAGAAATTGAAGTGGAAAGGAATATAAAGGCAACAGAGTTTGAGGAATGATAAGGGAGTTGGGTATGAGGAAACCCTAAAGACTCCTATTAATAGAAATAGAAAAGTATATGATCGTCAGGATGAGGGTGATTCACCATGAGTTAAAGTTGACGGTTGAAGGCATAAGAGATGCATATAGTTTATCCCCTGTAAGTTGGGAGGATTCAAGGAAACCTTGAGATAATTCGAAGGATAAATAATGAGACGCGGATAGACTAAGGGGATAAGAAAGTAAGAAATTAAGAAAATTGGATGAAGGAAGTGACCTTCAAGAAGGTGAAGTGTAAGACCGGTGGCATGATACCCAGAAAGGGAGACGCCAGATATGAAAGATATCCCAACATTGAGGTGACTGTTGAGATAAACAACAAAAGTAAATAAGGAATTATTAAGAAGAAGTTCACGTTGAACACGACCAATATCTTCCAGAACATCCATGTTATCGTTACCAGATTAGGCAAGAAAAGCGGATAACCGTTGTTATCTTTTGGAGGCCATTTTGATTAACCTCATTTTGTATACAGATGTTATTGTGAAATTAGGCATTTACTATCGAGGTGGGAATGATTGAATAAGATACCCATATCAGGGATATATGACTTTATTTATCCATGGAAGGATGCTTGTACCTTTTTAAAGGTGGAATTAAGGATAGAACATCGGTAACTTAAAACGAATCCTAGGGGAATGCATAAAGGTTGGCATTTCACCCTTAGTAGGGATAGTATGAGTTTGACGGTATGAATTGGGAAGGATTAAGGTAATAACAACCTTTAAGAATCAGTGGAGAAATTTTGCAGAAGTATATAGACAATGGTTCTACTATTAGTAAATGGTATTGTGATATGCCCTGTATCTAGGGAATACAGGAGGAACGATTGAAGGATAACCTTAGAGGTTTTACAAGGAGAAAGGTAATATTCAAAATTCTCAAGAATAGAAATGTTGATAAAGGAAATATGACGTAATTATAATGTTGCCAAGTGGGGCACGTGTTAAACCACGAGAAAGTATGGATCGAACCAGTAATGGTCGAAATTATTCAGGGCAATTAGGACTTAAGATAAAAGATGTTCTAATTATGATTGAGAGTCAGTCATGACAGTGATTAATCTCTAAAAGACTGAGGCAATAACTTATGGAAAAATAGTGATTTTTTTTTTACTCATCAGATTTTAAGGAAAGCATTTTCACATAAGCTGTGATTGAAATAAGGTAGAAATTTATTTGGAGGTGGTTAATGTGACATTGACTGTAAGGAAATTTTACTATCAGGAAAGGCCAAAGAGGTGGCCGACACTTTAAAGGTAAGTGGATAATTAGGCACTTGTGCCAAAGGAATACAGTGATGATGGTTAAAACTGTGAAGGTTGTATTATGGTTTGGAAGATTGACATTCCTTCTGATGACTGTGCAATACCCAACCGTAATAGTAGTTAGTAAAGGTTTAATTCGTGTAATCGCCATGAGCGGGCTATATATCTCAGAAGATACTATCTTGGGATAAGCCAGGACCATGTTTCCAAAAGGACTAGACGAACCTTTGAGTTAAGTCTTCTATTTAAGGCATATGATTTAAAATGGTATTAACCTGCTATCGTTGCTTTGATTGAAACTCTTCTGCAATTTTATCTGCTTCATGTCATGAAAGTACGTCAGAGTTTGGAGTGTTCTTCATGAATTGTGATTGGTGGTTATGTTAACTCCTTAGGAGAATTAGATACGAGATGTATGGACTCCGTAGGGTTAGCTATTAAGACTTCATGGAAAATGAATGACTACAGTAGGTCAGTGGTGGACCATAGTAAGGCAGCAATGATTCTGCGAGTAATGAGCTGGTTACAACCGTGAGAGTTGTATTGGAATGGGTGTTGAGATTGAGTACCACTAATCGGGTAGTGGTAGTGTATAAGTTATCATTGATAGACTAATTAAGTAGAGTATCTACCTGGTGAATAATTATTCTTTCTTATCAATAGAGAGTCGTATTATTATACGAGGAAGGTTGCGGTGCAAGCATAGAATTATAGTAACGATGATGTATAGAATGAGATCCCAGATTCGATTTTCGATGTCGAGGGAGTTTCAAAGGTAATTGTGTATAAGCTCGAGGAAGGGCATGGGTCCATAGAATGATGGACGGGATAGCGAAAATATTTAGGCACGTGAAATACGATGCTATAATACTTGATGTTGATATAAATACATATATGTTTTGTTCTCCTATGACAAACCTCTATAGTTCAGAGGTAAATTCCAAGCCAGATATTTTGTGGCAGTATATTTTTTTCATATATACAATTCTCTTCAGTTCGTTCTTTTCTCTTCTTTTCATTTCATGTAAGCTGAGAAGAACAACCCTTCCAGAAAGGGGAGGTATTGCCGAATGACTATCTATCTGTGTGATAGAAGCCTAGTAGGATACCACATGTTGTTTAATTGCTTGTCAAGTACTAAAGGCTGGCCACCTTCTGTACTAACTATGCGATATAACAAGTGTTCATGATCATGGTGATCTCTCAACAAATTCCTTTACTTCTATTTGATTGATCAAATTTTGGAAAATAGAAACAGCTGAAAAAGGAGTAATAAAGTGGTGGTAGTATGCGGAATGGGAACACATTCATGATACTAAGGTTGACGAGGTTATTAAAAGGTTATAGAACGCTAACGAGCAAAAGTATAACCAGTATAATATTAGGAACAGAAGGTAGTAGCGAACTGGAAAAGAATGGGTATTGAGAAGCAAAAGCTCTAATGCTAAAAGCTATAATGAGAGTCTGTGCAATAGACTTGAAAGAAATTGGAATGATCACTTAACACGGATTGAGTTTTCTTACGACAATAGATCTTATGTCATTATCGAGATGTCGCCTTATGAGATCCTTGAGGGAAGACAATGCCAATCTCCCTTATGTTAGGATGAAATTGTAGAGCGCAAGATGCTCAGACCAGTAGTGGTCCAAAGGACCAAGGATATAATAGATCTAATCAGAGGATGGCTGGTAGTAGCCCAAGATGGACATGATAAGTATGTTGATTTGACACGAAAGGATAAAGAATACGAAATAGGGGACCTAGTAATGTTATAGGTATCCCTTGGAAAGGATTGATGAGATTCGGAAAGAAAGGAAAGCTAAGTCTACAATTTGTTGGACCCTTGGATATATTAAGACGTTTGGGAAGTTAGCATATGAGCTAGCCCTAACCCCCGAACATGTAGTAAGTTCGTAACGTGTTTCACGTATCAATGTTAAGGAAGTGTAATTCAGATGCCAGATAAATAGAGGCATATGAGCGCATAGATATGCAACCTGACGTAACCTATATGGAGCAACCAGGAAGGGTTATAGAGTGAAAAGGAACAAGTGCTTAGGAGAAGGATTATCAAACTAGGCAGAGTTTGGTGGTAGAACCACAATGTGGGAAAATTGACTCGAGAGTTAGAAAGTGTAATGCTAAGAAAGTATACCCATTTGTTTTCTATCTGATTTCGGGACGGAATCCTTTTAAGGAGGGGAGACTGTAATGACCCCAATTTTTGAGAAATTTTGAAACCCTTATGAATAGTGTTTTTGCTGAACGAGAAAACTTTTCATGCCACGCTATGTAGGGGTTCTGTTATTGATCTTATGGGATATTATTAGTACTCTATGTGGTATATAAGTGTATGTAAAGATCGTCAGAATCCAATTCCGAACACTTTGGTTTTTCCCGGAAATCCACAAGATACGGAGAGAATTGAGTATAAGGTAACAGGATAAAAAGGATTTAAATTAAAGGATTATAATAGAGGATCATAAAAAGGAATATAATGTATTGAGAAAGGTTAAGGGAACCTAAGTAATAAGATCCCGGGTATGATCCCTCAAACGATAAACGAGAACGAAAGTTAAGCGAACCGTATAACAGATCAGCGGTCATTAGGCAAACGATTAGGAAGTTAATCAAAGGGATTAGTGGGAATGATGTCATCCAACCAATAGAAAGAGGACAAGGAAGGGAGGATGACATCATGAGGATGACATAAGCATGACATGGGAAGGAAGGAGGTGTGGTGGCTTTGTAACCACACAAATCCAAGGGCAAGAAGGTAATTGACTAAAGCAAGCACAAAAACCAATCAACCAAGCCAAGTAAAATCATTTTCATCAAAAATCAAAAGCAACCAAGGCTTTGTTCTTCATTGCTCACGGCTTTTCACTATTCAAAAGGCAAGAGAAATTCAAAATCCAAGATCCAAGCTTCCTAAATTGGTAAGATAATTCCCTAATCATCTTCATGCTTAGTTAGGACTATATCATGAGTTTAAGCCATTAATTCCTTCTCAATCTTCTTCATTTAATCAAAGAAGAAGACAATGAATAGTGTTTTCAAGTTTTTAACTTGAACTTTTTCTTGTTTTTCTTGAAGATCCAAGCATTCTTAAGACTTCTCAAAGCTTCTTAAGGCTTCCTAGCTCCACCCACCACTTCAAGGAAGGTATACCATCTCAAAACCCTAGATTCCTATATATTATAAGATGATTTTGATTAGTGGGTTGATATTGTAGTTTGTTGTTATGATTTAGAGTTTGGGATTTGGAATGGTAGTGAAATGGAATGGTAATTGTTGTGGTTTTGATTTAAAGGAACTTAAGTATGATTAAAGTTAAGTTTAGGCATAAGTATGAATGATTAAATTGAATTGTTTGGGGTTGTTATGATGTGATAAGGATGGATGTTGGTTGTATGTTGGATTTGAGGTTGGTTTGTGGTTGGTTTTGTATGGTTTAAAATTGGGAAATCGCGTAAACATAGCCGTCGTAACGTCCGATTTTCTTTGGACTGTTTTTGTGCATAGCATTATGACCCGAGAACCCCTTCTAGATTATGACCACTGCCATGTTTAGATAGCTCATGTTACGAGCTTCGTTTTGATATGTAGTTCGTTCGATTCCGATGCACGGTTTAGGAGAAACGACCGTTTCAAGTAACGACATTTCGCGAACGAAACTTTTCCCCTCGCCTTACTTTGAAACATAGGTTAAAGACCAAAAAGGGTTAATTAATGTATGAAACATTTATGGTAAGTGTGTTAGGCAGTTGGTAAGACACTCGCGAAGGAATCGCTTTAAAACCCGTAAAGGTTAAATTATTAAAAATGGTGGAGCCGAGGGTACCCGAGCGACTTAAGCAAATCAGTGAGCGCAAAACAAGCGTTAGAGTCTAAGTTAGTTAAAGTATAGATTTACAAGTGATTTTGGTTTAATTCCAACTTACTTGTTGTTTATAGGTTACCAGACTCGTCCCGAGCCATTCGTAACCCCAGTCGCTCAGGCAAGTTTTCTACCCGTTATACTGTTGCTGTGATGTAAATATATGTATATGCATTATCTTGTGATATTGCATGATTGTTATTAGCAAATTTTGCGATATATTGGAGCATGCTAATATGGTATATATGCATGTCTGTTTCGTAATCTGGTTATCTATCTGTTGATTTCAATGCTTATAGTTGCATAATACCTATGCTAGAAATAAGCAAGTAGTTGCGTATACCCTTAGTATAGGGGATAAAAGGTGAACATATTTCTAAACCGGGAGTCGATGTTCCCGAGTATATTATATATATATATATTTATTTATATATATATATATGGATATAGTTTTTAAAACTATTAATCGAATAAGGTTTATTCGATAACTTTAACTTTATTTTATTATTGAATATTATTTTGAATATTCATTCGAGGACTTATGACTCCTTTTACTTTATTAATGAATATTATTTTGAATATTATTCGAAGGCGTATGACTCCTTTTATTTATTTATCTGAATATTATTTGAATATTCATTCGAGGGCTTATGACTCTTTTATATTATTTATTGAATATTATTTGAATATTCATTCGAAGGCTTATGACTCGGTTTATATTATTTAATGAATATTATTTGAATATTCATTTGAGGATCTATGACTCCGATTATTTGCTGAAATATATTCTTTATTTTATTAAAGAATAAGGTGTTAATAATCAAACTTATTTTCGATTATTCAAATAAAGATAATACTTTCGTATAAGTATATCTTTGGTTATTTAATACTCGTTTCAAGTATAAGTTTTAAAACTTCTACTTCAATTATTTTTATAAAAGATTATTCTTTATGGGAATATTATTTAAATAATAATATTCAGTCATTTTCTAAATATTCTGGGGACTGATTTACTTCATTAAATCAGCTTTACTCCAAACACTCTTTAAAGTGTTTTCGAGTCTTCAAAATGATTTTTAAAAGTTAGAGCGGATCCCAAAACTCATTTTTATATTTAAGTTCTTCCTTTTAAAGGGGATTTAAATACTCGTTCAAAACCTGGGGAATCCGGCTCTGTGGTGTATTTTATATTCGCAACAAGGTTGCAGTTTTGGTAAATGAATTGATTACTTACCCAACGTTCGGGAAGTAAGTCCATCTATTGAGTCGGCATAAGCAACATGGGCTCAGTGGGCGTCCATGATAGTGTAAGTGGCTCAGTGGGAGTCCATCAAATGCATAAGTGGCTGAGTGGCAGTCCAGCATAAGGTCCTAATTATGACCAGGGTGATGACCAGTGGGGAATTCGTCCATCTACTAGTAGAAAAGGTTACTTATGGGTATCTTTGCCTGATCAGCAAGATATCTGGTTTATGCCAAAGGTTTTCTTTTCCTTCCAAATTCATTGGATATTGCAACTCTGTTCATACTTTACATAACAGAGGTTCCAGGAAATGTTTAAGAGATATATATGTGGATATATATATATCGGGACTAAATAAAGTATCTCGTAACTTTATTTCATTCAATAATATTTCAAAGATTGAATCTATTCAAATCTTGTCTTGTAGTCTCATCTATGTGATGAACTTTTGAAACTAATTATAACTTGAACGGTGGTAGTTCAAGTAGTATTTGGGAAAGATATAAGTATATTGGGGTATTTGGTAACCTCATCTTTTAAACTTATATCTAGTTAATAATTGTCTTATGTATGACAAAGATTTTCAGAAAAACGTTGAGACAAGGTTAGATATATGAGATCACCTTGCAACGATATTTTTTTATACAGTTATACACTGGGACTTTGTGTATATTACGCATGGAAGAGGACTTCCAATATTTTGAAAAGTATATATGTATATATACTGAATATTTTGTGACTTCATCGCATTAAGATATCAAACTTGGTTCATTTCTTTTGACCAAGACTTTCATGAGTATTATGAGTAGGCTCATATATTGTAAATCATTATACATATTATTTTGGTGGGCTTGCTGCTCACCCTTGCTTTATTTCTTCATCACACAACAACAGTTAGGAAAGATGGCCAGACTCCAGCAGACCCAGCGCAAGCGCGTGGGAAGCGTCCCGCGTCTTCCCGTTGATGTTGTAGCTGCTATAGCTGCAGAGGTAGATCTATTGTAGATCAGACCATCTACTTTTGAGAATCAATTATGTATAATTATAACTTGTGGCAGATAATGGCAATTAACTGTAAATTTATCAAGTAATCATTTTGGGTTGTAATAACTTTTAAATTGTGGATTCAAAGACTTGTACTTATTTAAATTTCATCTCTGAGACTATAACGGGTTGTGGTGTGTGTTAGTGTGGGGTCACAACATAAGGTTATTATTATTAATTAAGTGAAGTGATATTGTGGAAAGAAAGACCGTGACGACCCGGATCCCCGTCCCCGGATCTGGGGGTGTTACATTAGTGAATGTCGACAACTGATGCGTTACAGAGATATTGCAGCTGGAGCATTTTATTATATTTATTAGTTTATGATATTTAACTAAATAAAGTTTTATCGATATTCGGAATAAGCATGTAAATTGTTCTACCACAAATATTATAATTTGTTATGCAACGTGTATGTTTCTCATATTTTTGGATTTTTAAATTATCTATTTAAATCTTTTGGTTGAATTACGCTCCAGTTATCTTATGCATTATTTAACGTAATACTTCTCTGTTCGGACTAAGATATTATGATATTTAATACAAGCACGAAATATTTACCATATTCTAAATACTGTCACACTTTATCTAAGTAATCCAGTACTAAGATTACTATTTTTACTTTTCTGTAGTCGTAGAAATTGTACAAGTTATCTATATTAAAAATATACAATATTGATTGCGTATACATAATTACTAAGTCCTCAACCAACCTTAAGAATAATGTCATTGCAACAAGAGAGTTTTTCCATTGTTCAGCCAATAAGATCCATAATATAAATACATCATATTAAATTTGGAAAGTGTTTTAAAATCAGATCACATCCAATAATCTAAATAGCCACAAAACCAAATTTCAAGGATAAAAAACCATAATATTAATGCATCATGTACCAGACATAAATATATTGATCACATTGATCCAATATGAAATGTAGTGTAGATTAAACAAACTATTCGATAACTATATCGAATATTAAATCTTCTTGCTGAAAAGTAAAAACCAAGTTATCATCTATTTGTAGCTCATTATCAGTCACAAATTGGTTCCATCCAGCAGAGAATCGAGGTAATCCAGTAGAAAACACAATCTTAACATTTCAGGTTAAAAGCCCCATCCTAAAAGTTATAATTTCGCCACTTATCCATGTCCTATCATTCGGCTGTACAGCTGCTGGGATATACTGAAAGATGATATGTCTTTGTTATATCAATTAACCACAAAATGAGTAAAATTTATATTGTATTTGCAAAAAAAGTCTATGTAAATTGATCAAGTAATGGTACAATACCGCTCCGTGACATGTGTTCACATTTGAAGCAGTCATGGTGGTGGTGAACTCCATTCCCAGGAGTTGATCATTTTCCTCATCACTTATATTATTGTCTGCAACATCATCAGTTACGTCTTCAACATCCATATCCAAGTTGTCTTCTACTTGCTGAATTCCTTCTTCAGGAACTTCTTCAGCATGATCAGTGTCAACTGTAATATTCATATGAACAATTTCTTCTAATTCCTCAAATTCACCTGGAAGCTGTTCATGAATATCTACAGAGAAGTAGCAAAAGGTATTAATATTATTATCGTGGTTACCCGCGTTTCCATTATTACCGTTTGACTGCATAGCTTCATTAATCACAAGACAAATAAAATGGTATGTAGTATTTAAAGTAGTACCATTTCTTGAAGAACAGTTGACCAGAATTTTTTCATTTTTTGAACTATAAAAAATGATAGTTTCAAACTTCCCAGATCCTCTGTAGGTAAGCAACATGAAATCCTTCCTCTCGAACATTTTATCATTTACTAGCGCCATTATATCAGAAATCTTCCCTGTGGATTCAGAGTACTGAAAATTGTATATCTTTCCATTCTGCAAGATCAATTGTACTTTTGGAGGAATCAACTTTCCAAAAGAGTTGTGAAATTTTTCTGGTATGGCCTGCCACAAGCATAATAAGTATCGATAAATGACAAAATTACTATTAATAGAGAAAGAGATACATATCATAGTGTGTGAAAGTGAGAATTGCTTAATTAAAAGCTTACTATTACTCCAGAGTCTATTGCACCGCCAATACTGAATATCATGAATTTGCAACCAATCCCAGTTATTATATCTGTAAATTAATTGTTGGTATCCAAGTTCAGTCATAATGAATAATGAAATTTAAATTTATGTATCCTAAAATAAAAACGTAAAAGCTTTGTAAAAATATGTAATTACCTCTACAAGTTGAATGCGATTGGGAAACAACTCTTGCAGAATTATAATCCACTTCAATTGCATCAGGATTTAGTGCACATACCATAAATTGTCCGAGGCCCTCATGCGTGAAAATCAGAATTGTAGCCGAATACCGTCTAACTTCTTTCAGGAACCATGTAAGGTTAACAAAATTGTTTTCCTCCACTGAATACTTGACATGAATTTCACGACCACTTGGGAACCGAAGCCAGACATTTTTTGGTACCACACTTGCAAATGTTGTGGCCAACTTCTCTGGTAGTTTCTGTATAAATCAATTAAACTTTAAACACCAAATAATTTGATCCATATTCGCAGCAACCTTAAAATTCTCCCCAAATTTAAGATATGAAATGTGTACAACATTAAATGAAAAACGTACCACTACATTTTGTGTATAGTTATCTGATTTAAGAATGACGATAAATCCTGGAAGCTTGGTTTGATTATTATCCACCTAATAATTACAGGAGCATAATACTTTTACATACATTTTTTAAAAGAACAAATAACTCTATTCTATTAAACTGAATCGATATTATCACATACCATCTTATGTCTCTTCTTCAATCTCTGATTTTTTTTGTAATATTTCCATCCTTTCTTACTAGCAATGAATTACAAAATTCCTGCAATGGATCGATGTCATTGTCTTCTTCCATTAACATACTTTCTCCTCTTTCGCAACCAACAAATTCATGTTCCACCTCCATATCTATAAAATTGTAATATAGAAACATCAGTATAATAATTATAACTTTAACCTTCATCAGATTTTGCCACATTGATATGTATCAAACCTTCATCAGAATCTAAATGAATCTGTAGAAACCAATCTCTTCATATCATCTCTTTTCCTCTAATACGCCTTTTTAAGTAATCAACCTCAAATCCATCTTCCTAAAAAATCCTAGCTGAAATGATATTGCTATCATCCATAGTAAATACAAGTGTATCTCTTTCGCGCAAATAAAATATCACTAGCACATATCTAAGACAGTAAAAATATCCACTTGACGAGTTGTATGAAACTAAAGATTCATGCCCTCCAACCCGGATTTTCTCTATCGTCTGGAGCTTTTGACTGTATTTGTACCGCACCAAACTTGGTACAATCTTGGAAAAAAACAATGAATAATGTTATTTATACGAATTACACGTAAAAGCACAAACATGTACGGATGCACAAACATATAATTATATATGCTCTTCAATTTGATCACAACGGAAATTACTCACAAATCCTCCACATGCCAGAGTATCTTTAGACACAATTTTCAAGAATGATGTTTCCGCCAACAAGTTTCCTGCCCCCAAAAAATTATTTTATGAGTTTCTACAGATGTACAATTTCCTTAATTCATAAATAATTTATATGTAGAAATCAAAAAATTGAACTTATGATAGTACCTCTATCAAGATCTTTACCATAAACTTCATGTTTATAGATGCAAACATTCACGTTATTCACATTATAAATATCATTATGCATTCTATACAAGACAATATAATCTCCAACTCCAAGTCTTGTGTCTGATACAAAATCAGCCCATCCTTTCCCAAATTTGCAATGTCCTCAAATCCTCTCTACCTCGCATTTCCATTCCTTAGTAGTAAACCTCAGACTGACCGAGTTCCCATTTTTCAAGTTTTTGTAGAAATTCTCCGTTCCTGGCTTCAGTGTCTGATATATATACAAATAATTGGACAATTATACACCTTATACCAACTGATATGAAAGTATGAATTTTAGCTGATATGAAAATAATTCCAAAATCTATCATACCAGATCTAGCGCATGTTCTTGCAAGTCTGTGCTATTTATGCAGATAAGGTAAGATTCACTTTTGTTCAGAATTGCATCATAAACTAACCGAGCAATAGATTTCTGAAACTCAATGTTTCCATATAGGACAACGAATTCATCCTGTTTCCATTCAGGTTTATTCTTCTTCCACTCATTTGAATGTATTGTCTGGTAGTTTATTTCAACTGCGGCTTCCTTATATATCTTCACATTAAAAACTCTGTCCCCATAATAATCAAAGAGAACAAAGTTATATATCTTAATGCCATAGTACTCCATGAAACAAGCAAGACCACATATTTTACCGACTTCTGAATCATATCAAGCATGCCATATATGTGTTTTACAGTATATCTTCAAGTGATCTGGAATTCTTCTACCACAAAAACCTTTAAAATTCGGTGGCACTCTCTGATGAAGTACCATTAAATCAAAATTTCAGAAGATTATAAAGAGATTAAAACTATATAAATGAACGCTGTAAAATCCACACTTACAATTTGCCCGAAATCAGAAACTTCCACATTTGCTACCAGAAAGCTACATATACTATCTGTTATTCCTAGTGAACTAACAATGAGATTTACAGAAGGGGGGTTGAATGTAAATCTCAAAACTTTTTCAAGTTTTGAGCAGTTTCAAAGGCTGCGTGTTTAAGATAAACAAGTGTGTGAATTGCTTTAAGCTAATACAGACAGATATATATTCAAGCACAAAAGTACAGAACACAACAGACCTTAAAAACTTTTCTGGTGGATTTGTTGTTCCACCAGAGATGGTATTTCAGAAAATCTGTGATTCAAGAAGTTGATCACAGCTGCATCCTAGTACAAACTAGATATTTTTTCTCAAGATTTTTCTAAACAGCTCTGGAAAAATTCTATTCTAATTACTAGCTGCTACTTAGTTTATATATCACCAAGTTTACAAGTGAAGACAAAGATAAAAAGTACAATAATAAAATAAGTTCTCCACTTGTTTCTTCTCCATTTTACTCCAGTGCATTGTTGACTATTGCCTCTTTATACTAGAGTAGAACGGCTGCTTTTTATGATGTTCCTGAAATAGGCTACCACATCTCAGTTGTCTCTGTCAACCCATGTGCCTCTGTTTGTAGGTACAACTACCACTTGTCAACTGCTATTTAACAGAACATCCGTTGAAGCCTTCATCCGTTGATGGCTTTATCCGTTGATGTGTTAGCAGTTGAAGCTCTATCCGTTGATGCACTCATCCGTTGAAGGATGTTATCCGTTGAAGCTTTAGAGACATCCGTTGAAGCTTTGTTTCTCATCCGTTGAAGGTCTTTAAGTTATCCGTTGACACCATTTCATTTATACAAAATTACAAGGCATGAAATATTTACAATTAGCATTCCTATCTGCATATCCTTTAGTAGTCAACATGACTTATAATTTCCCTCAACATTTAAGAATTATATCTCAAATTCAGAGACTGAAATGTGCTACAACACTAGACTTATTTCTAAGTAAAGCTACACCATCAACGGATAGCCAAAGTGGTATTATCTGTTGAGGCTACAAACACTAGATTTCTACTTAAGTGTTTTGTTAAACATATCATCAGACTAATGCACATATATTCCTAACAATCTCCCCCTATTTATGTCTATAAGAATTGTAGACATAAATTCAAGGTTAACTTGATGATAACAAAACACTTAACAAATATATGAACCGAAACTAAGTAGAAATTTAAAAAGTACTGCAAAAGTGTATGTACTAGAAGGTAATTGAAGATTTACAGTGTTTCCAAGGGTGCTCCTCTAGCCTGAGCAAATCATCTTTTTCTTCTTTGATCCCTGGTTTTCTTTCCTAGCCCTTTGTCATTTTCCTCAATTTGGAGTTGGAGTTGTCTGAAGAATTCAGCTTCATCTTCATCACTGATATCCAACTTAGATTGCATTTCTTTGAGAGTTTCATTGCTGGCAATCTTGAGTTGGTCTTCAAGTCTGAAAAATCTTCTGACTCCTTTATCATCTCTGAATTCCATCAACCAATGAGGTGATTTGTGAATTGTAGTTCCCCTTTCTTGAATGAGTAAGGTTCTGGGCAAAGCATTGGGCTCCCTCCAAGTTTTCCTTATGTTGGCAATCTTGTTGAGAATTTCAGTCTTGGCAGTCCTGGTAAAGCCAGAATCCTTTTGCATGGCTGAAAAGACTCTGATCAAGGTAGAGTAGCCTTCATTCAGAATCCTGTAGAGAGGCCATGTTCTTTCCCCAGCTCATTTGTATCTGAACACCAATCTCTCTGGTAGCTGTCTGTAAGCAGCAATTCCCCTTACATCCTCCAGTTCATCCAGATAGAGTTCAATGTCTGAAATTTCTTTTATGTCACAGATGTGAACATAATCATCTTTAGAAATGGGTGGCTTAGGGTTAGGTTTATGTTTTTGAGTGAATTTCTTAGAGTTTAGGGGAGGTGTAGATTTGGATTTTCTTTTCTGTTTCTTTGGTAGTGGAAGAGTGGTTAAAAAGGTAGGCAAATTGATGGTGTCCCAATCAATAGGTTCCTCTTTTGGGATGATTGGTTCACCATGGATGTTTATAGTGGGATCAGCAACAAAGGGTTCAGGTATGGAAGGTAGAGATTTAGTTTCTTCAGTGTTGCCTCCACTCCTTCTATGTGCCTTGGCCTTTCTTCTGTTTCCCTTCTGCCATTCCTCTTTTTCCTCCATGCTTTCACCAAATATACTCCCAAAAACCTCATCTAAGTTTGCAATCTTGTCTTCACCCCTGACTTCAATTCCTTTCTCATTTTCAACTAGACTTGACTTTAGCTTTTGTTCAAGCTTTGCTTGTGCTCTTTTGTCAGCCTTGAGTTTTTCAGCTTCTTTCTTTAACCTTTTGGTTTCTTCCCTCTTGGCTATTGAGAATTTGGGATGTCCTTGCATCACACATATGCTCTTTCCCTCTCTAAAGATAATAGCCATGTTTCTCCTTACTGCCTCATCCATGGTCTCCTTGTGTTTTATGATGCTAGTACCCAAAACTTTGTCTTCATCAGGCTTTGGAAGAGGAAAGTCCACTTCTTTCATCTGAGCAAAGTCTAGAGGGTTCTTTGTGGAGTCCTTGCTGGATCTGGTGTTGGGCTTGAGAACCATAGGTTTTAGATTCTTGAAAGAAGTCTCTCCAACCTTATTTCTCCTTTCTGGCTTGTGCTCCATATTGATTGGTTCAACCTTTGTGCTATGTTTCACAGATATTGATTTATCTTGTGTTGAGCCAAACAGCTGTTGCATCCTTTCATCAATTCTCCTCCTTTGCTCTTTCACTTGAATTTCAGCTGCTGCTAGCTGGATTAAATCAATCCCATCAGGCTTTCCTTTGATTTGAATGATTGGAGAAGTAGTGATGACAGGAACTAGCACTTTAGATATTTGGATTTTTGTAGATGGCTCTCCTTCCCCTTCCCTTTTACTCTCCCCCTTTTTGTTATCATCAAGGAGATGGGTCAATCCCTGTGCTTTTGCCAGCTGCATAAGTAGATTTGTTTGAGATTGTTGGTTGTGAAGAATGGTGGCCACAGAATCTTCAATAACTTGAACTCTGTCTTCCAATTTGGCCAGCCTCTTTTCAGTATGTGATTCCTTTTTCAATCTCAACAAAATGTCCTGCATTGTACCAAAGGGCATGACTGAATCCAATTTTTCAGAATTGTAGGATTTCAAGTCAGCAATATCCTTTCTGAGTTCATCCACACTCAGATTCTGTCTTACTTGCTGCAACTTCATGAGATGCAGTGAGTCCAAGTGAGCTGTAAGGATAGCCTTTGTACCAGCATGAGAAGTTTTCTGAATGGCCTGTTTGATAGTACTGATTTGTTTGACTAAGGAGACATTGAATTGCCCTGTTGTAGACTCCTTTGTGAAGGCCCATTCAGGTAGATTTGGAATAGAACTAGGGCCTTCATCTCCCCCTAAGTTCATGCTTCCATCAGAAGAAACAAAGTCATCATCATCAGAATTTACTCCAAATTCTTCAAATGACTCACCAGCTGTTGAAGGCATCTTGTTAATAGCAGTTTTGTCCCTTTGAAGAGATGCTGTTGTATGTACTAGATGTAGTGTCTTTTCTGCCTCCACATTGCCCTGTGCAGCCAATACTTGATAGGCTGAAACAGGATGAGTAAAAGTGTCAGCATCCAAGGAAATGTTATCAATTACAGCTTTGTAATGTTGCTGAAATTATCTTTCCTTTTCAGCATCACTCACAATCATTGACTCACTAGCAATGGCTGGATCCATCCTTATATCTGTTGTACCTGCCTTTCTCTCATTTTCTCTATGTTCTTGCATCAGGGGCTCCCCCTGGCTCACACAACTCACTCCCTCACCTTCACCTACTAAGGTGGTACTCCTCTCACTTACTTTTGCCATGCTGGAAGAAATAGCATGCATATTTGAGCTCTCAATCTCTCCTTTTGCCTGGGAGCAACCCAACCTCTCACTCAAATTGTCACTCCCTTCCCTCAGTCCTAGAAGTGATTGTACAGTAATCAAGTCTTCTACACTTGGAATTGTTTCAGTTGTGTGTGTAGAGACTATCAACGGATGAGGAATAGCCGTTGAAGGTGAAACTGATGGTATCAACGGATAACTGCTGTTAAGCTTATCTGTTGAAGAACAACCAATTGTCAACGGATGAGTGATATCCGTTGAAGAAGGAAAAGAAGTAGAAATTAAAAGTGATATAACTGTTGAATCTGTGTAGATTGATATGAATTTTGGTGACACAGATCCTTCAATTACATCTGAAAGAATTTGCGGGTGATCCAACAAATCATCTAAAAGATGATGATCACCTGTATTTGAGTGGGGCTCCTCCCTTAGTTGTAAAGAGGGAGAATCAGGAATTGATGGGAATAACATATCCACATCTAGAGATGGTGAAGAAGTGTGTGGTGATTGATGTGTGTTAATTGTGAGAGAATGGGGCTGTGACTCCACATTTGTTGGAGCCACATCAAACTGAGTTTGAGAAGGCATAGATACAGATTGATGTATCTGTGCAGTGTGTGCACCCTGTGTAGAAGATTGGGTTCTAGCTCTCTTTCTTCTAATAAAGGCTTTTGTTGGTGAGTGTTTGGCTTTAGTGTCCCTCCCTCGTTTGTGTGTTCCTGGTTGGGAACTATTTCAAATAGTTACATCCTTTTGGGAGGATGCAGCTAGGGATATGCTAGTAACCTTTTCAACCACCACAGCTTTTGAGAAACTGTGGCTTGGCTAGCTTGGGAAGCACTTTTCTCTCCTTCCTTATCCTGGGGGTTTCTTTGATGTTCACCCCTCCCCTCACCACTCACACCCTGTTCACTCCCCTCAGGGTTAATGGTAGGTGTTACAACTGTTGTCTTTTGAGAAACAACAGAGGTGGTTTTCTTTGTCTTTGATTTTGAAAGTTTAGTTTTGGTGACCTTGGTAGGAATCTGTTGGGGCAATGTCACAGATTCCATGGCCACACTAGAAGATAAAGAAATAGAGGGGTTGGAAGAAGTAGGAGTTGTAGAAGCAATTACCTCACCTACCTGTGGTGCATACATGATTGGTAAATATACCAATGGCACACTGCTGTTGAGATCCATTCTCAATAAATCTGCAAGAACTCTTTTCTCTTGTGCCCAGCACTTGAGTTTATTATTCTCATTCGTAATTACCAAACCTTCAGCAACATGGTTAGCCAATAACATAAAGAATCTAGCATAATAGATGTTATTAGGTCTATTAGCTTTGTTACCTAATCTAGTACCCAATTCTAGCATAACATAGTTGCTAAAATTAAAATACCTATCAGAAACAAGCATATAGAGCATATTAACAAGAGATGAAGTTATGGCATCAAAATTGCTAATTTTCCCAGAGAAAACCTTGATAAAGGCATCCCCAAGAAAACTCCATTCTTTCCTAAGGCCTTTTCTTTTAATACTCCCTAAACTAGCAGAGTTAAGAGAATAACCTATGGAATCTAACATGCTGGATACATCATTATCAGTGTGTGGTGTCATGGCATTGTTCTCAGGTAATTTAAAACATGCTAGTAAGTCATCACAGTTAACACAGTGATTTTTACCTTTGAGAGTGAAGGAGATAGTCATATCTATGGAGTTGAACTCAGCAGTTGTCCAAATCTCCTCAACTACTTCACAGTAAATCGTTGGGGCTTCCAGCATTGCATAGCTAAGTTTACAGTTTTTGATGAAGTCCATCATTTTGTGATAATCTGAGTGGGCTTCATTCTTTTCTACCAAAGCTATGAAATTGTTCTTCTCATAGATGAACCCAGATTGAGACATAATCTTTACTACTTGTGCCATTGTTGTGAGTAGAAATTGCAGAGAATAACTTGAAGGTTTTGCAGAGAGAAAATGGTAAAAGCTTTGAAATTTCAAGAAAGCGTAAAGTAAAAATGAAAAATCAGAAGGGCTTATATACTTTCTCAAATAAAAAAAACATAAATAAGAGATTAAACAATAAATATGTGTAAGTGAATTTCAGCCGTTTAAGAATAAACTGTAAGTATTCTGAAAACTACCTTTAAAACAAATACATACAACTGTATGTATGAGTATCAACGGTTAAGACAATAGAATCAACGGCTGTGAAACACTTGAATCGACTGATGTGATATTTCAACGGATAAGGTAAACTGTCATCCGTTGAAGAGCACTTCAGTTTTATCCGTTGACGGATAAAAATTCCAGAAATGTATATGACTTTCAACGGATAATGAATATCCGTTGACAGAACAATTTTGACTTTCAACGGATAGGGAATATCCGTTGATGGAATAATCTATGTTAAAAATCAAATTTGTTCTTGCAGCTAATACATTTCAGGCTTCAATTCAAATTGCAATAAGGACATGAATTTTAAGAGTAATTAAGCATACCTAGCTCACTTACCAATCTTGTGAATGTTGATTCATCAAGTGTCTTGGTAAATATGTCTGCAATTTGTTGTTCACTTGGAACAAAATGAAGTTCCACTGTACCTTTCATCACATGTTCCCTAATGAAGTGGTACTTGATATCAATGTGCTTGGTCCTTGAGTGCTGCACAGGATTCTCTGTTATGGCTATGGCACTTGTGTTGTCACAAAAAATAGGAATTCTATCAACATGTAGTCCATAATCAAGGAGTTGATTCCTCATCCATAACACTTGAGAGCAGCAACTTCCAGCAGCAATGTATTCAACCTCAGCTGTAGAAGTAGAGACTGAATTTTGCTTTTTGCTAAACCATGATACAAGCTTGTTTCCCAGGAATTGGCAGGAGCCTGTCGTACTTTTCCTGTCTATTTTGCAACCTGCATAGTCTGTATCTGAGTAGCCAATTAGATCAAAACCAGACTCTCTAGGGTACCAAATTCCTAGATTTGGAGTCCCCTTGAGATATCTGAAAATTCTTTTAATAGCTACTAAGTGAGATTCTTTAGGGTCAGCTTGAAATCTAGCACAGAGACATGTAGAAAACATTATATCTGGTCTACTGGCAGTTAAATATAAAAGTGAACCAACCATGCCTCTATAACTTATAATGTCCACAGACCTTTCAGTCTTATTTAATTCAAGTTTGGTGGCAGTGGCCATGGGAGTTTTTGCAGATGAACATTCTATTAAGTTAAACTTCTTTAAAAGATCATAAATATATTTAGTTTGACTAATGAAAATTCCATCACTGACTTGTTTAACTTGTAAACCAAGAAAATAGGTTAGTTCTCCCATCAGGCTCATTTCATAATTACTTTGCATTAGCTTAACAAACTTTTTACAAA
Organism: Apium graveolens; assembly: GCF_009905375.1. Classification (NCBI taxonomy): domain Eukaryota; kingdom Viridiplantae; phylum Streptophyta; class Magnoliopsida; order Apiales; family Apiaceae; genus Apium; species Apium graveolens. Next base: position 2,187,919 of record NC_133651.1, read on the forward strand.
GCTTATCATCTGTAGATCCAAATATTATGTCATCTACATAAATTTGAACAAGTATACTAGAACCATTAACATTCCTAAAGAAGAGAGTTTTATCAACAGTACCTCTAGTGAAGTGATTCTCCAAAAGGAATTTTGATAAGGTTTCATACCAGGCTCTAGATGCTTGCTTCAGTCCATAGAGTGCTTTCAACAGATAATACACATAGTCTGGAAAATTTGGATCTTCAAACCCTGGAGGTTGACTTACATAAACTTCTTCCTCCAATTTCCCATTTAGAAATGCACTCTTGACATCCATTTGATAGACTTTGAAATTGGCATGGGCTGCATAGGCTAGAAAAATTCTGATGGCTTCAAGTCTTGCAACAGGAGCATATGTCTCATCAAAATCTATTCCCTCTTGTTGAGAATAGCCTTTAGCAACCAATCTGGCTTTATTCCTTATGACAATGCCATTTTCATCCATCTTGTTTCTGAATACCCATTTTGTGTCAATAGGACTCTTGTTCTTTGGTTTGGGTACCAGCTTCCAAACTTTGTTTCTCTCAAATTGGTTCAGCTCTTCCTGCATAGCTAATATCCAATCTGGATCCAATAAAGCTTCTTCCACTTTCTTAGGTTCCTCCTGAGATAGAAAACTACTATACAGACATTCATCTTGAGTAGCTTTTCTTGTTTGCACTTTAGATGATGCATCACCAATGATCAGTTCAAAGGGATGATTCTTGGTCCATTTCCTTTGAGGTGGAAGATATACTCTAGATGAGGTGGCCTCAGTATTGTCATGATGTGAGACAGAGTGTTGATTAGTTGAAACTCCCCCTGAGTTGTTGGTCCTTTGCAGGGAACTTGGAGTTCTATCAACTGATGATGTAAATCGATTATCCGTTGATGAACTATGATCAACGGATGCTTCATTTTGTACTTCAACGGATGATGCACTATGTCTTTCAACGGATACTGCATTGCCTCTATCAACGGATGTAGAATTTTGTGCATTATCCAAGGGCATGTTTTGAATCCCTTTTGAAGTGTCATCTCCATCAGTCTCCTCTTCACTATCATCACAATATATCTCAATGTTGTCAAATTTGAGTCTCTCATGATGTCCCTCATCTGTTAGTCCATCAATCTTTTTATCATCAAACACAACATGCACAGATTCCATAACAATGTTGGTTCTTAGATTGTAGACCCTATAAGATTTTCCAGCTGAGTAACCAACAAATATCCCTTCATCAGCCTTTGCATCAAACTTCCCTTTATGGTCAGATTGATTTCTCAGTATAAAGCATTTACATCCAAAGACATGAAGAAAGTTTAGAGTTGGTTTTCTTCTCTTGAACAACTGATAAGGAGTCATGCCTTTAGCTTGATTGATCAAAGAAATATTTTGAGTGTAGCAGGCACAATTAACAGCTTCAGCCCAGAAATATGTTGGTAACTTTGATTCTTCAAGCATTGTTCTAGCAGCCTCAATTAAAGATCTGTTCTTTCTTTCAACTACCCCATTTTGCTGAGGTGTTCTTGGAGCTGAGAACTCATGCATGATTCCATTTTCTTCACTGAACAGCCTCATTGTCAAATTCTTGAACTCAGTTCCATTGTCACTCCTGATATTCCTAACCTTCAAGTCAGGATGATTATTGACTTGCCTGATGTGATTGATAATGATTTCACTTGCTTCATCCTTTGATCCAAGAAAATAGACCCATGAAAACTTTGAGAAATCATCTACAATCACTAAGCAATATCTTTTTCTTGCAATTGACAATACATTGACTGGTCCAAACAAATCCATATGTAGCAGCTGTAATGGTTCATCAATTGTTGTTTCAAGCTTCTTTTTGAATGATGCTTTCCTTTGTTTGCCTTTCTGACAAGCATCACACAAACCATCCGTTGAGAATTCAACAAGAGGAATTCCTCTAACTAAGTCCTTTTTGACTAGATCATTCATTGTCTTGAAATTCAAATGGGATAGCTTCTTGTGCCATAGCCAACTTTCAACTGGACTTGCTTTGCTGAAGAGGCAAGTAATAGATTCTGCATCAGTAGAGTTGAAGTCAGCTAAGTACACATTTCCTTTTCTAACTCCAGTTAGAACCACTTTGTTGTCTTTCTTACTGGTGACAACACAGGCTTCAGAATTGAAGGAAATTGTATTCCCTCTATCACATAGTTGACTGATGCTCAGTAAGTTGTGCTTGAGACCATCAACTAATGCAACTTCATCAATGATGACATTCCTTGTTGAAATCAAGCCATATCCCATAGTAAACCCTTTGCTGTCATCTCCAAAGGTTATGCTAGGGCCAGCTCTCTCCTTAAACTCTGTGAGCAGGGAGAAATCTCCTGTCATGTGTCTTGAACAGCCACTGTCCAAGTACCATAGATTTCTTCTGTTTCCCTGCACACCATAAAATCAATCAAGTTGATTTTGGTACCCAAGTTTCCTTGGGTCCATTCATGTTAGCCTTTCTCCTAGACTTCATTCCTCCTGCATCTTTAGACTTAGGTAACTTTGAGTCAACCTTGATCTTAGATGTAGTTGGTTGAGGTGTAGGGTTAGTCACAGAATCATTTAGCACATTTGGAATTTGATAAGGCATGGATTGTGCAAACATGTTATTCCACATAGGCATATTGTATGGCATTTGAGGCATACTAAATGCAGCAAGATAAGGATTGTTAAAATATGGCATGTTTGCAAAATGTGCATAAGGATTCTGTTGAGACATAACAGGCATAGCATGCAGAGGTGATGCAGACATATTAGGCATGGAAGAGGGTACAGGTATGGGAGTTTTCTTAATAGATTTGCAATTAGCAGATAGATGATTAACACTATTACAATGCACACAGCTTTTTCTAGGAGCATACTTATCAGGTGTGTAATTGTTATATTTGTTAACCCCTACCTTCCCATTTCTATTAGATTTCCTTTTAGTTTCCTTTTTATCCTCAACCACTTTGAGCCTATTCTTCAACTGTTCTAAGGTCATGTGTCCTATATTCACCTTACTGAAATCTTTGGATGTGCTTGCTTCTTCTTTGACAAAGTTCTTGGAAGTTGAACCAAACTTTTTGTTGAGTTTCTTTAGATTTTCACTTTTAGAAACATCTGCCTGTTTTAATTGAGGAACCTTCAACGGATGCTCCTTTTCTTCCTTCAACGGATAATTTTCATCATCCGTTGATTCCACATCCGTTGACAGCCCATCAATTAATTCCATTTTCTTTTTGTTTTTATCCTAGGCAGTCTCACAAAATGATTCAATTCCTTGGACCTTGACAATTTGAGCACTAATATCCCTAGATGTCTTCCAGGCTTTAATCACCTCTTGCTCTCTCTCTAATTGATTAGAAAGTATTTCTACTTTCTTAACAGATTCAGCTAGTTCATTTTCAACAGATATACAATGTAGCTTAGTTTTCTCTAGGTCAATCAACTTATCTTCTAACACATCATTTCTATTACTTAAAAACAGATTGTTCTCTTTAATCCTACTATTTTCTTTAGCAAGAGATTTAAGAGACACACGCAAGTGATACAATTCAGTAGACATGTCATTAAAAGCATCATTGCACTCTTCTTTAGTAAGCTGTGTTAAATCAGTAGTGATTACCTGGTTGTTTGATGAACTAACTTCATTTTCCTCAGAATCAGCCATGAGAGCCAAGTTGACATATTCCACATCTTCATCCTCTTCTTCTCCATTAGCTGCCCAGTCTTTTTCTTGAGTAATGAAAGCCTTCTCCTTTTGCTTGAGCAGATCAAAATATTTCTTTTTGTAATCTACTTGGTCAAATTTCTTCTTTTCAGAAGTTGGCTTTCTGCACTCACTTGCAAAGTGTCCACTTATACCACAATTGAAACACTTGAACTTGGATTTGTCCACCATGTTCTTATGAGGTTTAGTGGCTCTAGTGTTTTTCTTAAATTTCATCTTTGCAAATCTTCTGGACAGAAATGCAAGATGCTCATCAATACCATCAGAGTCATCTTGGCTGGAGTTGTCTTCATTCTCAGCAACTTGCTCCTTACCCTTGCTTGATTCTGATTTGCTTGTGCCGTCTTTGGAGTTTAATGTTGATCTCACAGTTTCTTGTCTGCATTCTTTCTCATTTTCAGCTACCAAGGCAACTGAACCTCCTATCTTTCTTCCCTTCTCCAATACCTCATCCTGTTCCAGCTCAAGTTCATAAGTCTTCAAGATTCCATATAATCTTTCAAGAGTGAAGTCCTTATAATCTTGAGAGTTTCTCAAGGAGACAGTCATGGGTTTCCATTCCTTTGGCAAGGATCTTAAAAATTTAAGATTTGAATCCTTCACCTGGTACACTCTACCATACAGCTTCAGTCCATTCAACAGCTTTTGGAATCTATTGAATGTGTCATTTAAAGATTCATTTTCTTCAAAATGAAAATACTCATACTGTTGAATGAGAAGCTGCATTTTGTTTTCTTTTACTTGTTCTGTACCTTCACACAGTAGCTGAACTGTGTCCCAAACCTCTTTGGCAGTTGTGCAATTTATCACATTATCAAACATATCCTTGTCAAGACCATTAAACAAAATGTTCATAGCCTTCTTATCCTTGTGGACTTCTTCTGTGTCTTCCATTGTCCATTCTGCTCTAGGTTTTGGAATGGATTGACCAACAACAATTGTGGTTGTAGCAACTGTGGCTACTTTGTGGGGAATGTGAGGACCATTCTCAATGCAGTTTACATAACCTTCATCTTGGGAGAGTAGATGAAGGTGCATTTTCACCTTCCAATGGTGATAACTGTCTTTGTCAAGAACTGAGATTTTTACTCCAATATCCTTCTTACTCATCTTTGTTAGTTTCCAAGAACTTTAAACTCTTTGTGTGTCAAGAGCCGGCTCTGATACCAATTGTTATTCCTAGTGAACTAACAATGAGATTTACAGAAGGGGGGTTGAATGTAAATCTCAAAACTTTTTCAAGTTTTGAGCAGTTTCAAAGGCTGTGTGTTTAAGATAAACAAGTGTGTGAATTGCTTTAAGCTAATACAAACAGATATATATTCAAGCACAAAAGTACAGAACACAACAGACCTTAAAAACTTTTCTGGTGGATTTGTTGTTCCACCAGAGATGGTATTTCAGAAAATCTGTGATTCAAGAAGTTGATCACAGCTGCATCCTAGTACAAACTAGATAATTTTTCTCAAGATTTTTCTAAACAGCTCTGGAAAAATTCTATTCTAATTACTAGCTGCTACTTGGTTTATATAACACCAAGTTTACAAGTGAAGACAAAGATAAAAAGTACAATAATAAAATAAGTTCTCCACTTGTTTCTTCTCCATTTTACTCCAGTGCATTGTTGACTATTGCCTCTTTATACTAGAGTAGAACGGCTGCTTTTTCTGATGTTCCTGAAATAGGCTACCACATCTCAGTTGTCTCTGTCAACCCATGTGCCTCTGTTTGTAGGTACAACTACCACTTGTCAACTGCTATTTAACAGAACATCCGTTGAAGCCTTCATCCGTTGATGGCTTTATCCGTTGATGTGTTAGCAGTTGAAGCTCTATCCGTTGATGCACTCATCCGTTGAAGGATGTTATCCGTTGAAGCTTTAGAGACATCCGTTGAAGCTTTGTTTCTCATCCGTTGAAGGTCTTTAAGTTATCCGTTGACACCATTTCATTTATACAAAATTACAAGGCATGAAATATTTACAATTGGCCTTCCTATCTGCATATCCTTTAGTAGTCAACATGACTTATAATTTCCCTCAACATTTAAGAATTATATCTCAAATTCAGAGACTGAAATGTGCTACAACACTAGACTTATTTCTAAGTAAAGCTACACCATCAACGGATAGCCAAAGTGGTCTTATCCGTTGAGGCTACAAACACTAGATTTCTACTTAAGTGTTTTGTTAAACATATCATCAGACTAATGCACATATATTCCTAACACTATCTTCATTGTCTGAACAATTAGTATTATGTTAATATACCTAAATAAAACAGTATACTGACTAAAGGTCAAATTCTTACCTAAATCTGCTACATTCTTCGTTGTAGAATACGATGCTCTCTTCATCTGTAATTACATAATAAATTTATTCCAATAAATATAAATCTTGAAATTTACTTAAAACCAAGATGGATGAGATACAGAGCAAAAATTTCACAAGAACTCTACATGCATAAGATACAAAAACTATTATATTACATGAATCCAAACAAAACATGTTCTTAAATTCTATGCAGCATTAATAGATTAATTTAAGATATATATACATAAAACTCTATGAATCAAGCAATATAACTGTATACCAACAACTGATTCATAGCTCCATTCCATGTATATAGATATATATATATATATATATATATATATAAAAACTTTATGTAAGGAATATAACTATAAAATCAAAATTGATTCATACCTCCATTGTAGACAACGAGTTGATTGTACCGAGAATGCTATTGCCTTCTCTGTGAAAGAAAGTTAGACTTCTTGCTTAATGGAATTTGAGAATCCCAAATTAACGGCAGTTTGCGTTATCTGGGTTTTTTTTAAGACATGTATGTTGTATTTTTTTGGGATAATAAAATCTCAAAGTCAGCTTTATTTTTGGGTTTTTTTGTTTGTTTTGTTTTTCTTCTCTCTTTCTCCTTATATTAAAAGGTCCATTCTGTAAATTACATTAATATATTATATTTCTATATAAGGATGATTTTGTATTTTTTTTATTTCAAAAATAATTCATGCAAAATATTGAACTATATATAGACTTTACTTTATGTCTTTTTAAATTATCAATTAATTTATACTATAAGTCGGGTTTACTGCGCTAACTTTATTCACATTGTATTCTCAAAACTTGAGAAAATAATATGTTATGACACAAGAAGTAGGATACTCTTTCCAGATTGGTTTAATCTTGAGAACTAAAAAATCATAATTAAATGTCAGTAATTGATGATTAAATATAATGTATATTTTGAATTTCATACATTAACGAAATCTAAAAAAAATCAGTAAACTTAAAAGATAAAAGTTTTCTAACTACCTAGGGTAGTACAAAGACAATGAGCTATAACTTGGTTGTAGCACTTTTTGTTATTGATTATATGTCTAGATACAATAAAACAGCATGATGGATGTAATTAATGCTCTACAAACTATAACAAGTCTTCCAATACAGTTTTAACAATAGGTGTAAGGAGAACTATTTTTGGAGATATTGCCATGATAAACATTGATTTTATCTTTTTTTCACAAATATTTAAAATACAATTTTTAATAAAGTTAGATTAAATCAAAATATATGTTGAAAAACATGTAATTCCCAGAGAAGATACAAATAATTAGTATCTTCAAGATAATTTTTTTTACAAATAAATTTATATTACTATGCCATGTAATTAGTTGACAGTTCAGAAAAATAAGTTAAGATTTTTTGTTCTGTGAAATTTAAATTTGGAAATTGAATTATGATGACGCCAAGATTTAATATTATTTTATTTTATTTTTGTTACGAAAATATTGATAAATATTAAAATTACGGGAATAAATAATTTGTAGAATAAATATTGAAAGACAAATATTGTATGTAATTACTTTCTTCCATCTTTAGATTAATTTATTATATGATTATTTTTAGTTTATATTCTTCAATGATTTATACGATCTTTTATAAGCAAAATATGTTTTTGGGAATAATTACATAAAATCAATATATTTATATTTTATTACTCGGGATAAATAAATCTTATTGAACATAAAAGGAAGATGAAAGCATAACAATCTTTTGTCCAAAACAACTGCAGATCATCATTGTTAATTAAGTCCATACGCATTCCCTTTCTCTTAAACTCAAAAGTAACAGTTAACTACATTTTCCAGCAAAGCTTTCTCAAATGGCTGATCCAACTATTTTTAATATTTCACTAGAGTTGATCATACTTATCTTTTCTCACCTCATTTTCAAGACAGAAAGCTTCAGTTTGTTCGTGAAGCTTTTGTTGGTATGGGAGCGTAAACAACCAAAGAAACATATCAAATATGTCCTTGAAGCTCTTGACTGGGATAAGCTATATGACTTTCATCAACATCAGATGGAAGTTACACGTGACCAGTTCTACGGCTTCGTTTCTTATTGTGTTAGACACGATGTTCATCAGACAAGCTTTTTTAACTCATCTCTCAGACTGTTGCAGAGGAATAATGTTGATTTTAATCTTGAGGTTTTATCAGTACTATCTTCTAAATATTTCCCATCCAGATTTGCTTACATTTTCTTTAAGGCATTATTTAGACCAGCTGAATTAGATAGTACTGCTGCTGAAATGTATATGATAGTCACCAATACTGACATGAGAGGAAGAGTGAAAGAGCTTATTACTTTGCTCTCTGACATGCACGGAAACATTGCTGGAAATGATGTTCTGCTACCAACAAACAAATTATGTCCAAATACAAGGTGTGTTAAACCGTTCCACCTGGAAGATGGACCTCCATTTGAGATAGACTTGTAGAATTCACTTTGCACTGGAGCTGTCCAAGGAAACTATCAGGAAGAAGGCGACTTATGGTCAGAGGGTTTGAAGATGGCTCATATTTGGAACTTAAAATGTCACAAATGCATTCTTCAACTGATGTTTTTCAAGATTTTACTTTATGCTATGAATTATTAAATTTAAGTAATGTATTTTTGTAAACTTCAATTGTTCTTATGTAACTGGAATTTAAATCCATGATTTTACATGCACCATCTTCTATAACCTTATTTTGTTTACAAGGTTCTTGATATGTTGTGCATTCATTCCTTATAGTTGGTTTTGGAGTTAATACATCTTTCACAAATTTGTCAAATAATGACAATGTTATCAATGTCTGCATTGTTTAAAATTATAGGTTACAAAGGTTGATTTGGTTCTTCCTGAAAGGTGTCTTAAAAGGGTACTTAATTGACAGCTATCCTCAAAACTAACTTTAGAAGGTACTTTCAATAAAGAAGCTCTCTTAATTTAGGTTGTAGAAGGTGAAGAAACAAATTCAGATTTGTAGTCATTTTCAATGGAATTAGACCTATGCCATACCCTCCGTCTAACACATTTTCAGATGAACCAAATATAAGAGTTTCATTTGGTTTTAATTTTTCTCAATAATGTTTTTCAGTCGCATGACTGTTTTAATTCGTTTCCGTGTCTTGCAGGTGAATGTGTTCGACTCATGAAGAGGTTTACTAACTAATTCTTAATAACTTGCCTCAATTGACATAATGAAGCAGTATAGTGTTGGTAAGAAAGTTACTTCCGAGTACAAGGCGTGGTTAGAACTTAAACCGATGGTGCACATGGTAAACTAACAGCAATGCCGTGTTGTTGTAACATGTTGTATAGATTTTGAAACCAGAGACCTGAAGTATGAGTCGCGACATCAGTTATAATGTAAGTTTTTTTAACATTGCCATTATTTTGCTTGAATTCATTACTTTGATAATTATATATAGTTGTTTCAATTTACATATTTTCTGATCACAATTTACAATCACATAAACAACTGCATGTTTGAAATTTTGATAAATAAAGTTTGTGCTAAACTAATTATTTACTTTGTATTGAAGAAAGTTATTTAATTTCTGAAAAAGAAATTCAATCATAATTACTAATTCATAAACTATTAAAACATGTTTTGTTTTATTTCTAATAAAAACAGCTAATTGATAAACTTTTATTAGTACTAATAATAGATATTATTCTATTAAACTTTTGATAGAAAAGTTTCAATGTAGTTGTATATGTATCTGAATTTACCTTAGCTTTCATCATATGTAGCTTTCTTCATATGTAGTTGAATTGCCCATGAACAATGTATTTTAGAATTGTTTTTCTAATGGAATATTAAACGTTGAATTGATTAGATCATGTGTGAAGAAAATACTATTATTTCTATAATTTTTTCAACATAATAATTATCTTTAGGGCACATAATTATGATGACTATTGCGATCTAAACCCCACAACTTTTTGGAATAGACAAATCTCCTCAACTCTTCTATTCTTCTTTTTAGATAACTAAAACTCTTCAACTATTTGGAGCAGACACATCTATTGAATTCTTTTCTTTATATACTACAAACAATCATTTAATAATATCTCATATAATCAAATTAAACCCATAAACAGTTAACTTTTGTTTTATACATTTAGGTAGAATGGAACATGTTGAGCGTGTATGGCAATTTCCTCCTAATGGTTGGGTGAAGATCAATGTCCATAGTGAGTATGTCCAGAATGCTCCTGAAGGCGATAATAGAAATGGTATTGGTGTTGTTGTAAGAGATGCAGGAGGTCATCTTCTCAGACTAACTTATGGCGCAATTCCAGGACTCACAAATTTGAATAGTGCATTATGGGCTATTTTATTAGGTATGCGTCGTGCATTCCAGGATTCTTAAGAACGGGTTATCATTGAAACCGACAATATACAAGCATACCGAGAATGCAAATATTACAAAGAATAAGGGATTACACCACATTCCAGACAGACTTTTAGACTTATTCTTTCAAGGCTTAGTGATAAGAACATCCGTTATGAACTTAATTTGGTTCATCCTAATAGGAATGCAGTTGCACGTCGTTTGGCAACACTTGGAAGACATGAATCTCATGACCTTCGAACATTTGATAGGCCTGTTGCAGATATACAGAATTTTCTAAACATGGATTTAGGTATTGGGCCAGAGCAAGCAAGATTTCAGGACTTTGAAGTTAATGATCCCGAACCACCAATTGATGGTCAGGTTGTGCAAGTTCGAAATTCTTTCAATGTATGTGAATGTGATATATGTCTATCATGTAAGGAAGACATATTTGTATATAGAATAAACTGCATTTTTAATTGTTGTTCAATGTATATATATGTTTTTAAACATCTACAGTAAACACAACATGACAGTAATCCAGCATTAACAATCAATCATAGTTGTAATTATTGCATAAAAACGTTTATTACTATCCTCCAAGTAGAGGAAGTAGAATACATCATCACAGCATATCGACTACAACATAATTTATATATTTCGAGCATAATCATCTAATAATATGCGAAGCTTTCCACTTTCTTCACTCAACATATCAGCACGAGCATTCAAAGTATTAAGATGTTCTTTCCATCCATCACCAAACTTTTAAAATGCATTTACCATTTCTTCTGTGTTCTGTTTGAATTTGTTCTCATGACCATGTAGAGATGTGGACGTATCACCTAGGAATCTGCGTGAATCCACTGTATAAGAATGTGGAATTTCAGTACTACTTTGTGATGATTCTCCACGTTTTTTCCTTGATCCATTTTTCAGAGTACTCTCTATTTCGCTGTGAAAGATCGAAACTGAGTCCATTAAATTTGTAATATAAAGCAATATAAATCATAAAAACAGATAAACATTTGAATATTACTTGAATTGTTCTTCAAGGCCAATAGAACGAGCAAACAATTCAGATTGCCTATTTTTCATTGTCGCATACATCTCTGAGTAGAAAATCTTTGTTTCTTCCATGTCATTATTGAATTCTGCGCACGCTATAGCCAAATTTTGCAACTCTTGCTCCGCGACATTCTTTATGCCTGACCATCTCTTCCTCTTCTCACTTCTTGAAGCCATTTTGTAATCTGTAATATACATCAAAATTCTAAAAACACCCAAAGGTATATATACATATGAGTATTGCTGGTAGTTTTTGGCAGTTATTTTCTGATAAATTTAACAGTTACCATGATCTGTAACAATCAAATGGTAGTTAACAATTTGAATTTTTTTTCCTGTTTTCAACTGTCATGTTACTCTTAATTTTTGATGTGTCCTTAAGGAATGTGCTGATTAGGTCCTCATTTTGAGAAGATACTTTTAAAAAGGTTTACATAAAACCATTTTACATGTGTTGGTGCATACTGTGCATATTCACATACTCATTCTTTTCCTCATGTTTGGAGATCGTCACTTCTACTGTAAGAGGAAGAGAATCAGGATCATTACATTATTTTGGATTAATCATGCATCAGCCTATGAGTGCAACGTTCTGATATCCCTGAAGTCTATCCGCACTTAAGTTCTGATATAAGTTCTGACGCACTTAAGTTCTGATATAAGTTCTGATATCTCTTGAGATCGAATTTCAAGAGATTATGATTTTCAAAAAAAAAAGTTTGTACGTTACAATATCAAATCATTACAAACATACAGAGGTTTATGAGAGCAAACCAAATTTATAGATAAGTATGAAAATGAAAAAGGTAGAGTTTACCATGTGTGTATTAGTCATCAACTTGAAAATATGTAAAAACTATATATTAGTATGCTATTAGCAATAAAACGGCACTCCCGTTTTAATATTAAGGATTTTGGTTCAAGGTTTCATCACCAGTGATGTGGATCTCTCCACAAAGAAAGAAAAGAAGAAGAAGAAAAGGGATAAGAGAAGAAGAGGATATTTCAAAAGAACACGATCAATCCAGAAACGTGAACTTTGAATCTCAAATTGCTTAGATCAATCCAGAAACTAAGTAATTCGAATCTAACCTTCAAAACAATCCAGTAATTGAAGTTTAGAGGGAAGAAAAACTACTCATAGTTTATCTCAAAACAAAAGTTTTATATCATCCATTGTCTCTCTTAAAAGATTACATGAGATGGGTATTTATAGGCTTAGACAATAACCCAAACCCAATAGGATTCCGAGAGAAATTCAATATCAGCTTGAATTAGCCAATATCTGAATCCTTCCAGGAAACAAATTTAAAAACCAAATTCGAATAGAAAAAAGACAAAAACCAAATCCAAATAGGAAAATAAAATCCTAAGTGCTTAAAACAAGAAAAACCCTTTCAAGTGAAAGGTAAAAACTTGCAAGCAAAATTCAAATTAATTATTATATAATAATCAGCTACTTGTCCAACTTCATGCATCGCTCCTTTATTCCTTGTTGTCCAAGTAAGCTGCATAACCCATGTTTGCGTCTTCTCCAATTGAACACCACCACGAGCACACATAACCAAATCCAAATTAATATATTCATTCCTTGATCCTCATCATTCTCATCTCCTTTGAAGAAAACTCGCCCTCGATTTCTAAAGTATTTAAGAATAAGCACACAACGAGGTGATTTCTCGTAGAACTTGAAAGCTTTGAATTGCAATTCCATGACCAGTATCTTAGGAAGTAAACTAGAAAAAATAAGATAGTTTGTTGAGATAGGTGCATTCAACAAGTTCTCTACCCCTAGAAAATCAATGTGTTCCACGATGATGATGTTGTTTTTTTTGTACACAACCTCTTTAGTTTGGAACATATCCTCGAGTACCTTTTTCTCTTCAACCATGTCACGACACACAAGTTTAAGAGATGTATCTATTTGATTTTCTTCAACAACCAAGAATTTATCATCAAGTGACTGTCTTTCTTCATGCTTCTCTACCATAGCTTCTTTTGTAACTGGTTCATCTTTTTCATCCAAACTTGATGTAGTCGCCACATGTAACACATGGTAATCAGCAACAAGATCCGCGACATTCTCCACACTGACAAAGTCTTCTTCTTTAGTTTCTTCTGAAAGAGTAAACTCGTGAAGGGATGACTTCAATTTCTCGTCTTGTTGAAAAGATTAAAATTCCAAAGCAAGATTGCATACATCATTAAACGAGATATATGGACTTGATTTAACCTTTCGATAAATAGGCAAATTCAATCCACGAATAAATCTTCCAATTTTTATTGTTTCCGTCTCCTCCAAGTCACAAATTAGACGCAATCTATAAAACTCAGAAGTATACTCAGAAACACTCATAATACCTTGAGAGAGGGATGTTATCTTCATTATACATTCGAATTTATAATGCAAAGGAATATATTTTGCACGAAGTTTCTTCTTCAGAGATGTCCAAGTCATAATCTTTTCTTTTCCAGATCTAACTCTTTTTGTGTTTAGATTATCAAACCACAAGCATGCTTTCTTTGTAAGTTTAAGCGCTGCAATCTTGAATATTCTCATCTCAGTCCAACCTGTATAAGCAGAAATCTTGTCGACTTGTGTAACCCATTCAATAAAATCATCTATGCTACCCAAACCTGTAAAATAACCAAGATCTATACCAGGATCATAGACTTCATCACTATCTTTCACCTTAATTAAAATTTTATCCCATGCATCAATCCTCGATTCCGTTGAATTAACAAGCTTTTGAGTACGTTTATCAATCTCATCCAATTTTCCAAGTAATTTTCTAAGCAATTCATCCGTAGCCATAAGAAAAATCTGAAAAAAAAAATTGGTGAACAGCGCCCGTGAACAGTGCAGATGAATAGTGCCCGTGAACAGTAACCCGTGAACAGTGCCAATGAACAGTAATTTTGTGAACAGTTACCCCCCGTGAACAGTACTCGTGAACAGTACTCACGAACAATTTTTTTTTTTTTTTTTGAAACCTAGATTTCCCAACAATTAAGAAATTGGAGAAAAAACCTGGCTCTGATACCAAATTGATGTGGATCTCTCCACAAAGAAAGAAAAGAAGAAGAAGAAAAGGGATAAGAGAAGAAGAAGATATTTCAAAAGAACACGATCAATCCAGAAACGTGAACTTTGAATCTCAAATTGCTTAGATCAATCCAGAAACTAAGTAATTCGAATCTAACCTTCAAAACAATCCAGTAATTGAAGTTTAGAGGGAAGAAAAACTACTCATAGTTTATCTCAAAACAAAACTTTTATATCATCCATTGTCTCTCTTAAAAGATTACATGAGAAGGGTATTTATAGGCTTAGACAATAACCCAAACCCAATAGGATTCCGAGAGAAATTCAATATCAGCTTGAATTAGCCAATATCTGAATCCTTCGAGGAAACAAATTTAAAAACCAAATCCGAATAGAAAAAAAGACAAAAACCAAATCCAAATAGGAAAATAAAATCCTAAGTGCTTAAAACAAGAAAAACCCTTTCAAGTGAAAGGTAAAAACTTGCAAGCAAAATTCAAATTAATTATTATATAATAATCAGCTACTTGTCCAACTTCATGCATCGCTCCTTTATTCCTTGTTGTCCAAGTAAGCTGCATAACCCATGTTTGCATCTTCTCCAATTGAACACCACCACGAGCACACATAACCAAATCCAAATTAACATATTCATTCCTTGATCCTCATCAACCAGCCTCAAAACTTAAGTTGCATATGAAAATAAAAAATTGCAATATAATTCAATATAATTTAAAGCATTAGCACATGGAACACGTTCAAATCGATATAAAGAGTACTCCAACAACATCACAATAACAAAATTCAATCTCCAAACTACATTGATATTGTTAAGTAGCAGGTTCAAATTCTAAGAAATATATGGAGGATAATTACTAATTGGGAGGATTGACTTCAATGTTAAAAGTTGGAACAACACTGTCTTGCTGTAATGTGAAGCACAAATTGTCATCCTCCTTTAAGTCAAGATCTTTGACAAATTTGCTCCATCCACGCGAAAATTTGGCAACTGTCCCGTTTAGCACTATTTTTATGTCCCAAACTCCTTGGCCAGTTCTGAACTTCACCATGTCTCCGCTTTTCCACATTTGATCTCGGAATCTTATAGTTCTAGGAATGTGCTGCACAATAGTTGAATATGTTAGCATAATTTGATAAGTCTGTTCCTGAACATAATACAACAAGGTATTCAAAATAGTTATATTATACTCTTATATATTATTATTTACCGCTCCATGACATTTAGAGTTCAAGAGACTTCCAGCCAATAATTTAGAAAACTGGAGATTCATTCCAACTTGCGCATCATGTGGATTGTTGTTTTCCATCAACTGCATATTATGTATTCCAGCATTGTCCAGTGCAAGGTTATCATATCCTTCCACCTCCATCTCAGTTGACAGATCCATAATTTCAACATTTTGTTCTAAGTACGGATATAAGACAATGTTAATTTCAAGACCACTGCTTATGTAAAAGGACCCTGCAAAGTAAATAAGGAAACAAAACATATGGCTTACCAATTCTAGGAGGTGAATCTGTAACATTATCTTTAAAAAGAAAAAAATTGGCACTAGGCTTTCTCCTCCGATTACTTTCTGATGTGGAACGTGTAATTTCTGTTCCTTCACACATAAAAATCCTTCCACAAAACTCAACATTCCCACCGAAACTGAATAATATCATATCATTCTCCACCAGACCAAAATACTTAATCAGTTGTTTTAGCCCATAAAGTATTCTTAATTTAGCATCGTATCTCACATCCCACAGAATCTCATTGATTATAATATGTTCAACACCAAGGAGATGTTTTTCAGTCTCCTGGCCTAAAAACCTCGGGATTGTCTGTTACAATGTTAAAACATAAAATAATTATTGATAATTTACTAATAACATACAAGAATATGGGTAAAAAATAATAGGTTACTCACAATATATCCAAGCTTCAAAGGACCCTCGAAAAAAATCTTATAAAATAATCTTCTTCCATTTCTATCCCCTGTTCGTTAATTATCAAATTTAAATTTATTACTAAATATATTTGAATCTTCCATATATTAAAAGACTGATCTTTCAAATAAAGTGTTACACCCTCATAGCAAAATCAAAAGAATTGTGAGATACCTTCTTTTTTCTCAGCTTCCACTTCTTTCTCATTAAAAATAAAAAGTAGAACAATCTCTGGTAGCTCATGAGCCATATTCATAGCTATTACATCACCTGCACAGATATCCAACTCCTTCAGAACTCCAGACCATCCTTTCCCAAACCAACACTTTTCTCAAACCCAATGGATGAGTACATCCCATTTTCTGCAGCCATGCTTCAGACAGATCTTGGACATTCCTTTCCATCGCTTATACAAATTTTCCAAATGAGTAGGCAGTTCCTGTTCAATTGAGCACATTGAATATTAGATTTAAGATAAGTAAACCAAATGTTTATAGATATGAGGTAAATAATAAATTTATAGATAGAGAGAGTTGTTACCATATTATCCAAGTCCTCCATACTTGAGTATTGTCTGATCGCCATCAAGGATTGTTCACAATCAAGTCTTACAGCATTGTAGTGAATACAAGCAAGGTACTTCTCAGTAACATCATGATTACGATAATATATAAACTCATCCATAATCCAATTGTTATAGTTCTATTTGTTGAAGAAAAATATTGGTTCAACTGATGGATGTGTAATCGAAACAGCCATATGGTTGAAACACTGGATAGTAAAGTTGCCATACCCATAATAATAAAAAACAACAACATAATACATCTTTAAATCATAAAATCTCATAAATTTTTGAAGGCCGCAGATTTTTTTTCGATACTTATCATATTCCGCATTCCAAACAATTGTCTTGCACTTTAGGTGTAATTGGGAATGAAGTTTACTCTTGAATTTATCAATAAAACTAGACGAAACCCTCTGCAATTTTCGATTGATAATGCAGTGTGGTACAATATAAATTGTGTTTCTTAATAACGTTCAAATACAATCAGATAAAAACTTACAAATGTTTCATCCTCATCTTTCTCCACATTTGCAGAAACAAAACTGCCTAACGGTTTTCGTCCTCTACCTACATTTAACATTTATCAATCATGTATACCTAAGTTTTTAAATAAGCATCCAACAAGTAATTAAAAATATTATCTGACATATTTACCCATATCCCAGTCAACATTCCATGAGTCGTGCTTTCTTTTAAGTTCCTGAACATTGAAACTTAAAACTCAATCCAAAACAGTTCATGAAGAAATTTTCAAAAATTCGTGAATAATCTACTTTTGGAAATCTTATCAATCTGCTATACGGAAGTATAGGCATCCAGCGGTGAACTAATTATATCAATTTGAATTCAAATCATTGTCTATATGACTCCGAACTAAAACATGCAATCAACATCAATACGAACCCCCGACGATACTCTATCTCGCACGCGAACTAGTGACGAACACAATACAAACTAAAATCGGCTAAGTAAAGTTCAGTATTTGTTACTCTTATACATACAAATGGAGAATTACATATACAAATCTCATTAAACAAACTATTAGCCATGAACTTTACAACCAATTGATAAACAAATAAAACATGGATAGATGGGGATACTAACCTCCATAAATTGTTCATAATCTTCTGATTGAGAGAGTTGGTTTCCATGATTTGAAGTAGTAGCCATCGATTCTCCCTCGACAGAGCTCTCTGTTCTATGTTTTGTTTGCAGTTAACGGTATTTCACCTAAATCCAACACTTTATGAACGATATGTTGGGTATGAATGACCTAATCTTTAAAATTTTAAATTCTTTTAAATTAAATATTACAATATACATACTATTGGAATTGTGTAAAGATTATTAAGTTAAATTTTACGTTTTATCATTAAAATCATATCAGAACAAAATATATTTTAATTTTAATCCTTATATGCTTATAAATTAATAATTATCACATTTTATAAATTTATAATTATCACGTTCTATGTTTTGTTTGCCGTTAACAGTATTGTGCCTAAATTCAACACTTTGTTAAAGATATGTTGGGTATGAATTACCTAATCTTAAAATATAAATCTAAATTCTTTTAAATAAAATATTACAATATACATGCTATTGAAACTTTGTAAACATTATTAAATTAAATCTTACGTTTAATCATTAAAATAATATAAGAACAAATTATATTTTAATTTGAATCTTTATATGAGTATAAATTAATAATTATCACATTTTATAAATTAATCAACACAAATTAAAAAATACATGTTGAAATTATTTTATTTTATTATTAATTAAATAAATTATTCTTAAATCATTTCCTTATTAAAATTGTAATATACCTTAAAATTAATCTAAATCATATGAAAAAACGTGAAACATGCGCTGATTTTATTACAAACAAAAATTAAAATTAGTTAATCATTTTTTAAAACAAAAAATATGACAACACGACATATATGTTTCTAACACACGTGAAAGAGTATATCCGCGTACATTTTTTTCATTAACTGAAAAGTTACGTAAATATTTTTCTCTATATTATTTAATAAAAAAATTAAATATATTTAAAACGCGTAGCGCGGGAAAAAATCTCTAGTTTGTAAAAAAGTGAAAGAAAAAAGCTATAAAATGGAAGAGTATATGTTTGATTTTTGTGTATACGTATATTTGTGTTAACCACACTCATTAGCCGTCGAATACATCCTACAAATTTCCGACCTCCATTAATCTCTGTCCATATTATTCTATCTGCAACCCATTCGTCCCAATTACAAAATTTAGCCATTAAAGATGATTTTTAGGTGAAAAAAACTAGAGATATTCAATTTTGTAAGACTGAGTTCTGAACCGGAAAATAACTCAGTTATATATACAATATACACACAATATAACTGTTAAGAATGTGTAATTACCCATTGTCCTTGTAACCGTTAAGTTATCCTATGTATATGTGGAGTCCCAAAACTGTAATAGCATCTCCAATCATGTAGAACCCTTAGCTAAGAATCATTAATACACGGTATTAATTAAAAGTATAGAGATTATGTAAAAAAAATCCATTTCCAATGGAACATTTCTCTTGTCTATAAATATAGCCAATCTCTTGATGTTGGCTATATTTGTTGAACCACTACAAATCTGTAAGAAATCTGTAAAAAAAATTCTAATCATTTATTACCATATTGAAGTAATATATTATATTTATGACAACATAAAATTTTAATAACATACTATTTTTAAAATATAGCTAACCAATATAGCCAATACCATCGAAGTAAAATGTCTTACAGATTCAACAACATTTACATATTATCTTACAGGTTCCGGTTTAGCCAACTAATTATAACAAATACCATTAGAGATACTCTAAAAAAATTATGCAATTAGCCCTGCATTTATCTAATTCTTTTATTTCGGCCATCAAAGTGCAAATGTAAAATAATTCGTTGAACAAAAGTGCAATTTTGTGATTAAAATATATAAAAAAAAAAATTAAAGACAATCGCCTTATTTGTGTAAGTACACAAAAAGGTCAGAGATTTACCAGCCAAACTAAAAGTCACCTGCAAAAACACATCCATCTTGTTCAAACTTCTCAGCTACTAATTTTAGTTAAAGCCCCCAAGACGGCGCCACACACACTCTTTCTCATCGATCCAATTGCTTTTAGAGAGAGAATCTAAATCCGATTTTCTCTCTCCTCCTCTCTCTAGCTAGCTCACCATTGACCCAGAGATCTAGTACTCTCTCAGTACTTTTTTCTTTTATTTTTTTATCAATCAGCTTCATACATTACTCATTGCAACAAACACGATGATGGGTCATGTTTATTTCACAAAATAATCCGACCCATCATCGAAAGATTCAATTTTGATCACATCTGTAAGTTTTTCTTGATTTTTTTGAATACATAGATACAAAGATTGTAAGTATTGTTCAAGAAAATGGATAATAATTATTCAAGAATCTCTAGTTCTTTTGTTGAGGCACAATTACATGATGTTGATGTTGATTCTAGAGCTAGAGAGTCTAAAGATGTGGTTTTTACCAAATTGATGTCTTCTGATCAAGAATTAGGTCATTTAAAGTCAAAGTCTTTGAATGTAGATGATGATATTGATGATGATCTTGATTTTGATAATATACCCTTTGTTGCTAGTGGTAATATAAGTTCCGGGTCGGGTTTATATAGTGCTGTTTTTAATCTTACAACTACTGTTGTTGGTGCTGGCATTATGGCTTTACCTGCTACTATGAAAGTTTTGGGCTTGTTTGTAGGTCTTGTTTTTATAATTTTGATGGGGGTTTTGTCGGAGATTAGTATTGAGTTTCTTGTTCGTTTTACGGTTCATTATAAAGCGACTTCTTATGGTGAGGTTGTTGAGTATGCATTGGGTAAGAGGGGTAGGATTTTGTCTGAGATTTTTATTATTCTTAACAATGCGGGTATGTTGATAGTTTATTTGATCATTATGGGTGATGTGATGTCGGGTTCACTTCATCATCTTGGGATTTTTGATCAATGGTTGGGGCATGGGGTGTGGGATCATAGGAAGATGCTGATTTTGGTTGTGATGGTGCTTTTTCTTGCACCACTTTGTTCTTTGGATAAGATAGATTCTTTAAGCTTGACTTCAGCTGCTTCTGTAGCTCTGGCAGTTGTATTTGTTCTTGTTGCTTTTGTTGTTGCTTTTATAAAGCTTGTTGAGGGAAAGATTGATGCTCCGAGGTTTACCCCTGACTTTGGCTCCACAAAGGCAATCTTGGATTTGCTTGTGGTAATACCGATTATGTCAAATGCATATGTATGCCACTTTAATGTGCAGCCTATTTATAATGAATTGGAAGGACGGTCACCTGAAAAGATGAACCGGGTGGGAAGGATAACAACCGCTCTTTGTGTTTTTGTTTATGCTTCGACTGCCATGGCAGGTTATTTACTCTTTGGGGAAGATACAGAGTCAGATGTGCTGACTAACTTTGATAAGGACCTAGGGATTCGTTTCAGCACTGCTTTAAATTATATAGTTCGTGTTGGTTACATTCTTCATTTGCTTCTTGTTTTTCCTGTGATTCATTTTTCCCTGCGTCAAACAGTGGATAATTTATTATTTAAGGGATCACCTCCACTAACTGAAAGTAGGAAGAGATGCCTGACCTTAACTGGGGTACTGTTGTCGGTCATTTATTTTGGTTCCACAATGATTCCAAGTATCTGGACGGCTTTTAAATTTACAGGGGCAACCACAGCTGTTTCATTGGGTTATACATTCCCAGCTCTTATTGCGTTGAGGTTAGGTAAGCAGGGTGCTGGCTTGAGCCTCAGTGAGAAGCTTTTGTCTTGGGTAATGCTGATATTGGCTATCCTGGTCAGCATTTTCGGAGTGTTTGGAAATGTATATAGCATCAAGAGCAAATCTGAATAATATCAACGAGCTTCAGATTGAGGGTTTCTCTTTTGGTAAATGTAATTTGATGATAAGGATTTCTAGACAATATGTTGCTTTCCAGCTTACTCGTACTATACACAGATACGTAATTGCAGGTAAGGTTAAGATTAGTGTTAGAACTGCAACATAAAACCATTTCTACAGGCTTATCCATTTTAGGCCTCATAGTTTATTCACTGTCGACATGTTATAGAACAAGCGTGGTACTCCTTTCTTCAGAGGTTGAATTTGAAGAAAACTTTATAGAGGCAAGAGCATCACATATGGAAGTTTGCAGGCAGGTTCACATATTAGTTGCTGATTAGTTTCTTTTCATCATTCTATTCAGCCCCATGCTTCTAGTATTTCCTTCTCTCCCCAATCACCACAATTTGGGAACCATGTAACAATATCATATAACAATTATACAACATTCATATCATGATCTTTTTATATTGTTTTTAACCCTGACATTTTTTTTTCTCATTTCTTTTCTTTGAATATATGTTTCTTACACACAAATATTTATACATTTTAATATTTCAAATTTCTTAGATTGAGTTACACTTACTTTATAGTGTCTGTCTACATGAATACGTTAAGCTGGTTGTATATTTGATATAAGACCTTAATATTTGAAGTTTCTAACCATTTTATCAACTTGAATTCCATTTTATAGCAGAAATGAAGATTTTATGTTGTCTTCTTTGAACTAGTAAATTAGAAGTGAAGGATGACTTTTTTAGTGCATTTTAACTTGTAGAATGTAGATGGTGTCTATTGCCAGCTTTTCCATTTGCAAGTCTCTTATGAATTGCATGTTTGTAAAGCAACATATGCAATGCGCGCAACTTTTAGAGGAAGGTATTGCATTATTTGTCGGTTTAAGGTTAATTTCTTTTAAAACTGGGGCAGATTTCTTCCTGGATTAGTTTTCGCACCCATGGAATTGTCATTGATCATCCTGCTAATAGATTTCAAAATATCTGTATGTAGCATACTTGCTTCTGTTTTAATACAGGCTCGCTGAAATGTAATTATGCCATATAGGTTTCTCGTGCAATAAACTTGTTGATGCACTTTCCTCTAAAATTAAGATTTGTCTGTTCCGTTTATTCCAGTATCCTTCTTGAGTCTTTATAGTAGATGTGCATGTTCTGTTTATTACAGTATCCTTCACGAGTCTTTATAGTAGATGTGCAAGCAGTTTTCTTAGCCAGCAATCATATCTCACATTAATCTTTGCACTGCTCACAATTCCATTAACAACTTTATCCCCCCCCCCCACCCTCTATGAGAAATTCTAGTTTCCTGTTGTAATAGTATTGATTTACATAATAACAAATTCCCAGACATTTCAATTCATCATCAGTATAGATTTTTGGGACACCGTCTGACTTGCACAGGTTTTGCTTCATAACATTATTTCCTCCCCATGTGAGATGTCTTGAACTTGTGACTGTCTTTGGAGATACACATGGATATCAATAATAGGTCAAAGTGCAATGCACTTGAAAGTTAAGTGAATTGTACTTGATGAATATATGTTTTATGCCTTCTGTTTTATGAGATATATGATGGGGGTTCATTTCTGTTAATTTTTGTATCATCCAAGGTCTGAATACATCTGTAGCTATGTGATTCTAGGCTTTACTTTAGAAGCAGGCGCCTTCTAGTTTGAATAGCTAAATGCGAAGAACTTGATGAAAGTTGAAAGTGGCGATGTTGGATTTCCATAATCTTGACATGGAAACCACAGTGACCACTAGAGTTGTAAAGCTTCTTAGAGATAGATTTACAGTTTAGATATCTTAGTTCAGCATCATCATGAAAGAAAAACCATTCAGTGAAAATGCTATAGCATGTTATGATGCTGTTCTTCTAAAGGGTCCCTTCATCACATTGCACACCTTAGAAGTGCAATGTGAGTAGGTTGAGCTGTTCAACTATAAATGAGTTACAATGTTTCCCTTGTTTCCAAGTAATTTGGATCTCACTTATCCTGATAGTTGGTAATTTGGAACTAACTTAAGCCACATTATTGGTAGATTGAAAATAGTAGATATAATTCATGTGTGGGGACTTTTTTGAACAATACTCCCTCAATCCCAATTTATGTGTTCAGTTTAATCTTTGCAGTTTAAGGTGCATTAACCGCATAGTTCTGTTGATTATTTTTCAAATTTTCTTTTTGTGAATAAAAAATTTAAGATTTGAATATTCACAAAAAAAATGAAAATAATCAACGGAACTATGCGGTCAATGCACCTTAAACTACGTGCAAAAGTCCAACTGAACAGATAAACTGGGACGGAGGGAGTAGTAGTTAAGCACCTTCTTCATACTTGAAGATAGGGCTGTAAAACGGATAATTCGGATACAGATCTGCCTATAACCGTATCTGGATCTGAAAATTCGTCTCCGAATCCGGAAATATTTAAAAAATAATATCCGAATCTGGATTCGACGGATACTATCCGGATACGGATAATATCCGAATCCGATTTTCAGTCAGTTTTTTTTATTTTATATTAAAAAATTTAAAAAAATTGGAAAAATTATAATACAAATTAAAAATTTATTTTTAAAAATTAAAATAAGAGATTAAGTGATTTAATCATATTTTAATTTTCAAAAAAAATAATTTTATTTTTCTTTTCAACATAATCATTATCAATATATCTGTATTTGTATCCGCAATCGTCGTATCCGAATAAAGATAATCTCCGCTTTGTTTCGGATACGGATAATATCCGCTTTATTTCGGATACGAATACGAATTTTTCGGACAAATATCAGATTTTTCGAATTTTTTTGACAGATTCGAAAGATTCTGAATTATTAAATGGCCTCCTCTTACTCATTCTGTCGGCAGGCAGGCACTAACATGTATGTATGGGGACTGGGATGCTCAGATATCCGATCTCGAGGAGGCATATTTAATAATACTACTACCTCATTCTGTTATTTGTACTACTATGAATGCAGAGCATATATATTGACAGCACCACATTCATATAGGATGTTTGATCATTGTATTATGATCGACAAACGGCTTGTTTAGTAACAAAGCCGACTAATTAGGTAGCCTAATCGCATTTAAGACTGCAGACAAGATACAAATCACAATCAAATACTAGTCTTCTTGTTATTCCATCCGTTCTCTAGTCAAGAAACACATTCAAATAGGAACGGAGGAAGTAGAATTTAATAGTATAGGCTACTTTTTAATCGTCGGTATGTTAGTTCCTACGACCTTCAGACAGGGGCCGAGAAAGTAGAATTTAATAGTCTAGCCTACTCTTCACTCATCAAAATGTTAATTCCCCCTCCCTGTAAGATTTCATCGCTTTGATCATTTTGTCATCAAGAACAGAGTGTAGTTTGTTCTACATCCGTAAGATTTCACTGCTTTGATCATTTTGTCATCAAGAACAGAGTCTAGTTTGTTCTGTATCCGCTCATCGGTTTCATTAAACATGTAGTTATCGCTTAAATCTTAAGTCTAGATTCATTGCTTAAATCTTAAGTCTAGATTCATTGCTTTGATCATTTTGTCATCAAGAACAGAGTGTAGTTTGTTCTACATCCGCTCATCGGTTTCATCAAACGCCTAGTTACCGCTTAAATCTTAGATCCTTAAGCCTAGAAATTGGTTCGAGTAGAATAGGTGTTGCTTGTAGACTAATCAAAGAACATTGCCACATTTTACCCTACTTTAGAGTAATAGTCAAATTGTTTTGCTTTCTACCTTCAAAGAAACAAAGTAATGGGGGTGGTCCATATATATGAATAACCTTGCCGACTTTATTTTCATGCCGTGATTGATGCCTCTCATATCTCCAAAGCAGTTCTTCTACTACTTTTCACTACTCACTTCTAACTTACACCAAGACTTTGATCACACCTTGGCCCTTTTTGTGATACTCAGCATCTGAGTACAAATTAGTTAGATTCAGGTCTCTAATTGAGTGGTTAAGTGTGCCTACTAATTGATTTATACACTGAAGACCCCATAACATTCTATCGTTTTCCTCCTAGTTTCCAACTACCATTCCATTATTGATCGGGAAGCTGGTCCACAACAATCGTTTGTTAGTAATCATCTGTCCAATATAATTTTCCGCGGAGAGCAAAAAACCCTGTAGGCGGTGTATTAAGCGTAGATAGATGACGTAATTCCTTCTTTCACGTTCTTTTTCAGTGTCAAACCTACTCGCAAAACATTATAGCGGATAAATGGTTGCAACAATCGTTTGTCAGGGACCGGACCCTACTGCTACTTAAAGCATTTTTAACCACTCTTGAATTTCTTTACAACCTTGGCCACATATTTTTATAAATATATAGGGAAAGATATTATAACTCTCTACATCTTTAACACACATAACTAGATTACTCATAGCATCATGGCATATGATCACCACAAAGAAATGGACTGGTACTCTTGGCTTTCGAAAACTACCCTTGAGCCAACCCTTGTTTATGAGTATGGCCTGTCTTTCACTCAGAATGAGCTCGAGGAAGACGATACAGTCTATTTCAACCATGAATTCCTGCAAAGCATGGGCATCTCCATAGCCAAACACAGGCTCGAGATCCTCAAGCTTGTCAAGAAAGAGAGAGGACCTAGCAGGCCACGCTCTGTGCTAAAGATTCTGAGTGCAATCAAGCAAACAAAGAAGTCTTTGGTTAAGTACATTCAAACGCTGGTTCATCGCGATGATTCAGCTATTGTTCTTGTCACTAGGCGCAGTTACAGCAGCGGATCAAGATGGAAAAGTGCTATGTTGAAGAGGCATAGCAAGCCAAAGGTGGCGCCTAAACAAGGAAGGTTATTGCTCACTAATGGAAGTCCTACTAGAGCCAATAGTTTCTCTAGCCCTATGGTTTATGATCTTCGTAGCGATGAGAAGATGGAAGACGAAGATGATGAAGATGAAGACGATGATGGTTACTATTACAGAACTGGCGTCGAAGAGATCAGGTGGGATACAATGTTTCAGAATTTGAAGCCTACTTAATTTGAACAACACATTTTATTATGTCCCTGTCTCAGATTTCAATGGTGAGAAGATGGTTTTAGTGTTCATCCACCAGAGTTTGTTTTTTGGATTATTAGATTTGGATGTTGCAGAGATGTTTTTCTTGTCGCATACTTTTAATTTTTTTACCTGTAAGCTTTAGAGTGGGTCATTCTGCAAACTCACCTGCACTGGCTGTGTTTTATTAGTAACTCACTAATGAGATCATCTCCCCTATCTTCCCTGAACTATATCAAACATACTCCGTATATCCCGCTCGTAACCGTGATTTATCTCATACTATGTGATTGTTACTAGTACAGATGTCTTTTCATATATCTGCACAAATATATATTGTTTTAGTCAGGAATTTAGTTAAAAATAGGGTTGTAATTCGAGTCGGGTGGCTCGCGAGCTCGTCCGGATCGAACTCGTTTAAATGGGTTCGACTCGGCTCGTTTAATTAAACGATACTCGGCTCGTTTAACTAAACGATACTCGGCTCGTTTAACTAAAAGAGCCAAGTTCGGGCAAAGGTTTTGGCTCGTTTAATTAATTGAGCCGGGTCGGCTCGACTCGTGAAATTAAACGAGCCGAGTTTGGGTAGGGTTAGGCTCGATTAAATGTAAAATTAAACGAGCCGGCTCTCCCCTCGTTAAAATTGACTCGTATAGCTAAATGAGCCGACTCGACTCGACTCGTGAAATTAAACGATCCGAGTTCGCGCATAGGTTTAGGCTTAATTAGTTAAACGAGCCGGCTCGACTCGATTAATCTCGGTTCGAATTACACCGACTCGAAATTCAGCTCGCTCGACCCGAATTACAGCCCTATTTAAAAATAAGCTAGATACTGAAAGCTGACCATCATTATTATATAATTCAGTCTTAATCTCTTTTGTAAATGACCACTTGTGAGAATGAATATTGGAACCCAGGCCAAAAAGCATGAATGTGAATGAATAGTAACTAAAGCATGCTTGCTGATTGACACCTTTTAGTGTTCTACACAGTTCAGCTTAATTGTCAAGATTTAGCACCTACTCTGTGAATCAAGAAACATACAATGATAATCACATGTTAACATGTAGTGACTTGCACTATAATCCTGTGAGAGAAACTTGATTAATTAGTCACCTATCTTGTTTACTTAGCTTCAAGAAAATCTAAGCCTTTTCAATTATTTTATACTAGTCTAGCTTCTAGCTCCTTGTCATGCTTTAGCTCAATTTTCTTAGTTAGCAGGCTCAAAATTTTCCATTGAATCAGTATCGAATTGTTGATCATTATGCTGTATACCAATACCCCATTAGTTGAAGAAAGGTATCCTGATGCTACAAAGGCTAGGAAAGCTCTTTGAGTTACATTAAAAGAGGGAGGGGTGACAATATTCGACACGATTCGAAACACAACTCAAATCTGACATGACTCACAATGTCAATGACTATATTTATAAGTACAAATCTTAGAAACGACTTACGAGAATTTTATTCATCTAAGCGCTAATCCTTCATATTTTTCAGATTTCTTTGAATTTTGGACCAAAACTAATACTTCCTCAGTCCCTTTTTAATTGTCATGTTTGACTTTGACCCAGTCAAATTGACCAAAATTTGACCGACATTTATTAATATTTTATAATTGAACAAAATAATAAAATTACATCACCCGGAAAGTAGATTTAATCTACGTTAATATATAATTTTTAGTTTTTTAAGTAATATAAGAGTAATGTTTAATTTTCGGTCAAATATTGGTCAATTTGACTTTTATAAAAGGAAATGTGTCAACTAAAAAGGGACAGAGGGAGTAATAAATTTACAAATAGGATGATATTCATAATTTACAGCTCTTTTCTTATTTTCTGAACAAAAAAATGGTGAAAATACAAAACTATCCTGAAAAAATCAATGCGAGGGTAATTTGGTCATAAGAGTAAACCAAGACAAAGACAAACTAGATATGTTTAGAATGTGGTACAAAATTCCAAATATTTAAGAGAAAATATGCGCTGGAAATGGGGCCTACTCAACGGCCCCATTATGTGTATACATGCTATTCAGACTTTCAGTCATGATGCCGTGAGGTCTATGTCATGTATGACAATGACCATAGTAAATTGCAATTTGCATTTTCTGTCCCCTAATAAAATACTCTGTTTTGTTTCGTGTTTCAGGTCCAAAACCGGACCGAACCGAATTCGACGCAGTCCATATTACAATTTCGGTCCGGTTTGATCTAGGAAAAAAATTGTACTCCCTCCGTCCCTTTTGATTGTTTACATTTTTTAAAGAGTGTCCGACACGCATTTTAAGGTGCATAAAAAATATAGTTCTGTAAAAAAAATTTCTGAATAAAAATTAAAACATTCAACTTTTATTCAGAAAAAGAAAATTGTAAAAATAAGTTACATAACTATACCTTTTATGCACCTTAAAATGCGTGTCAGACACTTGCTCAGAAATGTAAACAATTGAAAGAGACTGAGAAAATAATTTAATTTTTCGGTCTATTCGGTTTTGTTCGGTTTTGCCGGACCGAACCGAATGCTCTGCTCTAGTTTTTGCATAGTATAAAACTATAGATGGACCGGTGTCCAGTAACAGTAGCTTGCAACTTAGCTGCTTTTCCACAAAATTTGTGTGGGCTTACTAGGCAATTCAGGCCTCAGCCTGCTAAGGTATTTTGACATCCACATTTTAGAACAGGTCCATTTGGTTTTTATTTTAAATTTGGCATGTATACTTGTAGCCTTTAAACTTTGAGAAGTATTCGGTTTTAGGACGGTGGTTAATGACAAAAGATTGTTAGTGGCACATTATATTGCGGTATTATATTGCAGTATGTAAAATGACTTATAATGTTGCAGTATTATACAACAGTATTTCAGCAAAAACCGAAAATTATTGTATACGTACCGCGATATGGTATGGTGTAACAATAGGCTCGTTATACCGGAACTCTATAAAATGCTAGCTTAAGGAGCTTCAAAGCATATTTGGAGTAAAAAATATAATAAATTAGTTAAAAAAAGAGAGGAGGATATTGTTGGATATTAGTAAATTATTCAAGGAACAGAAACTCAGTTAGTTTGAGTACAAGGAGGTGTTGCAAAAACGAGTAGGTCTGGGTCGGAAATTTCTTCTTCTTTGAAGATTATGTCTGGATGGCCTAATGATCTGCAACAAGAATGCTTTCAGAAGCTGGTTCATCTTCGAAGTAGACGAAGAATTAGTTGAAATGTACGATGATAATGATGCACATGGCTCCACTGAACGCTTATTGTTGGCCGTGGATGATGATGATGATGTTGATTTTGCAGTCCAGGTGAATCTCCAACTCCTGTGACGGCTGCACCGGAACGAACCAGGATGTGTTGTCGGAGAGCACAGACATGTACGCCGCCCGGATGATGATGATGATGATGATGAGCTTGATTTGGAAGCCATGATTCATACGATGATCAAGTGTCCCTCTGCATGTACTTTTGAAGTTGAATATACTAGCACATTGTTGTTGGTGCAAGCACATGATCAGTTTCTGTGTGTTAAAAACCAGGTGCGACTGAATTCAAAGTAATTGTAAAACCAACACACAGAAAACAAGGTGCCATAGCTGATACAAAATCAAACCTTGAGCTACCTCTTAATCAGGTGCCCATGTATTTTTTGCTAATTGATAACACACACGCACACGTCAGGCGTCGAACTCCGATAACACACGCACACGTCAAGGTCAAACTCCCGATCTCCCGCAAAAGGGGTACAAGAGCTCAGCCACTGCATCAACACTTTGTTAGCATGTGCCCATGTTTTCAATTAAACCTGGTGCCCATGTATTTTTTGCTAATTGATAACACACACGCACACATAAGGGGTCGAATTCTAATAACACACGCACACGTCAAGGGTCAAACTCTGATCTCCCGCAAAGGGGTACAAGAGCTCAACCACTGCATCAACACTTTGTCGGCAGGTGCCCATGTTTTCCGTTAAACCTTGTGCTGCAACTTCAACCAGCACAACGTTTAATTTTAGTATTCAGTAACTAAATTTTATCATTTTCCGAAATTTTGTTTACAGGATTCATTTACTTTTTCATAATTTTTATGTTGCATAAGATACCTGCAAACAATCTAAAGGACTCGCAAGCTTTCAAAACCACACAACTTGTGCTTGACAGAATGCATTTACTACTGTATAAATATATCATGATGAACTATTAAAATGATCATGTTAATGCTAGAATACTGATTCAATGAATGGTCTATTCTTCTATACAAATAGTTCACTTAATTCCCCTCATAATATACAAAAGATCGATATATATGACCTTACTTAATCTAGGGCCGTCCTTTTTCTTCAAATGAATTTGGAGCTGAGGTATTTTTGATGAGTTTGGTATATTTCCGATGTCGCCTCTCTCTTGCATACAGTACCCAGAAAATTAAAGAAAGCATTACTGAACCTGAGGCCAATGCCAATCCAATGTAGACCCATCTGCTGTAAAGCCTCAAGTCCGGGCAATACTCGTCATGTATCCCCATGAAGGCATCTCGGACAAAGCTACAATCTAGTAAATCGGCTAGAAATGGACCATATTGATAGAGTCCATAACTCACGTTAGTAGCAGCAACCATTTGTTCATACATAGCAGGAGTCAAACGTCCCACTGTGGTGCAATTGCCTCCTGAAACTTGGCATATATAATTCTTCCAAACCTGCATTTACCAAAAATGAATCAATTAAAGATCGGCACTTAATGTTTGAATGTCAATATGATATATTCTCATTTTGCAGTGAAGGTTCTTAAAGAATTTACCTGTGCTGCATCGCTAAGCTGAACCTCACCAGCAACACATTTCCGGTCTGTTTTGTCAGAATTAAATGGACTACACAGGACAGGAACCAGAGGGCCAGATTGATTATACGAGAAAGGTAGACCAGATGGTATATCAATGTTCGAAAGATTGACAATTATCTGGTTCACCACTGCAACCAATTGAAAGGTGACATCCTTGCTTTCAGATAATATTTCTTGAGCAGTTGCAGGTTCAACGCATGGCAATATGTCATCTAAAGCTGTGTGAGCGGTAGGGTTCTGAACCCACTGGTCCATTGCAACACAGGTATCTCCGGTCGCACTGTAATATTTACAGAAAAGATACGTATTAGAAAGAATATGAACTCCTGATTCAAGCCTTCTCTACTTATGTAAGTCCTTTCCAACTTTCACAACCTTTTCCCTATCCCCCTCCCTCAAATTCAAATGCAGTAACAATCAATCTCCCATATCAAGACACCGTATGAGTTGTTTCAGTACATCTCACCAAGTCATACTCATACCATATAACGAATAACAAAAAATATCAAAATAACTTATACCTAGAATATAGCACAGTCCATGCTAGTAATCTATAAATCAAAATGTCCATAGTCACACTACTTAAAGCAGATCTCGGACACTATCAAAAAACACCTGTTTGTTAAGTTCCCTAATTTGATTTCATGTGCATCTAAGACTCTTAGACTCCACAGATTTAACTTGATTTCTTTTAAACGAGCACCTATGTCCCATTAGTAACACATAAACAGAGATAGCATTCCACTTTGATGGCAGATATCTTAATATCCACCCCTAGTGGCATGCTTTGCAAATTTCAACATCTCAACTCACGACTAGATGTCTGTAACATCTAGATCCTAGACATTCCAACAGATATACTTTACAATTAAGATAAAAGAATCACAATTAGTACTGAAAATAAAGAGATTAATCAAAGACATACTTGTGGAGAGCGATGAAAATGCCACATAAGATAAATGTGAGCGTCACAAGAACCCAGCCCAAAACCACCAGGCTGAAAAAGTTTACAAACAAAAATGCACTTTAGTAAGCTGCATCGTAAAATAACTAACAGAAACCTATTAAAGCTTTTTAGTCATGTTATCACTTACATATAGACAAGATACTGCATGCCAAATACAGAAAATACTGCACAAAGTAGCAAGAAATGTGAGAATATCACCATAATATAAATGGAAACATAAGAAAAAAAGATGAAGATATATGCTTACGGAAACCAAGAAATGCCACAAGAAGCATTACAGCAGAAATTATCACAAGAGCCAGACCCCTGCAGAGTTCAAGGTAATTAATAACAGATAAAAACCTTAATATCTTTGCGAAAATGGGGAAAACCTATAAATACATACACAACATCCAGAACATTTTGTATATCCTTTGAATTCTTTCTTGTCTCATGTTCAAGAGTTACAGCAGAAGAGTTGATCTTGGTCTCAACACTGTCAATGCTGTTCTGGATGCTTGGAGGTAGGACAAATTGATTTACTCTAATCCTTTTAGCTGCAGAAAGATAGTCTGATACATTCCTAAGATTATCAACAGTTGTGTCTGATTTATTAACTACAAAATTCACAGTGTCGGTTGTACTCATATGAAATTTTCCCTGTCCAGTGTACAAAACGACCGAGCCAGCACTAAAAAAAGAAGAAAAAGTATCAGACCGGATATCATGTTAATTCCAAATCGAAACAAGCTTTTTATATTTATTTGAAAGAGGGAGAATTACATGGCTGCAACGGTGAATATTGAGAGAAGGATTAGAGAAAGTGCATAAGCAGTTCGAGAATAGCCATAAGAACGTTTCTGGCAGCAGCAAAAGCATAGAGAGAGCAGCAATAAACACAAGCCAAATCCCACAAACCAAAGTGCAGCAATGAGGAATAGGGGAGCAGCAGTAAAAGCCACAGACTGTATTAACATAACATATCAAAGCTATCAATAGCAAAACAATGGACATAAAAATCTAGCAACCCAAATTTCAAAACATAAAATCAAAATAATTCTGGAATTCCAATGTGATCAAATACGAAATGATACTCTGAAGGGGAACAGAAATTACCAAGCACAGAAATTACAGGCTGCACCCTTTAATCGACCTGAACAAATATACGGATCCCCTCCACCCCCTTTTTCATTACTAATGGAATATCCTTCGCTATTTTACTAAAAATGGAACGAAATGATCTTGTTTTGTTTCTCGATTGAAAAGAGATGTCTAGAGCAATCGGAGAAGCACTTTGATAAACAGATTTTATCTTGAATAACTCAATTAAGGTATTAGTATTTGTTCTATTAAACAACAAAGATCGCATTTTTTTAACTTCGTTCAAATAAGAGTTGTACCCGTATAGAATTATTCTGTTTCTCAGTATGATCTCTAGCATCATCTCTATTCCCTTTATCAATTCTCCTATCCCGCCTAGGCCTATGAATTTCTCTATCAATTTACTACCAAAAAACCCGAGGATCACGTACTAGTTCACAGCCTAAAAGTACAAAAAACACCACACATGATGCTCATAGACTGCATTACACAAAACCAGAGAGACTAATAACATTACAGGCAAACACAAAGTTATGTACTAATGATCAAATAAGCTGTAAATCTACATACTAATCAAAACTGGCATTATACGAGGAAAGATCAAAGTGAAACTTACATAAATGTAATGATTATTACTAATGTTCCATCCAAGTTTGTAATACTTGAAACCATCAGAAGGGTCTTTTCTGTAAGTTCTGTCCTGAGCTAGTATCAAAGAAGAGTTGCTAACATCAGTAACATCCTCAGCCACACTCCTTCTACTTGTCCATGAAACCAAATCATATTCACTGTCATAAACCACCCCTGTAAGAAACAAAACCATTTATCCAATGTTAACAGAAGAAACAAACAGTTAAGGTTCAACACAACATTGTTTTTTACTCACAATGCAGACATGAAATAAAAATATTATTACCTGAAGTGGATTGTAGAGAAGAAGAAGCTTGTTGAGAGAATGAAAACAGGGCTGAAAACACAAAGAATGCTAGAGCAAGTTTGCAGAACATGTTGAGAGATGTTGGGTTTGTTAATTATGTTCGGTTTTTATGTTGGTAATAAAAAAAAAAGAAAGACGGGTGAGAAGAAGAATCGTTTACGCGGTCATGGGCAGGCTGTTGATGTGTTGAGTAAGTATAAAATTGTATATTTATAGGGTGTGATTTAATTAAGCGTGTTTGTGTATGTAATAGCCGTATAGGGGCAGTTAGTCGTGGGAGTGAATACTTTGTTTTGACATTACGTGCACCTCTCCCTAATCTCTCTCTCCCTCTCTCTCTCTCCCTCTCTCTCTCTGTCTCTCTCCCTCTCTCTCTCCTCTCTCTGTCTCTCCCCCTCTCTCTCTCTGTCTCTCCCCCCCTCTCAGAGCCTCTCTGTCTCTCTCCCCTCTCTTTCTCTCGGTCTCTCTCTCTCGGTCTCTCTCTCCCCTCTCTCTCTCTGTCTCTCTGTGTTATTTAATTCATGTAACGGCCTCTTTATTATTCTTTTCTATGGATCCAAAAATAAGGCCAACTGTAGGAGCAACATGTGTGTTGCTAAACAAAAATTGAAATATTTTAACGAAGTCAAAGAATCATGGATATTGTAATTACTCCCTCTGTTTTTTTTATTTGTCGATTTGACTTTTGCACACATTGAAATGTGTTCAAAAGTCAAAGCGACAAAATAAAAAAAAAACAGAGAGAGTAATTACAATATCCATGAGTAGACAACTTATATTTTAATTCACAAAAAAAAAATTAAAATCATATTTCTAACTAGCCGGTCAAACCACATTGAAATACGTGCAAAAGTTAAAGCGACAAAAAACAAAGGGAGTAATTGATTAAATTAAATAGTAGTCTAATAATATGGAAAACGCTAGAGATCCTGAATATTTTCCCCAAAAGTTTCCCAAATGTTGATGTGACAATTTTGTAACTTGTAACTTTCCTAATGATAATATGGATTACGCGTGTATATATATGCGTCCCCGAGTTAAAAACCGTCACGTGTATGCCACATCATTTGGTATAAAATTTGGGAAATAAATTTGGGTTACATAGTGCCACATCATTTGGTATAAAATTAAACTTTCCATCGTGGCCATAGTTAGGGCTGAGCATTCGGTGAATAGACCGAAAAACCGAAGAGTCATTTTTTGTTGGACCAAACCGGACCGAAGTTAAATTATGGACCGGAACGAACCAAACCGAAATAATTCGGTTCGGTCCGGTTTTGGACCGAATAGACCGGTTTTTAAAAAAAAATAAAATTACATTAAAAATTAAATCACAAATTATAAAATTTAAAATATTATTAAAGTAATGTGATTTGTAGAGTTCTAATACTCCATAAATATAATTACAAATTAAAAATTTTGATTATAATTTTTAAGATATATGTAAAATATATATAATACAAAATTATACTCCCTCTGTCCCATTAATTTCTATACGTTACTTTTCGGCACGCTTTATGATTTGGTCTATTCGGTCCAGACCGAAATATTTGTAAAAAGAACCGAACCGAACCGAATTTTATTTCGATTTATTCGGTCCAGACCGAATAGACCGAATTTCTGAAAAATTTAGGACCGAACCGAATTAGCACGGTCCGGTTCGGTTTTTCGGTTCGGTTTTGCTCAGCCCCAGCCATAGTACTCGAGAAAATAATTGCATAATGTGTGTCAGTTAGACGACAAATCTAGTCGGCTTATATATTGATTTTTTTTATAAAAAAAGAGTTTAATAATAATTGAAACATAAAATATATTAAGAACGGGGACACACAGGCCAAACGTGGTCATGATTTAGTAATTAGTATTAGTTGTATACAACTTTTTATGTTTACAAAAATATACGGTCTTTTTCTAAAATATTTTGTATAGGTGTAATTTTTCCAAAAGAATAATAAAAGTGCCGTTTTTCTGAAATACTTTTGCAATTTGCAATTATATGATAATCACCTTTGATATTACGTTGCTTAACAAATTGAACTGCTTAAATGAAATGTAAACTTTTACTTAAACAAAATGAATTCAAATGTTTTTAGAAAAATTATATAAAGACCACATTTTTATCGGAAACTTCGGAGACACCTATGTTCTACAATAAAAACACTATGAAATATATTATTTTGTGAAGTATGTTCTATGAATATCACTAATTTATTAAAATTGTTCAAAATCATTTAAGTTTAATAAGTATAATATGTATGTTCTGCAATTTAATTAAAGGTTCTGTAAACTAAAAATGTTTTATAGAATAAATTTTTTTGTGATGTTCTACAAGCGGTACATGTATGATATTCAAGATTTTGAATAAAATAATGATCTTTGTAGAACATTATTCGCAAAATAATACGTTTTGCAATGTTTTTATGCAAAATTTTAATTGCAGAACATAAGTGGTCTCCGTGATCTCCAACGAAAACGTGGTCTCCATAGAACTTGACTCGTAATATATAATACTAATATATAATAAATTTTATATCACATTTACTTAAATAATTGTTTTGTTGTAAGTTTAACATAAACGAAATAAAAGTAAATGATTAAGTTCAAACCGTGGTTCGAAACCGAATCAATCCGTTATTCTATGGTTTATTTGGTTTGATCTCGACATTTAACTAGATTTTAATTTTTCAAAACATCATTTTTATTAGTTCGGGTCGAAAAAACGGGAATTCTGATTAAATTAGTCAGAATTTTAAACCCTAACTTAGTGTAGGCCCTAGAAACCAGACCATGTAAATAGTGATTTCTTTATAAAATATATTGATTATTATGTGTAATTTGGTGATTATTATGTGCAGTTTAGTGATTGTCGTCATACGATTTAGTGATTGAAGAGTATATTAGTATGAATATCTATCTCTGTTCCTTTTTATATTATTAGTTAAATTAGCTAAATTTTAGTGATTCTCGTAAGT
The DNA here is from genome assembly GCF_009905375.1 of Apium graveolens. Classification (NCBI taxonomy): domain Eukaryota; kingdom Viridiplantae; phylum Streptophyta; class Magnoliopsida; order Apiales; family Apiaceae; genus Apium; species Apium graveolens. The sequence continues at coordinate 2,225,734 of NC_133651.1, forward strand.
ATAATTAGTGATTTATCGCCGGAATATATCACATATGGTATTCATACTGATCATTGAAGGATGTACAAAAATACAGTGAAGTCGAATTTTAAAAAAACCTCGTTGAATAAGAGAAAAAATTAATTTAAAAATGGAGGGAATTAGTGGTGCGTTGTGAACATGCTCTATGTAAGAGTTACGACTATTGAGAGCATATGCACCCGCAAAGTCCATTGATTCATCAATTCATGGATTCAATTGATGGAGTTGATTACTATTCACGGTGAATCAACTATTTTTTTTTAATTTTTATGCACTCATGAAACTCCATCAATTCATCGATTACTATTCATCAAATAAATAATTTAAATTTTTATCATAAATTTAAGTCCATCTCCATTATTTAATGGCCCCATAAATAATATCCAATAATAGTTTGTTATCTAATTTTAGATTTTTGATAAGGTTGTGGATAAATTTAAATTTTTAATAAGATTTTCGTTGAATCACGTAATGACACGTGCCTTGATCTAAATTTGTAGATAGAAAAATTGTCCATAAATAATACCATGATCTTCTGAGTATAGTATCTCAAAATTATTATAATTTGTTGTCAAAATGAATGCATTGAAAAGATTGTTGAAGCAGAGGCAACAACACAGTCAAGAAGAGTCTGAAATCATGAATACCAAGGTCACCGAAGCGGCAATAGTGATGGACTTCATCGACACTTCAGATGAACCCCAAGGACGCGGCTCACGGCGTGGCAAATCTTCCAATCATCAAAGACAAAGGCTATCGAGGGGAAAAAATCTCATGGAAGATTACTTCGTTGATCGTCCAATATTCAATGAAGACGACTTCCGTCGAAGGTATAGAATGCGCCCTCCTGTTTTCAATCGCATCAAGACAGCTCTTTGCACTCAAGTTTCCTACTGGCATCAAAAAGCATATGCGGTTGGATTATTGGGGTTGCTGCCCCAACAAAAAATGACTGCTGCATTACGAATGCTAGCTTACGGTGCAGCAGCTGATCAATGTGCCGAAATATGTAGAATAGGAGAATCAACTACACTTGAGTGCATGAAAAAATTTTGTGAGCAAGTGGAAGGACTCTTTGGTAAAGAGTACCTTCGTGCTCCAACACCTGCAGATTTAAGAAGTCTTCTACTAAGAGGCGGACAAAAAGGATTTCCAGGGATGATTGAGAGCATCAATTGTATGCACTGGGAATGGAAGAACTGTCCAAGTGGGTGAGGTGGAGCTTATAGTGGTCGAAAAGGACGGCCGACTATCATTCTAGAGGTCGTTGCTTCCTATGACACTTGGGTGTGACATGCTTTTTTCGGTGTACCTAGAGCTCAAAATGATATTAACGTTCTAGGTCAAACTCCCGTATTTGATAAAGTTATCGCAAGAGATAGCCCAACGGTGGTGTTTCACGTCAATGGCAAAAGATACAATAATGCTTATTATCTTGCTGATGGGATTTATCCTAGGTATTCAACATTTATAAAAATCATATCAAATCCTGCCACTCAAGCACATAAATTATTTGCTAAGAAACAGGAAGCATATCGCAAAGATGTAGAGAGGTGTTTTGGTATCTTGCAATCTCGATGGGCAATTCTTCGTCACGGTGCTCGGATGCATAAGCGTTCCACACTTAGAAGTATCATGATGACTTGCATCATATTGCATAACATGATAGTTGAGGATGAATTTGTGGAGTCAGTAGAAGAAAATCTAATGAATCCACTAGCATCACGGGTTTATGACGGGCCGGTAGATTATAATGGAGTTAGAATTCATTTTGCACCAGTACAAAGAGATGAAAGAAATCAACAAGCATTTTGGGATCGTATTGAAAACTTGGAATCAACTTATGTCCATACAATACTCCAAAATGATTTGGTATAGCACAATTGGGCACTGGAAGCCAATGAATAGTTATGGATATCAAATTATTATCTCTTCCAATGTACCACTTGATAATTTGAAAGCAAGAACCACAATTTGAATAAATTTCTTTAATTGAATTAAAAAGTATTGAACATAATTAAATTAAAAAGCATAATACATAGTTGTGAAAGGAATATGTCCTAAGTCCAATCATGTATTAGGATTTAGGAATAACTTTTATGTAATCTGTTTTGATTTCATTGATATTAATAAAAGACTTGTTTTGTTTTTATTACGGGCTCTATCTATTTTAGTGTTTAAATAAGATATACCATAGTTTAGAGTAAAACTTTTTATGGATTATGATGAGATCATAATAGTGAGACCTAAAAAGATGATAACTCTAAACTTAAATAGTTCCTGGTCATAGGATTACTAACTGGTAATTAATAATCCGCAAAGATCGGTATATACTATGCTTGCTTCATTATGAAGGATGTCTGTTCTCATAGACATTTGTGTGGTGACACTATAGCTAGTATGTAGGTGCTTATTATAGAATAAGTTCACTGAACATGACTCGCACAGCTGAACAACTGATGGAGTTCACTCACGTGTCAGCAGTTGTTCACATAGTGATAGTTGTACAAGTATCCTTAGACTTGAAGTCATCATAGTCATCTTGTGTACACTGAACTATGCTTTGTTTTAGTTCTTAGTCTCCAGGGACAATTATTAGGGCTCTTCTGGGTATAGGAATTTGTACACGAAGATAGTGTATGATCAATAAAGGATCTACCCCTTCCAGTGAAGGAAGCGAATGTTCAAGGCTGATCCACTTATGCTAGTTCAGGAATCTCTGGCCAGAGTGAATGAAATTAGAAAGGAGTTTCTAATTTGCATAGAACTACGCATAGTAAATGGTAAGCAAAGTGATTGAATTAGTGTTATTCCTAGTGAACTAACAATGAGATTTACAGAAGGGGGGTTGAATGTAAATCTCAAAACTTTTTCAAGTTTTGAGCAGTTTCAAAGGCTTTGTGTTTAAGATAAACAAGTGTGTGAATTGCTTTAAGCTAATACAGACAGATATATATTCAAGCACAAAAGTACAGAACACAACAGACCTTAAAAACTTTTCTGGTGGATTTGTTGTTCCACCAGAGATGGTATTTCAGAAAATCTGTGATTCAAGAAGTTGATCACAGCTGCATCCTAGTACAAACTAGATAATTTTTCTCAAGATTTTTCTAAACAGCTCTGAAAAATTCTTTTCTAATTACTAGCTGCTACTTGGTTTATATAACACCAAGTTTACAAGTGAAGACAAAGATAAAAGTATAATAATAAAATAAGTTCTCCACTTGTTTCTTCTCCATTTTACTCCAGTGCATTGTTGACTATTGCCTCTTTATACTAGAGTAGAACGGCTGCTTTTTTTGATGTTCCTGAAATAGGCTACCACATCTCAGTTGTCTCTGTCAACCCATGTGCCTCTGTTTGTAGGTACAACTACCACTTGTCAACTGCTATTTAACAGAACATCCGTTGAAGCCTTCATCCGTTGATGGCTTTATCCGTTGATGTGTTAGCAGTTGAAGCTCTATCCGTTGATGCACTCATCCGTTGAAGGATGTTATCCGTTGAAGCTTTAGAGACATCCGTTGAAGCTTTGTTTCTCATCCGTTGAAGGTCTTTAAGTTATCCGTTGACACCATTTCATTTATACAAAATTTCAAGGCATGAAATATTTACAATTGGCCTTCCTATCTGCATATCCTTTAGTAGTCAACATGACTTATAATTTTCCTCAACATTTAAGAATTATATCTCAAATTCAGAGACTGAAATGTGCTACAAAACTAGACTTATTTCTAAGTAAAGTTACACCATCAACGGATAACCAAAGTGGTCTTATCCGTTGAGGCTACAAACACTAGATTTCTACTTAAGTGTTTTGTTAAACATATCATCAAACTAATGTACATATATTCCTAACAATCTCCCCCTATTTATGTCTATAAGAATTGTAGACATAAATTCAAGGTTAACTTGATGATAACAAAACACTTAACAAATATATGAACTGAAACTAAGTAGAAATTTAATAGTGTTGCAAAAGTGTATGTACTAGAAGGTAATTGAAGATTTACAGTATTTCCAAGGGTGCTCCACTAGCCTGAGCAAATCATCTTTTTCTTCTTTGATCCCTGGTTTTCTTTCCTAGCCCTTTGTCATTTTCCTCAATTTGGAGTTGGAGTTGTCTGAAGAATTCAGCTTCATCTTCATCACTGATATCCAACTTAGATTGCATTTCTTTGAGAGTTTCATTGCTGGCAATCTTGAGTTGGTCTTCAAGTCTGAAAAATCTTCTGACTCCTTTATCATCTCTGAATTCCATCAACCAATGAGGTGATTTGTGAATTGTAGTTCCCCTTTCTTGAATGAGTAAGGTTCTGGGCAAAGCATTGGGCTCCCTCCAGGTTTTCCTTATGTTGGCAATCTTGTTGAGAATTTCAGTCTTGGCAGTCCTGGTAAAGCCAGAATCCTTTTGTATGGCTGAAAAGACTCTGATCAAGGTAGAGTAGCCTTCATTCAGAATCCTGTAGAGAGGCCATGTTCTTTCCCCAGCTCCTTTGTATCTGAACACCAATCTCTCTGTTAGCTGTCTGTAAGCAGCAATTCCCCTTACATCCTCCAGCTCATCCAGATAGAGTTCAATGTCTGAAATTTCTTTTATGTCACAGATGTGAACATAATTATCTTTAGAAATGGGTGGCTTAGGGTTAGGTTTATGTTTTTGAGTGAATTTCTTAGAGTTTAGGGGAGGTGTAGATTTGGATTTTCTTTTCTGTTTCTTTGGTAGTGGAAGAGTGGTTAAAAAGGTAGGCAAATTGATGGTGTCCCAATCAATAAGTTCCTCTTTTGGGATGATTGGTTCACCATGGATGTTTATAGTGGGATCAACAACAAAGGATTCAGGTATGGAAGGTAGAGATTTAGTTTCTTCAGTGTTGCCTTCACTCCTTCTATTTGCCTTGGCCTTTCTTCTGTTTCCCTTCTGCCATTCCTCTTTTTCCTCCATGCTTTCACCAAATATACTCCCAAAAACCTCATCTAAGTTTGCAATCTTGTCTTCACCTCTGACTTCAATTCCTTTCTTATTTTCAACTAGACTTGACTTTAGCTTTTGTTCAAGCTTTGCTTGTGCTCTTTTGTCAGCCTTGAGTTTTTCAGCTTCTTTCTTTAACCTTTTGGTTTCTTCCCTCTTGGCTATTGAGAATTTGGGATATCCTTGCATCACACATATGCTCTTTCCCTCTCTAAAGATAATAGCCATGTTTCTCCTTACTGCCTCATCCATGGTCTCCTTGTGTTTTATGATGCTTGTACCCAAAACTTTGTCTTCATCAGGCTTTGGAAGAGGAAAGTCCACTTCTTTCATCTGAGCAAAGTCTAGAGGGTTCTTTGTGGAGTCCTTGCTGGATCTGGTGTTGGGATTGAGAACCATAGGTTTTAGATTCTTGAAAGAAGTCTCTCCAACCTTATTTCTCCTTTCTGGCTTGTGCTCCATATTGATTGGTTCAACCTTTGTGCTATGTTTCACAGATATTGATTTATCTTGTGTTGAGCCAAACAGCTATTGCATCCTTTCATCAATTCTCCTCCTTTGCTCTTTCACTTGAATTTCAGCTGCTGCTAGCTGGATTAAATCAATTCCATCAGGCTTTCCTTTGATTTGAATGATTGGAGAAGTAGTGATGGCAGGAACTAGCACTTTAGATATTTGGATTTTTGTAGATGGCTCTCCTTCCCCTTCCCTTTTACTCTCCCCCTTTTTGTTATCATCAAGGAGAGGGGTCAAGCCCTGTGCTTTTGCCAGCTGCATAAGTAGATTTGTTTGAGATTGTTGGTTGTGAAGAATGGTGGCCACAGAATCTTCAATAACTTGAACTCTGTCTTCCAATTTGGCCAGCCTCTTTTCAGTATGTGATTCCTTTTTCAATCTCAACAAAATGTCCTGCATTGTACCAAAGGGCATGACTGAATCCAATTTTTCAGAATTGTAGGATTTCAAGTCAGCAATATCCTTTCTGAGTTCATCCACACTCAGATTCTGTCTTACTTGCTGCAACTTCATGAGATGCAGTGAGTCCAAGTGAGCTGTAAGGATAGCCTTTGTACCATCATGAGAAGTTTTCTGAATGGCCTGTTTGATAGTACTGATTTGTTTGACTAAGGAGACATTGAATTGCCCTGTTGTAGACTCCTTTGTGAAGGCCCATTCAGGTAGATTTGGAATAGAACTAGGGCCTTCATCTCCCCCTAAGTTCATGCTTCCATCAGAAGAAACAAAGTCATCATCATCAGAATTTACTCCAAATTCTTCAAATGACTCACCAGCTGTTGAAGGCATCTTGTTAATAGCAGTTTTGTCCCTTTGAAGAGATGCTGTTGTATGTACTAGATGTAGTGCCTTTTCTGCCTCCACATTGCCCTGTGCAGCCAATACTTGATAGGCTGAAACAGGATGAGTAAAAGTGTCAGCATCCAAGGAAATGTTATCAATTACAGCTTTGTAATGTTGCTGAAATTGTCTTTCCTTTTCAGCATCATTCACAATCATTGACTCACTAGCAATGGCTGGATCCATCCTTATATCTGCTGTACCTGCCTTTCTCTCATTTTCTCTATGTTCTTGCATCAGGGGCTCCCCCTGGCTCACACAACTCACTCCCTCACCTTCACCTACTAAGGTGGTACTCCTCTCACTTACTTTTGCCATGCTGGAAGAAATAGCATGCATATTTGAGCTCTCAATCTCTCCTTTTGCCTGGGAGCAACCCAGCCTCTCACTCAAATTGTCACTCCCTTCCCTCAGTCCTAGAAGTGATTGTACAGTAATCAAGTCTTCTACACTTGGAATTGTTTCAGTTGTGTGTGTAGAGACTATCAACGGATGAGGAATAGCCGTTGAAGGTGAAACTGATGGTATCAACAGATAACTGCTGTCAAGCTTATCCGTTGAAGAACAACCACTTGTCAACGGATGAGTGATATCCGTTGAAGAAGGAAAAGAAGTAGAAATTGAAAGTGATATAACTGTTGAATCTGTGTAGATTGATATGAGTTTTGGTGACACAGATCCTTCAATTACATCTGAAAGAATTTGCGGGTGATCCAACAAATCATCTAAAAGATGATGATCACATGTATTTGAGTGGGGCTCCTCCCTGAGTTGTAAAGAGGGAGAATCAGGAATTGATGGGAATAACATATCCACATCTAGAGATGGTGAGGAAGTGTATGGTGATTGATGTGTGTTAATTGTGAGAGAATGGGGCTGTGACTCCACATTTGTTGGAGCCACATCAAACTGAGTTTGAGAAGGCATAGATACCGATGGATGTATCTGTGCAGTGTGTGCACCCTGTGTAGAAGATTGAGTTCTAGCTCTCTTTCTTCTAATAAAGGCTTTTGTTGGTGAGTGTTTGGATTTAGTGTCCCTCCCTCGTTTGTGTGTTCCTGGTTGGGAACTATTTTCAATAGTTATATCCTTTTGGGAGGATGCAGCTAGGGATATGCTAGTAACCTTTTCAACCACCACAGCTTTTTGAGAAACTGTGGCTTGGCTAGCTTGGGAAGCACTTTTCTCTCCTTCCTTATCCTGGGGGTTTCTTTGATGTTCACCCCTCCCCTCACCACTCACACCCTGTTCACTCCCCTCAGGGTTAATGGCAGGTGTTACAACTGTTGTCTTTTGAGAAACAACAGAGGTGGTTTTCTTTGTCTTTGATTTTGAAAGTTTAGTTTTGGTGACCTTGGTAGGAATCTGTTGGGGCATTGTCACAGATTCCATGGCCACACTAGAAGATAAAGGAGTTGTAGAAGCAATTACCTCACCTACCTGTGGTGCATTCATGATTGGTAAATATACCAATGGCACACTGCTGTTGAGATCCATTCTCAATAAATCTGCAAGAACTCTTTTCTCTTGTGCCCAGCACTTGAGTTTATTATTCTCATTCGTAATGACCAAACCTTCAGCAACATGGTTAGCCAATAACATAAAGAATCTAGCATAATAGATGTTATTAGGTCTATTAGCTTTGTTACCTAATCTAGTACCCAATTCTAGCATAATATAGTTGCTAAAATTAAAATACCTATCAGAAACAAGCATATAGAGCATATTAACAAGAGATGAAGTTATGGCATCAAAATTGCTAATTTTCCCAGAGAAAACCTTGATAAAGGCATCCCCAAGAAAACTCCATTCTTTCCTAAGGCCTTTTCTTCTAATACTCCCTAAACTAGCAGAGTTAAGAGAATAACCTATGGAATCTAGCATGCTGGATACATCATTATCAGTGTGTGGTGTCATGGCATTGTTCTCAAGTAATTTAAAACATGCTAGTAAGTCATCACAGTTAACACACTGATTTTTACCTTTGAGAGTGAAGGAGATAGTCATATCTATGGAGTTGAACTCAGCAGATGTCCAAATCTCCTCAACTACTTCACAGTAAATCGTTGGGGCTTCCAGCATTGCATAGCTAAGTTTACAGTTTTTGATGAAGTCCATCATTTTGTGATAATCTGAGTGGGCTTCATTCTTTTCTACCAAAGCTATGAAATTATTCTTCTCATAGATGAACCCAGATTGAGACATAATCTTTACTACTGGTGCCATTGTTGTGAGTAGAAATTGCAGAGAATAACTTGAAGGTTTTGCAGAGAGAAAATGGTAAAAGCTTTGAAATTTCAAGAAAGCGTAAAGTAAAAATGAAAAATCAGAAGGGCTTATATACTTTCTCAAAAAAAACATAAATAAGAGATTAAACAATAAATATGTGTAAGTGAATTTCAGCCGTTTAAGAATAAACTGTAAGTATTCTGAAAACTACCTTTTAAAACAAATACATACAGCTGTATGTATGAGTATCAACGGTTAAGACAATAGAATCAACGGCTGTGAAACACTTGAATCGACTGATGTGATATTTCAACGGATAAGGTAAACTGTCATCCGTTGAAGAGCACTTCAGTTTTATCCGTTGACGGATAAAAATTCCAGAAATGTATATGACTTTCAACGGATAATGAACATCCGTTGACAGAACAATTTTGACTTTCAACGGATAGGGAATATCCGTTGATGGAATAATCTATGTTAAAAATCAAATTTGTTCTTGTAGCTAATACATTTCAGGCTTCAATTCAAATTGCAATAAGGACATGAATTTTAAGAGTAATTAAGCATACCTAGCTCACTTACCAATCTTGTGAATGTTGATTCATCAAGTGGCTTGGTAAATATGTCTGCAATTTGTTGTTCACTTAGAACAAAATGAAGTTCCACTGTACCTTTCATCACATGTTCCCTAATGAAGTGGTACTTGATATCAATGTGCTTGGTCCTTGAGTGCTGCACAGGATTCTCTGTTATGGCTATGGCACTTGTGTTGTCACAAAAAATAGGAATTCTATCAACATGTAGTCCATAATCAAGGAGTTGATTCCTCATCCATAACACTTGAGAGCAGCAACTTCCAGCAACAATGTATTCAGCCTCAGCTGTAGAAGTAGAGACTGAATTTTGCTTTTTGCTAAACCATGATACAAGCTTGTTTCCCAGGAATTGGCAGGAGCCTGTTGTACTTTTCCTGTCTATTTTGCAACCTGCATAGTCTGCATCTGAGTAGCCAATTAGATCAAAACCAGACTCTCTAGGGTACCAAATTCCTAGATTTGGAGTCCCCTTGAGATATCTGAAAATTCTTTTAATAGCTACTAAGTGAGATTCTTTAGGGTCAGCTTGAAATCTAGCACAGAGATATGTAGAAAACATTATATCTGGTCTACTGGCAGTTAAATATAAAAGTGAACCAACCATGCCTCTATAACTTGTAATGTCCACAGACCTTTCAGTCTTATTTAATTCAAGTTTGGTGGCAGTGGCCATGGGAGTTTTTGCAGATGAACATTCTATTAAGTCAAACTTCTTTAAAAGATCATAAATATATTTAGTTTGACTAATGAAAATTCCATCACTAACTTGTTTAACTTGTAAACCAAGAAAATAGGTTAGTTCTCCCATCAGGCTCATTTCATAATTACTTTGCATTAGCTTAGCAAACTTTTTACAAAGCTTATCATCTGTAGATCCAAATATTATGTCATCTACATAAATTTAAACAAGTATACTAGAGCCATTAACATTCCTAAAGAAGAGAGTTTTATCAACAGTACCTCTAGTGAAGTGATTCTCCAAAAGGAATTTTGATAAGGTTTCATACCAGGCTCTAGGTGCTTGCTTCAGTCCATAGAGTGCTTTCAACAGATAATACACATAGTCTGGAAAATTTGAATCTTCAAACCCTAGAGGTTGACTTACATAAACTTCTTCCTCCAATTTCCCATTTAGAAATGCACTCTTGACATCCATTTGATAGCTTTGAAATTGGCATGGGCTGCATAGGCTAGAAAAATTCTGATGGCTTCAAGTCTTGCAACAGGAGCATATGTCTCATCAAAATCTATTCCCTCTTGTTGAGAATAGCCTTTAGCAACCAATCTGGCTTTATTCCTTATGACAATGCCATTTTCATCCATCTTGTTTCTGAATACCCATTTTGTGTCAATAGGACTCTTGTTCTTTGGTTTGGGTACCAGCTTCCAAACTTTGTTTCTCTCAAATTAGTTCAGCTCTTCCTGCATAGCTAATATCCAATCTGGATCCAATAAAGCTTCTTCCACTTTCTTAGGTTCCTCCTGAGATAGAAAACTACTATACAGACATTCATCTTGAGTAGCTTTTCTTGTTTGCACTTTAGATGATGCATCACCAATGATCAGTTCAAAGGGATGATTCTTGGTCCATTTCCTTTGAGGTGGAAGATATACTCTAGATGAGGTGGCCTCAGTATTGTCATGATGTGAGACAGAGTGTTGATTAGTTGAAACTCCCCCTGAGTTGTTGGTCCTTTGCAGGGAACTTGGAGTTCTATCAACTAATGATGTAAATCGATTATCCGTTGATGAACTATGATCAACGGATGCTTCATTTTGTACTTCAACGGATGATGCATTATGTCTTTCAACGGATACTGCATTGCCTCTATCAACGGATGCAGAATTTTGTGCATTATCCAAGGGCATGTTTTGAATCCCTTTTGAAGTGTCATCTCCATCAGTCTCCTCTTCACTATCATCACAATATATCTCAATGTTGTCAAATTTGAGTCTCTCATGGTGTCCCTCATCTGTTAGTCCATCAATCTTTTTATCATCAAACACAACATGCACAGATTCCATAACAATGTTGGTTCTTAGATTGTATACCCTATAAGATTTTCCAGCTGAGTAACCAACAAATATCCCTTCATCAGCCTTTGCATCAAACTTCCCTTTATGGTCAGATTGATTTCTCAGTATAAAGCATTTACATCCAAAGACATGAAGAAAGTTTAGAGTTGGTTTTCTTCTCTTGAACAACTGATAAGGAGTCATGCCTTTAGCTTGATTGATCAAAGAAATATTCTGAGTGTAGCAGGCACAATTAACAGCTTCAGCCCAGAAATATGTTGGTAACTTTGATTCTTCAAGCATTGTTCTAGCAGCCTCAATTAAAGATCTGTTCTTTCTTTCAACTACCCCATTTTGCTGAGGTGTTCTTGGAGCTGAGAACTCATGCATGATTCCATTTTCTTCACAGAACAGCCTCATTGTCAAATTCTTGAACTCAGTTCCATTGTCACTCCTGATATTCCTAACCTTCAAGTCAGGATGATTATTGACTTGCCTGATGTGATTGATAATGATTTCACTTGCTTCATCCTTTGATCCAAGAAAATAGACCCATGAAAACTTTGAGAAATCATCTACAATCACTAAGCAATATCTTTTTCTTGCAATTGACAATACATTGACTGGTCCAAACAAATCCATATGTAGCAGCTGTAATGGTTCATCAATTGTTGTTTCAAGCTTCTTTTTGAATGATGCTTTCCTTTGTTTGCCTTTCTGACAAGCATCACACAAACCATCCCTTGAGAATTCAACAAGAGGAATTCCTCTAACTAAGTCCTTTTTGACTAGATCATTCATTGTCTTGAAATTCAAATGAGATAGCTTCTTATGCCATAGCCAACTTTCAACTGGACTTGCTTTGCTGAAGAGACAAGTAATAGATTCTGCATCAGTAGAGTTGAAGTCAGCTAAGTACACATTTCCTTTTCTAACTCCAGTTAGAACCACTTTGTTGTCTTTCTTACTGGTGACAACACAGGCTTCAGAATTGAAGGAAATTGTATTCCCTCTATCACATAGTTGACTGATGCTCAGTAAGTTGTGCTTGAGACCATCAACTAATGCAACTTCATCAATGATGACATTCCTTGTTGAAATCAAGCCATATCCCATAGTAAACCCTTTGCTGTCATCTCCAAAGGTTATGCTAGGGCCAGCTTTCTCCTTAAACTCTGTGAGCAGGGAGAAATCTCCTGTCATGTGTCTTGAACAACCACTGTCCAAGTACCATAGATTTCTTTTGTTTCCCTGCACACCATAAAATCAATCAAGTTGATTTTGGTACCCAAGTTTCCTTGAGTCCATTCATGTTAGCCTTTCTCCTAGACTTCATTCCTCCTGCATCTTTAGACTTAGGTAACTTTGAGTCAACCTTGATCTTAGATGTAGTTGGTTGAGGTGTAGGGTTAGTCACAGAATCATTTAGCACATTTGGAATTTGATAAGGCATGGATTGTGCAAACATGTTATTCCACATAGGCATATTGTATAGCATTTGAGGCATACTAAATGCAGCAAGATAAGGATTGTTAAAATATGGCATGTTTGCAAAATGTGCATAAGGATTCTGTTGAGACATAACAGACATAGCATGCAGAGGTGATGCAGACATATTAGGCATGGAAGAGGGTACAGGTATGGGAGTTTTCTTAATAGATTTGCAATTAGCAGATAGATGATTAACACTATTACAATGCACACAGCTTTTTCTAGGAGCATACTTATCAGGTGTGTAATTGTTATGTTTGTTAACCCCTACCTTCCCATTTCTATTAGATTTCCTTTTAGTTTCCTTTTTATCCTCAACCACTTTGAGCCTATTCTTTAATTGTTCTAAGGTCATGTGTCCTATATTCACCTTACTGAAATCTTTGGATGTGCTTGCTTCTTCTTTGACAAAGTTCTTGGAAGTTGAACCAAAATTTTTGTTGAGTTTCTTTAGATTTTCACTTTTAGAAACATCTGCCTGTTTTAATTGAGGAACCTTCAACGGATGCTCCTTTTCTTCCTTCAACGGATAATTTTCATCATCCGTTGATTCCACATCCGTTGACAGTCCATCAATTAATTCCATTTTCTTTTTGTTTTTATCCCAGGCAGTCTCACAAAATGATTCAATTCCTCGGACCTTGACAATTTGAGCACTAACATCCCTAGATGTCTTCCAGGCTTTAATCACCTCTTGCTCTCTCTCTAATTGATTAGAAAGTATTTCTACTTTCTTAACAGATTCAGCTAGTTCATTTTCAACAGATATACAATGTAGCTTAGTTTTCTCTAGGTCAATCAACTTATCTTCTAACACAACATTTCTATTACTTAAAAACAGATTGTTCTCTTTAATCCTACTATTTTCTTTAGCAAGAGATTTAAGAGACACACGCAAGTGATACAATTCAGTAGACATGTCATTAAAAGCATCATTGTACTCTTCTTTAGTAAGCTGTGTTAAATCAGTAGTGATTACCTGGTTGTTTGATGAACTAACTTCATTTTCCTCAGAATCAGCCATGAGAGCCAAGTTGACATATTCCACATCTTCATCCTCTTCTTCTCCATCAGCTGCCCAGTCTTTTTCTTGAGTAATGATAGCCTTCTCCTTTTGCTTGAGCAGATCAAAATATTTCTTTTTATAATCTACTTGGTCAAATTTCTTCTTTTCAGAAGTTGGCTTTCTGCACTCACTTGCAAAGTGTCCACTTATACCACAATTGAAACACTTGAACTTGGATTTGTCCACCATGTTCTTATGAGGTTTAGTGGCTCTAGTGTTTTTCTTAAATTTCATCTTTGCAAATCTTCTGGACAGAAATGCAAGATGCTCATCAATACCATCAGAGTCATCTTGGCTGGAGTTGTCTTCATTCTCAGCAACTTGCTCCTTACCCTTGCTTGATTCTGGTTTGTTTGTGCCATCTTTGGAGTTTAATGTTGATCTCACAGTTTCTTGTCTGCATTCTTTCTCATTTTCAGCTACCAAGACAACTGAACCTCCTTTCTTTCTTCCCTTCTCCAATACCTCATCCTGTTCCAGCTCTAGTTCATAAGTCTTCAAGATTCCATATAATCTTTCAAGAGTGAAGTCCTTATAATCTTGAGAGTTTCTCAAGGAGACAGTCATGGGTTTCCATTCCTTTGGCAAGGATCTTAAAAATTTAAGATTTGAATCCTTCACCTGGTACACTCTACCATACAGCTTCAGTCCATTCAACAGCTTTTGAAATCTATTGAATGTGTCATTTAAAGATTCATTTTCTTCAAAATGAAAATACTCATACTGTTGAATGAGAAGCTGCATTTTGTTTTGTTTTACTTGTTCTGTACCTTCACACAGTAGCTGAACTGTGTCCCAAACCTCTTTGGCAGTTGTGCAATTTATCACATTATCAAACATATCCTTGTCAAGACCATTAAACAAAATGTTCATAGCCTTCTTATCCCTGTGGACTTCTTCTGTGTCTTCCATTGTCCATTCTGCTCTAGGTTTTGGAATGGATTGACCAACAACAATTGTGGCTGTAGCAACTGTGGCTACTTTGTGGGGAATGTGAGGACCATTCTCAATGCAGTTTACATAACCTTCATCTTGGGAGAGTAGATGAAGGTGCATTTTCACCTTCCAATGGTGATAACTGTCTTTGTCAAGAACTGGGATTTTTACTCCAATATCCTTCTTACTCATCTTTGTTAGTTTCCAAGAACTTTAAACTCTTTGTGTGTCAAGAGCCTGCTCTGATACCAATTGTTATTCCTAGTGAACTAACAATGAGATTTACAGAAGGGGGGTTGAATGTAAATCTCAAAACTTTTTTAAGTTTTGAGCAGTTTCAAAGGCTTTGTGTTTAAGATAAACAAGTGTGTGAATTGCTTTAAGCTAATACAGACATATATATATTCAAGCACAAAAGTACAGAACACAACAGACCTTAAAAACTTTTCTGGTGGATTTGTTGTTCCACCAGAGATGGTATTTCAGAAAATCTGTGATTCAATAAGTTGATCACAGCTGCATCCTAGTACAAACTAGATAATTTTTCTCAAGATTTTTCTAAACAGCTCTGAAAAATTCTTTTCTAATTACTAGCTGCTACTTGGTTTATATAACACCAAGTTTACAAGTGAAGACAAAGATAAAAGTACAATAATAAAATAAGTTCTCCACTTGTTTCTTCTCCATTTTACTCCAGTGCATTGTTGACTATTGCCTCTTTATACTAGAGTAGAACGGCTGCTTTTTCTGATGTTCCTGAAATAGGCTACCACATCTTAGTTGTCTCTGTCAACCCATGTGCCTCTGTTTGTAGGTACAACTACCACTTGTCAACTGCTATTTAACAGAACATCCGTTGAAGCCTTCATCCGTTGATGGCTTTATCCGTTGATGTGTTAGCAGTTGAAGCTCTATCCGTTGATGCACTCATCCGTTGAAGGATGTTATCCGTTGAAGCTTTAGAGACATCCGTTGAAGCTTTGTTTCTCATCCGTTGAAGGTCTTTAAGTTATCCGTTGACACCATTTCATTTATACAAAATTTCAAGGCATGAAATATTTACAATTGGCCTTCCTATCTGCATATCCTTTAGTAGTCAACATGACTTATAATTTCCCTCAACATTTAAGAATTATATCTCAAATTCAGAGACTGAAATGTGCTACAACACTAGACTTATTTCTAAGTAAAGCTACACCATCAACGGATAGCCAAAGTGGTCTTATCCGTTGAGGCTACAAACACTAGATTTCTACTTAAGTGTTTTGTTAAACATATCATCAAACTAATATACATATATTCCTAACAATTAGATAGGCTTGACACAAGATCCATGCCTTGTATTTAATCGGGACATTGTAGGGTAGAAGGAGTTTATTGTACGGTAATTATTCACTGACAGGTTCTTGGTATTCTAAGCAGTGAATTCATATTATCCGGATAGTCGCGATATGTTGAGAAGCATCACTCACGATGTAGAATAAATGTGATTAATTAATTAATCATATTTAATAAATTAGAGAATTTATATAAATAATGATAAAATAGTTTTATTATTATTTATTTCTACTACCGGCTTAATATTGAACCTACAGGGTCACACCATAAAAAGATAATGATTTATTGGTGGAGGAATTAATTAATAATGGCTAATAATTATTTATTTGTGAAATAAATAATTATTTGGCAAATTTAATAATTGATTAAATGAGATTTAATTGATTATAAATTAATTAAGAAAAGTTCTCAATATTATTAATTAAGGATTTAATTTTTGGAAATTAAATCAAGAGAGAGAATTATTTCTAAAGTGTTTTGAAAAAAGATTAATAATTAAAAGGTGTTTTAATTATTAATGAGAATAATAAATGGGATAATAATAATAATATTTATGGGAAAATTTCAGCTGAAAATTTTGCCTATAAATACACTATTATAGACCCTAATTTTATTCCAACCTCGAAACCCGAAAACCCAAAAAGTTTGGAAAACCCAATTCTCTCCACCTCCTTCCTCCTCCTTAACATCGTTTTTTTGGTGAATACCGGTGGAGTGCTTCACACTTGAGGAGCAACTGCTAAGGATCTCTGATCGTTGTCTTCGAATTATTTTTAAAGGTTAGATTCGATCCCTCGAATTTTTATTCACGATTTATATGCTTTTATTTGGATTTTGTATGTGTAAAAGTGTTTTTCCATGACCCCGCTGCGTTAAAAATCCAACATTGGTATCAGAGCGTAGGTTGTATGCATATAGATCTGTGATAAAATTTTCAGAATTTTATGTGCTTGTATGAATTAATTATGATTTTTACAAGTTATATCATGGATTAATTTTGTCTGATGAGAAATCGTTTCTCAGAATAATTTTGAATGTTGATCTGAATTCTACAAGTGTTGTAGATCGTCTGGGTATTTTTTTCATAATTTTATGATGTATAGATTTTTTATTATGAATTTTTGAAGTTGTTTCAATTAAAATTCGTAATTAAATAATCATATATATATATATATATAAATTGTAAGTTTGTATATGTATATGGCTGCAAATATATCTGTATAGTCTGCTATGTTTGTGTTGAATGCACGGGTAAAGTACAGTAACAGTCAGGCACGCTGATCGAGAAAGAAAGACGGCGGCTGGTGCAGAATAAAAAAAAATATAGGGGTGTAACGCATTCCGGGAATGCGTTACATACTTGTGGCGCATTCAAGGAATGCGTTACACCCTTTAATGGCTTAAAAGGGGTGTAACGCATCACCGGAATGCGTTACAGTCCGTCTGTTGATTTTAAAATTGATTTTCTGGGAGTTTCGCAACTCCGTTTTGGGCGTGCAATATACCGTTGGATTCGTTTTTTCGAGACGGATCTAATGGTGTGATCAATTTTAGTTTATATAAAAGTTTTGAACTGTTTATATTTCCATGAAGTGTTTTAAAGTTGTTTTTGACTGTTTTAATTGCTTTTAAATGCTTCATGTGATACATAGAGATGTATAATGCTTAGACTAATGTGCTAGATGATTTAACATGCCTACCTTGATGTTTATTCATGTTGATATATGTGATATATGCTTAGTTTATCATGCGATGATAGATTTAGGTGAACTTAAATGAACATAAGGCGTTTGTTAGACAACCTAGTATAGTGAAATTGTTTCATAACCTTAAGAATAATATTATGAATACAATTATGAGATTCTTGTGTTTGTGAAACACGTAATTGAATATGAATTTTCGATATGAAAGAAAGGATGATTCTGTCAACAACAGATTTCTATCTGTAAGAAAGGGTTATTAAGTGACGCCTCTTGACAATGCTCCACCCGATCCGGGAATCATCTGATTATTGATTATTGATTTGAAATATTTAATTTAAAAGGAAGAATTTCTTTATAATATGATTATGATTGTAACGTAATATAATCCCTCTAAAATTAAATAATATCAAGTAGTAATTAGCCAATGACACAACGGGCTTGTGTCGGTCATAGCCTTCCAACATGATAGAAAAGTAGTTCTTATTTTTGAATCATTGTCGGTTCGTGCTACAGCTGAGGGCTTTGATTTCGATATAAGAAATACTTGTCTATTACATAGAGATGTGTACATTGAATAAGAATCTAAAGGTCGGTACGTGCTACAGCCGTGGGCCTTTGGGGACTGATTCAACTATACGGAATGTTGGGTTAGACTTGACTTAGAATATTGAGTTTGTCGTGCTACAGCCGAGACTCAATTATTCAAGAGGCTAAAGTTTGATTAGGGAATAACATGAGATGTAATTGACAAGAGTTGTCTGCCTATTGAACATTACATGGCGGTTCGTGCTACAGCCGGGGTCGTGTAATGGAATGTAGGATCCCTATTCCCACTAGCATTATAAATGCTTAATTTTTCACGTAGGGGGTTGAATAAATTAGATAAACTAGTGGGAGCCACTTATGAATAAAGACCCGATTCATATAGTGTTTTGAAATGAAATCGAATATTTGCTAAGTGTTGTTATGTGTTTATCATTTACAGATTTACTTTGTACGTTATGTCTTCTGAACTATCACTCAGGAGCATACTGGATGCTCACAAATTGACTGGTCCTAATTATGCTGACTGGCTTCGAAACTTGAGAATTGTTCTCAAGATTGAGAAGCTGGAATACGTGATTGACTCACCTAAGCCTACTGAACCTGCTAGTGATGCACATAATGATGAACATGTTGTGTATCGTAGGTGGATAGATGATACAAATGTTGCTCAATGCATCATGCTAGCTTCCATGAACATTGAGCTACAGAAGCAACATGAGCATATGGATGCTCACACTATCCTCATGCATCTACAAGAGTTGTATGATGTGGCAGGGAGGATAGCTTGATATGAGATATCGAAGGAGTTGTTCGGTTGTAGGATGTCTGAGGGATCATATGTGAATGACCATGTACTTAAGATGATCAATTTGATTGAACGTCTTGGACAACTTGGTTTTGCCATGGATGGGGAGCTGAGCCAAGACTTGGTCTTGCAATCGCTTCCGAGTTCGTTCTCGCAGTTTGTTGTGAACTTTCACATGAATAAGTTGGATGTCAGCCTGCCTGAACTCCACAACATGTTGAAGACTGCGGAATCGAATTTTCCCCCTAAGAAGAGTTCTGTTCTTCTAATTGGTGAAGATTCCAATCCTAAGAAAAGGAAGAGGAACTCTTCCAAGAAGAAGATAGTAGGTGAGAAAACGCCGGTTCCACCAAAAGCTGAAGACCCCAAGAGCAAAGTTGTTTGCTTTCACTGTAACAAGGTGGGGCACTGGAAGAAGAACTGCAAGGTTTACCTTGCAGAATTGAAGAAGAAGAAGGGTAGTGAGACTACCGCTTCTGATTCAGGTATGTTCATGATAGAAGTGAATATGTCATTTCTACTTGGGTATTCGATACCGCCTATGGTTCTCATATCTGCAATTTGTTGCAGGGACCAAGGAGAAGTAGGACTCTTGAGGAAGAGGAGGTGATTCTACTGATGGAAATGGAGCAAGAGTTGCTGCTGAAGATGTAGAATCATTTCATTTACATAGGCCTATGGGCAAGACTATTGTTTGAAATAATTGTTATTTTGTTCCCTCGATTGCGAGGAATATTATTCCCATGTTAGACTTGGCTGGATTTTCATTTATTATTGAGAATAATGAATGTTCTATTCTTAGAGATAATATTCTTTATGGACTTGGTACTTTAAATAATGGTTTGTTTATATGTGACATAATTTACTTCAGATTGAACAAACTAATAAAAGAAAAGGGATGATGAAAATCTCACTTTATAGTGGCACTGCAGTCTCCATTTAGTAGACATGGAGAGAGGACTGCAAATTTGCTAGGAATGGTACACACAGATGTATGTGGACCAATGTCTACGCAAGCCATGGGTGGATTTTCATACTTCAGTACTTTCATTGATGATAGATCTAGATTCGGATATGTGTTTGATGAAACACAAGTCTGAGGCCTTTGAAAAGTTCAAAGAATATAAGTATGAAGTGGAGAAACAACCAAACATAGTATTATAACTCTTCGATTAGATCGAGGTGGTGAATACTTGAACGGAGAGTTTCTGGATTATCTCAAAGTAAATGGTATAGTCTCCCAGTGGACTCCTCCAGATTAGTATCTGAAAGGAGAAATCGAACTTTGTTAGACATAGTTCGGTCCATGATGAGCTATGCAAATCTTCCAGTATTCCTATGGGATTATGCATTGGAAACCTCAGCATATTTACTGAATAAGGTGTCTTCCAAATCTGTTCCTCAAACTTCATATGAGATATGGAAAGTAAGGAAACCGAGTCTTAAACACGTTAAGATTTGGGGATGTCCAGCTTATGTCAAGTAAGTTGACCCAGATAAGCTGAAATATCGATCCGTAAAATGTAGTTTTGTGGGATATCCTAAAGAGACTTTAGGGTATTACTTTTACACCGATCATCGGGTGTTTGTCTCCAGACATGCTACCTTCTTGGAAAAGGAGTTTATCCTTGAAGGAAACAGTGGGAGCAAAATTGAACTTGATGAAGTTCAAGAAGCACAAACTACTGCAGATCGAGTGGAAACACCTGTTCTGACTGAACAACCTTTTGTGGAACAGCCCATTCATAGGTCAGGGAGAGTGTCTCGCCAACCTGAGAGGTATTATGGCCTTGTCATTGAGAATGACAATGAGTTGTTGATCATTGATGATGACGACCCTGTGACCTATAATGAGGCTATGAGTAGTGTTGACTCAGAGAAATGGCATAGTGCCATGAAATCCAGAATGGAATCTATGTATACGGTATACAAAAGATAGATTATAGCAGATGGCCAGGTGGAGACCTTTAAGGCCAAGCTTGTGGCAAAAGGATTCAAACAAAGGCAATGGATTGACTTTGATGAAACCTTTTACCTGTAGTCCTGTTAAAATCAGTTCGGATTTTGCTTACGATTGCTGCTTATTACGACTATGAGATCTGGCAATTAGCCAGATGGTTTTCTTTCCAAGAGAAATGAAAACCTAGTGTGTAAGCTACTGCAAACCATATGTGGTTTAAAGCAAGCTTCTCGAAAGATGGAACATTCGTTTTGATGAGACAATCAAAGAGTTTGATTTTATCAAAAACGCAGATGAACCATGCGTCTACAAAAGGGTTAGTGGGAGCGCGGTAACATTTCTTGTATTGTATTGAATTAGAGTTGACACACATAACAACATAGCAGACCCACTCACAAAGCTACTTTATGAAAGTCACTTTGATCGTCATGAAGATAAGATGGGTATTAGATACCAGAGTGATTGGCTTTAGTACAAGTGGGAGATTGAAAGGAATATGTCCTAAGTCCAATCATGTATTAGGATTTAGGAATAACTTTTATGTAATCTGTTTTGATTTCATTGATATTAATAAAAGACTTGTTTTGTTTTTATTACGGGCTCTATCTATTTTAGTGTTTAAATAAGATATACCATAGTTTAGAGTAAAGCTTTTTATGGATTATGATGAGATCATAATAGTGAGACCTAAAAAGATGATAACTCTAAACTTAAATAGTTCCTGGTCATAGGTTACTAACTGGTAATTAATAATCCGCAAAGATCGGTACATACTATGCTTGCTTCATTATGAAGGATGTCTATTCTCATAGACATTTGTGTGGTGACACTATAGCTAGTATGTAGGTGCTTATTATAGAATAAGTTCACTGAACATGACTCGCACAGCTGAACAACTGATGGAGTTCACTCACGTGTCAGCAGTTGTTCACATAGTGATAGTTGTACAAGTATCCTTAGACTTGAGGTCATCATAGTCATCTTGTGTACACTGAACTATGCTTTGGTTTAGTTCTTAGTCTCCAGGGACAATTATTAGGGCTCTTCTGGGTATAGGAATTTGTACACGAAGATAGTGTATGATCAATAAAGGATCTACCCCTTCCAGTGAAGGAAGCGAATGTTCAAGGCTGATCCACTTATGCTAGTTCAGGAATCTCTGGCCAGAGTGAATGAAATTAGAAAGGAGTTTCTAATTTGCATAGAACTACGCATAGTAAATGGTAAGCAAAGTGATTGAATTAGATAGGCTTGACACGAGATCCATGCCTTGTATTTAATCGGGACATTGTAGGGTAGAAGGAGTTTATTGTACGGTAACTATTCACTGACAGGTTCTTGGTATTCTAAGCAGTGAATTCATATTATCCGGATAGTCGCGATATGTTGAGAAGCATCACTCACGATGTAGAATAAATGTGATTAATTAATTAATCATATTTAAAAAATTAGAGAATTTATATAAATAATGATAAAATAGTTTTATTATTATTTATTTCTACTACCGGCTTAATATTGAACCTACAGGGTCACACCATAAAAAGAGAATGATTTATTGGTGGAGGAATTAATTAATAATGGCTAATAATTATTTATTTGTGAAATAAATAATTATTTGGCAAATTTAATAATTGATTAAATGAGATTTAATTGATTATAAATTAATTAAGAAAAGTTCTTAATATTATTAATTAAGGATTTAATTTTTGGAAATTAAATCAAGAGAGAGAATTATTTCTAAAGTGTTTAGAAAAAGGATTAATAATTAAAAGGTTTTTTAATTATTAATGAGAATAATAAATGGGATAATAATAATAATATTTATGGAAAAATTTCAGCTGAAAATTTTGCCTATAAATACACTATTATAGACCCTAATTTTATTCCAACCTCGAAACCCGAAAACCCAAAAAGTTTGGAAAACCCAATTCTCTCCACCTCCTTCCTCCTCCTTAACATCGTTTTCTTGGTGGATACCGGTGGAGTGCTTCACACTTGAGGAGCAACTGCTAAGGATCTCTGATCGTTGTCTCCGAATTATTTTTAAAGGTTAGATTCGATCCCTCGAATTTTTATTCATGATTTATATGCTTTTATTTGGATTTTGTATGTGTAAAAGTGTTTTGCCATGACCCCGCTACGTTAAAAATCCAACAAGTTGGATGAAAAAACAAAGTACATAGTTAAATGAAAAACATAGATAAATCTAATCATAATAATCATCGTCAAAGTGAGGAACGTAAGCACCATCACTAATAGTCTCATTCACTTGTTTCATGATCTCAACTTTCTTTCTTTTAAACCACTTCTTCGTATTCAGAGTCATTTGGCTAGTATCCATTGTCATGATCTTTGTTTGCTCCCTTAATTCTTCAATAGCAATTCCTTTTTCCAATATTGCTTCTTTTCGTTCTTCTAGAGCATCAAGTCTTGCCTGTCTCGCTTCCTTTCATTTTTCAAGTTCTAATATCTTCCTCGACATTTGAAGGATTTCCTCGCCTCTTTTGATGTTGGCCTCCACAAGCTGTTTTTGGTTACATTGCATATTATTGAAAATTGCTATAGAAATCTCATCTTTTTTAGTCATACCTTGTTTTCCTTTCTTTTTGGCTTGCTTTGACGCTTTCACACCCATGGGTCTAACCGGACTAGTTAGACCTTCAGTTTCTCGATTAGACTCCGGAGTCGTGAAACCTTCTTCATCAACAAAATCCTCACTATTCAGATTAATTGGTGATTCCATTTGTGTTGGAAAGTTTTGTTGAAACGGAGGAGAAGTGGTGGGAACGTCTACAAATTGTGGATGTCTTGCAACTGCTTCATAACAATCCCATTTATCAAATGTTTTATTCATGTCCTTGAAATATAATCCTTGAGCTTGAGTTATCTAAATAAAATGATATATTATGCATATTAAGTTATCATACGAATAATATATAACATATCAAAATAAAAAATAAAAAATCTTACCTTATCTACCAAATTGGTTCCGCTTGCACTATGTCTACTAGCTTGATTCTTGGCACAATGCCATTTTTTTAGTGCTCTCTTCAATGGTGTCCAATGTGAATCAAGAGCAACTTTTGAACAAGGTTCGGCATGAGGATTTTCGGGAGTGCTACACCAATTTTTTGCATAATCCTCGTGAATTCGCCCCCATAAATTATTCTTGTTTAAATATCGACCGACGATCGGATCAACGGATTGTCGAGCCCACGAAACACATAATTGTAATTCTTCGGAAGGAAGCCAATTAGTACTGTTAGGTCCCAATTTGTTTGTAGAAGGGGGGGTTGAATGCAAACAATACCGTTTAGTCGAATAAAATGCGGAATAAAATTGTGAAACAAAATTCAAGTTAAATAAAACTTTTATTAAACTTGAAAGGTGTTACAACTACGGTATCGGTTACAAGGGATTAATCTCAAATCAATTATTACAAATTTAGAATAAATTCGACATGAACTTTTTCTATTTTTGTAATTAAAAGATCAAATGCTAAAAGCGATTTGAGATTAAGTTCTAGGGATTTTAATCCGCTAGATTGATACACAAGAACAAGATAAGTATTTCTAGTTGATTGGATATAACTTTACAATCTAGAAATTGATCTTGAAGTTGCAGAATAGATGTAATATTTTTCTGCTTCTTTTTCTCTTTTGTTCTTCTGTATGTTCTGTTTTTGCTGAGTTTTTGGATGATCTTATCTTCTGCTTCTTTTGTTTCTTTTTAAGTAAACAGCCGAATGCAAATGAACTGCAATGACAATCCTTTGAACCAGCATGACTTTCGGTATGACAATTGATTGTCATACCGATTGTTACATAAGTACAATTCAGATTGTCTTGCAAAGATTAATAACAGATTTTTTAATCTAATAAAAATTCTAACAAGACAATTAAATGAATTAGCATGACTTTCGGTATGACTATTGATTGTCATACCGATTGTCATACTAATACAATCAGTTTGCCTTGTTTCAATTTAAATAGATTTTAAACCAATTAAAATTCTGTAATTCCTTAATATTAATTCTAAATTAATTAATCAATTTAATTCAATTAATTAATAAATTAATCCTTGCAGATATAATTTATTTTCTTAATTAAATTATATGACTTAATTAATGGAGAATTAATACTAACCCTGAGCAGCAACCATTCTTCTGAAAGTCACTGAGACTTATGAATCAATTCCGTCACTTCAATGCTGACACTCGATGTACTGTCTGGTTCATGAGTGACTAACTTTCGTGACGTTTCTTCATGTCTTGACTTTGTTGTTCTGATTGAATCCTTGTAATAAATGATACCTTGACGAGATCTCTGTCACTTGATTAAATCCACGATCTTGATTTATATCACTGAGGCATGATCAAATTCTTGAACTTCTTCCAGTGAATCTTCAAGTCTGCAGATGAACAATGTTTCTTTATTCTTTGACAGATGTTACTTTGTGAGATCTCTCTGATGATTGATCCACTATTTACTTATTACATTCTTATTTGAGTTGAGTTAAATACTCGAATAAACGAGTAGGCTATGACATATGCCTTTCAATCTCCCCCTATTTGCTTGTTAGACAATAACAACAAATACCTAGAGGATAACTCAACTAACAAATAAGAAAAAGATATAAACAGTAATGTAAAGTAAATAGCAGAAAAGTTCTGGATTATATTTAACATTTTCCAGATTCCAAGTAGATGTTCCTCTAGACTGAACATATCTTCAAGTAGTTCCATCTTCATTTGTACAACCACATTTCCTGTTGAGAAGCCCATATCTCTCTTGCTTCTCCCCCTATGAGAATCAACTGATTAAAGAAGATCACCTTCGTTTACCACCTCTCCCGTACAATAGGATCCGCAGATAAAACCAATGGTACTCCCTTAACAGCTTCTTCCCTTATCAGAAAATCACCTTGTGTTTACCACCTCTCCCGTACAATAGGATCCGTAGTTACAAACAACAATGGTGTGGTGTAGTGTACATGTGGGATCTTTTTCTTCCTCCCTGCTATTTCTCCCCCTTAGTTGAGGAATCCTCCAAACTATTACTTAAGCTTTTATCTCCCCCTTAAAGAAGGAATGTATGCCGTCGTCTGAAGGAGTTCTCATATTCACTTGGTTGGAAAAGAAATAACAAGTAGTTTCTCTTTCTTCCTCACTGTGAGTGTGTGATTGTGTTTTAGTATACCTCACATGTGTTTCACTCTTCTCTCCACTCGTGTTTACACTCATTCTCACAAGTGTATCACTCTTCTCTCATAGCTCCATAATCCAGCTGTACCTGCAAGGAAAATCACCTTAGCCATCCTTAAAGGAGGTCACAGGTGGTGCAATGGGAGTTCACAAATCCCCATCCTTGTTAAACTCGTCAGATACATCTGAGTCATAATCTACAAGTTGCTAGTTTCCCTTTTAGGGTTCCAGATTTGAACTCTGGGAAGGTAAACAATGATCCAACGAATTTAGCATAAAGATCAAAGTTCCCTTCTAATGTCTGTGAAGACATTTCCTTGTGACTTATCAGGTAATATCTGAATCATTGTCAACAAGTTGCCGATCTGCGCCTATGTCAGATCCACTATCCGCAGATGCATCCAGGGGATTTAAGCCTGGGGAGGTAGACACTGACCACTGACATATGGCTTTTGGATCAGTATCCTCTCCTAACACCTGTAAAGGCAATTGGTCCACTAACGAACCTTGAACAATCGAATCTGACCTTAAAATGGTCGAAACTCTTGTTTCCGTCAACTCATCCTGTGTGTGTGTAACCTCTCCTTGTGCATCAAGAATTGATTATGTTTGAAATGGTGACACTACATCGGATACCTTGGCCGACAGGCAAAATTCAATAGACGCACCCTGTTGAGAGAATGAATCTAGTAACTGTTTTTGTGCCTTTTCAGCCATTACATCTTTTTGAGAAGATGTATGGGGGCTAGCAGTTGTCTCGGTTTAAATACTACTCATCTATGTAGGAGACAGAGCTACTGGGTTGACTACAGAACCTTCCTTATATGGTGCACTAGGCACTATCTCCCTCACGCTCATTCATACTACATTTAGTGGTAAGAGAGTGTTGGTTGGTTCTGTTTTTGTGTTTGTCTTTACAGTCTGGGATAGACGTTGTGGGTTTTCAACCTCATGACTGTTAATGAAAGAAAGTCATTGGAGACTGAACCTGTAACACAGAATATATGGTAATAGAGAGAAAATGATTTATAATAGTGATTTCAAAAGATTTTACATGAAATAAGAAATCACTAATGTAGAAAGAAGTTTAATTTTTGTTTTTCAAAATGAATGAGTTTTTGATAAAATATTGATCACTTAGGGTAAAGTCTAAGTAATTCTCATTCATGTCAAAAGCTTACAAATATCTGCAACATAATGTTAACAAGATGTCATTGACTGATACTTGTCAAGTACTTTAGATACTAATTATTATGTTGCATAATCAATATATCACTGCACATATAAAACAATATGATTGTGCCTAATGATAAGAGAGTTAAAAATATGACGACTCTACTAGTTCATATAAAATTATAACTTCTGTTAGAGTGCCATACCATGTCCTTGACGATTGCTTGAGTAGTACACTAGTTCATACCAACCTGAAGTGAGATTGGGAAGAAGAGATTGCATAGTCCAATAGATCTGCAACTGCAAAGTCCATGAACTGAGGTACATTGACTTCCTCTTTTGACTCACCAACCAGGAGTACACTTGTACACATCTTACTAGAGTCCAATTCCAAGTGTAATATGCATCAGGTGCCTGATATGTCGTAATATTCTCAAGTCTCGTCACTGGTGCTACATGTTAGATACTGTTTCCTGATAATAACCTAGCACACTATACAAAATTTCACTGATAACATTCCCAGCTTGTAAACAGCCATATCCCTCAGATAAACCTTTGATGTTATCTCCAAAGGTAATCATGGGGCCAGCTTCCTCAACCACATTTGATAGCAGGGCTCTATCTCCGGTCATATGTCTTGATGATCCACTGTCAAGAATCCACACTACCGGTTACACCTGTATACTGCCCTGCACTTCAAATGGATTAGACCTTCTTCGGAACCCAAACTTGGTTGGGCCCGGCATACTTGTAGAATTGTCCTTTGTCAGGCAAAACAACATTTTTAATTTTAATTGCCTCAACTTTCTCAATGACTGAACATTTGACCTTGTAAACAGCGTTAACAAATTTCTGTTTAAGCTTAGGCACAAATGTCTCCTTTCTAGCCTTAGAAGGACTAGCAGTCTTAGACCTATCATGCTTCTTGTTATTCACATGCTGACGAGGAGTAGTCTTATCATTAGACACATGCTTACCATTAAAATAAGCATACATCATATTAAAAACACAAGACATACAATTAGCAACACCACATGCTTTATGAGAGTGATTAACATCAGGTAATTTATGCATGGTAGTCATGGCATTATTGTTATCCAACTCACGTGTGTCTGAGTTAGTCTCAGTTGCTTTCACAACTTTGACTGGAACTTTCGACTCACTTGACTTGGAAACAATCTTCTCATAAGCATGATCCTCAGCACGTATTTCTTCTTGAATAACAGAAGAGGTCGCATCAAATGGTTCAGCAATTGATGCTTTATAGAGGGGTTCATTAACACCCTTAAGCACATGTGGTACTTCCCTCCCTTTAGCACAGACATGAGGAGGGGAGTTTATGCCTAATTCTCCAATAGCAGCATTGTAATCATATCCTATTCCAGATGTTTGATTAACAGCTTGCTTACTGTAGAACTCTTTAGCCTTCGAACAAGAATTGAAGTAGGCTCTAACCTTAGTCTCAAGACCGGTGATCTTGTCTTTGAGAATAGTTTCGAGTTTTCTATAACAGTCAACTCTATTCTCTAGAAAAGATACCTGTTCTTTTAATTTGTCTTGATTAATATGCACAAGTCTTAATTCATTGACCTCTTTCTCAAGGTCTGTGATCTTTAAACTTAACAGTTCATTATCACGACGTGCACAATCTAAGTTACCTCTTAGATGATAAACCATTTCAGCATCAGAAAGTTTTACCTCTATTCTTGACGATGAAGTTTTTCCATCAATAGCCATAAGAGCAAGATTTCCTTCATCTTCATCTTCACTGTCAGTATCATCCCAGCTTCTTCCCTTTGCCAGATAAGCCCTTTCAGAGTTCTTTCTTACTTGCTTTGGCTTCCTACATTCTGTGGCAAAGTGTCCCAACTCATTGCAGTTATAGCATCTAATGGTGCTTCGATCAACCATCCCTGTTTTGTACCCACCACTGCTGGTGTTAGAGGATGAAGATCCACCTTTCTGGAATTTATTGTAGTTGGACTTGTACTTAAGCTTGGGATTCCTCCTGAATCTGACATGGGAGAATCTCTTGACAATTTGGGCCATTGATTCATCTTCCAATTGCTCCAGCTCTTCCAAGGAATAAAAATCATCACTTGATTGATTTGTATTAGGAGGATCATATTCTGCTACTAACTCATTTTCCTCACCCTTGGAAAACTGTACCATTCTTTCTAACTGTTGAGATTGTTGTTGTTGTTGACCTTCAGCTACAAGTGCAGTAGATGTGCTGACCATTATATCCTTCCCGTAGACTTCCTTCTGTTGAATCTGCTCCAACTCATAGGTTTTTAACACTCCATAGAGCCTGTCCAAAGAAATCTCACTCAGATCTCTAGCTTCTCTAATGGCAGTGATTCTATGTTCAAGATGAGCTGGCAGTGTTAAAAGGAACTTTTTGTTGACCTCCCTGATTGAATAATACTTTCCATTGATGTTCAGATTGTTGATCAACGCATTGTACCTCTCAAACACTTCAGTAATTCCTTCTCCTGGATTTGATTTGAAATGTTCATATTCAGAGGTTAGGATTTCCAACTTGTTCTCCCTAACTTCCTCTGTGCCTTCATTAATCACCTCAATAGTTTCCCACATGTGTTTGGAATTTTTACAGTTCATCACATGTCTGTTCATCAAGGGATCAAGGGAATCAATTAATATTAATTGAAGGCTGGCATCCAAGGAGGCTTCTTCCTTCTCAGCAGAAGTAAAATCTTCAGGCTCTTTTGGATAGGTTCTAGCTTCAGTAGTCACCACACCATCTATTATTACCTCCGGTTCAATAACCATCGGAGTTTTTATACCCTTCTTTAACAAGTTTGAATATTTGGGATTTGCAACTTGTAAAAATAATAGCATCTTCTTCTTCCATATGATATAATTCTCTTTATCAAATTGTGGAATTTTAACGGTTCCAACTTTATGTGAAGTCATTATGAATTTTTGAATAAATAAAAATTCAAGGAGTTGAAAAATCACAAAAGTCTAGGATCTTGATTTGTTCGTTAATCAGAAGGCTCTGATACCAATTGTTAGGTCCCAATTTGTTTGTAGAAGGGGGGGTTGAATGCAAACAATACCGTTTAGTCGAATAAAATGCGGAATAAAATTGTGAAACAAAATTCAAGTTAAATAAAACTTTTATTAAACTTGAAAGGTGTTACAACTACGGTATCGGTTATAAGGGATTAATCTCAAATCAATTATTACAAATTTAGAATAAATTCGACATGAACTTTTTCTATTTTTGTAATTAAAAGATCAAATGCTAAAAGCGATTTGAGATTAAGTTCTAGGGATTTTAATCCGCTAGATTGATACACAAGAACAAGATAAGTATTTCTAGTTGATTGGATATAACTTTACAATCTAGAAATTGATCTTGAAGTTGCAGAATAGATGTAATATTTTTCTGCTTCTTTTTCTCTTTTGTTCTTCTGTATGTTCTGTTTTTGCTGAGTTTTTGGATGATCTTATCTTCTGCTTCTTTTGTTTCTTTTTAAGTAAACAGCCGAATGCAAATGAACTGCAATGACAATCCTTTGAACCAGCATGACTTTCGGTATGACAATTGATTGTCATACCGATTGTTACATAAGTACAATTCAGATTGTCTTGCAAAGATTAATAACAGATTTTTTAATCTAATAAAAATTCTAACAAGACAATTAAATGAATTAGCATGACTTTCGGTATGACTATTGATTGTCATACCGATTGTCATACTAATACAATCAGTTTGCCTTGTTTCAATTTAAATAGATTTTAAACCAATTAAAATTCTGTAATTCCTTAATATTAATTCTAAATTAATTAATCAATTTAATTCAATTAATTAATAAATTAATCCTTGCAGATATAATTTATTTTCTTAATTAAATTATATGACTTAATTAATTAATGGAGAATTAATACTAACCCTGAGCAGCAACCATTCTTCTGAAAGTCACTGAGACTTATGAATCAATTCCGTCACTTCAATGCTGACACTCGATGTACTGTCTGGTTCATGAGTGACTAACTTTCGTGACGTTTCTTCATGTCTTGACTTTGTTGTTCTGATTGAATCCTTGTAATAAATGATACCTTGACGAGATCTCTGTCACTTGATTAAATCCACGATCTTGATTTATATCACTGAGGCATGATCAAATTCTTGAACTTCTTCCAGTGAATCTTCAAGTCTGCAGATGAACAATGTTTCTTTATTCTTTGACAGATGTTACTTTGTGAGATCTCTCTGATGATTGATCCACTATTTACTTATTACATTCTTATTTGAGTTGAGTTAAATACTCGAATAAACGAGTAGGCTATGACATATGCCTTTCAATCTCCCCCTATTTGCTTGTTAGACAATAACAACAAATACCTAGAGGATAACTCAACTAACAAATAAGAAAAAGATATAAACAGTAATGTAAAGTAAATAGCAGAAAAGTTCTGGATTATATTTAACATTTTCCAGATTCCAAGTAGATGTTCCTCTAGACTGAACATATCTTCAAGTAGTTCCATCTTCATTTGTACAACCACATTTCCTGTTGAGAAGCCCATATCTCTCTTGCTTCTCCCCCTATGAGAATCAACTGATTAAAGAAGATCACCTTCGTTTACCACCTCTCCCGTACAATAGGATCCGCAGATAAAACCAATGGTACTCCCTTAACAGCTTCTTCCCTTATCAGAAAATCACCTTGTGTTTACCACCTCTCCCGTACAATAGGATCCGTAGTTACAAACAACAATGGTGTGGTGTAGTGTACATGTGGGATCTTTTTCTTCCTCCCTGCTATTTCTCCCCCTTAGTTGAGGAATCCTCCAAACTATTACTTAAGCTTTTATCTCCCCCTTAAAGAAGGAATGTATGCCGTCGTCTGAAGGAGTTCTCATATTCACTTGGTTGGAAAAGAAATAACAAGTAGTTTCTCTTTCTTCCTCACTGTGAGTGTGTGATTGTGTTTTAGTGTACCTCACATGTGTTTCACTCTTCTCTCCACTCGTGTTTACACTCATTCTCACAAGTGTATCACTCTTCTCTCATAGCTCCATAATCCAGCTGTACCTGCAAGGAAAATCACCTTAGCCATCCTTAAAGGAGGTCACAGGTGGTGCAATGGGAGTTCACAAATCCCCATCCTTATTAAACTCGTCAGATACATCTGAGTCATAATCTACAAGTTGCTAGTTTCCCTTTTAGGGTTCCAGATTTGAACTCTGGGAAGGTAAACAATGATCCAACGAATTTAGCATAAAGATCAAAGTTCCCTTCTAATGTCTGTGAAGACATTTCCTTGTGACTTATCAGGTAATATCTGAATCATTGTCAACAAGTTGCCGATCTGCGCCTATGTCAGATCCACTATCCGCAGATGCATCCAGGGGATTTAAGCCTGGGGAGGTAGACACTGACCACTGACATATGGCTTTTGGATCAGTATCCTCTCCTAACACCTGTAAAGGCAATTGGTCCACTAACGAACCTTGAACAATCGAATCTGACCTTAAAATGGTCGAAACTCTTGTTTCCGTCAACTCATCCTTTGTGTGTGTAACCTCTCCTTGTGCATCAAGAATTGATTATGTTTGAAATGGTGACACTACATCGGATACCTTGGCCGACAGGCAAAATTCAATAGACGCACCCTGTTGAGAGAATGAATCTAGTAACTGTTTTTGTGCCTTTTCAGCCATTACATCTTTTTGAGAAGATGTATGGGGGCTAGCAGTTGTCTCGGTTTAAATACTACTCATCTATGTAGGAGACAGAGCTACTGGGTTGACTACAGAACCTTCCTTATATGGTGCACTAGGCACTATCTCCCTCACGCTCATTCATACTACATTTAGTGGTAAGAGAGTGTTGGTTGGTTCTGTTTTTGTGTTTGTCTTTACAGTCTGGGATAGACGTTGTGGGTTTTCAACCTCATGACTGTTAATGAAAGAAAGTCATTGGAGACTGAACCTGTAACACAGAATATATGGTAATAGAGAGAAAATGATTTACAATAGTGATTTCAAAAGATTTTACATGAAATAAGAAATCACTAATGTAGAAAGAAGTTTAATTTTTGTTTTTCAAAATGAATGAGTTTTTGATAAAATATTGATCACTTAGGGTAAAGTCTAAGTAATTCTCATTCATGTCAAAAGCTTACAAATATCTGCAACATAATGTTAACAAGATGTCATTGACCGATACTTGTCAAGTACTTTAGATACTAATTATTATGTTGCATAATCAATATATCACTGCACATATAAAACAATATGATTGTGCCTAATGATAAGAGAGTTAAAAATATGACGACTCTACTAGTTCATATAAAATTATAACTTCTGTTAGAGTGCCATACCATGTCCTTGACGATTGCTTGAGTAGTACACTAGTTCATACCAACCTGAAGTGAGATTGGGAAGAAGAGATTGCATAGTCCAATAGATCTGCAACTGCAAAGTCCATGAACTGAGGTACATTGACTTCCTCTTTTGACTCACCAACCAGGAGTACACTTGTACACATCTTACTAGAGTCCAATTCCAAGTGTAATATGCATCAGGTGCCTGATATGTCGTAATATTCTCAAGTCTCGTCACTGGTGCTACATGTTAGATACTGTTTCCTGATAATAACCTAGCACACTATACAAAATTTCACTGATAACATTCCCTGCTTGTAAACAGCCATATCCCTCAGATAAACCTTTGATGTTATCTCCAAAGGTAATCATGGGGCCAGCTTCCTCAACCACATTTGATAGCAGGGCTCTATCTCCGGTCATATGTCTTGATGATCCACTGTCAAGAATCCACACTATCGGTTACACCTGTATACTGCCCTGCACTTCAAATGGATTAGACCTTCTTCGGAACCCAAACTTGGTTGGGCCCGGCATACTTGTAGAATTGTCCTTTGTCAGGCAAAACAACATTTTTAATTTTAATTGCCTCAACTTTCTCAATGACTGAACATTTGACCTTGTAAACAGCGTTAACAAATTTCTGTTTAAGCTTAGGCACAAATGTCTCCTTTCTAGCCTTAGAAGGACTAGCAGTCTTAGACCTATCATGCTTCTTGTTATTCACATGCTGACGAGGAGTAGTCTTATCATTAGACACATGCTTACCATTAAAATAAGCATACATCATATTAAAAACACAAGACATACAATTAGCAACACCACATGCTTTATGAGAGTGATTAACATCAGGTAATTTATGCATGGTAGTCATGGCATTATTGTTATCCAACTCACGTGTGTCTGAGTTAGTCTCAGTTGCTTTCACAACTTTGACTGGAACTTTCGACTCACTTGACTTGGAAACAATCTTCTCATAAGCATGATCCTCAGCACGTATTTCTTCTTGAATAACAGAAGAGGTCGCATCAAATGGTTCAGCAATTGATGCTTTATAGAGGGGTTCATTAACACCCTTAAGCACATGTGGTACTTCCCTCCCTTTAGCACAGACATGAGGAGGGGAGTTTATGCCTAATTCTCCAATAGCAGCATTGTAATCATATCCTATTCCAGATGTTTGATTAACAGCTTGCTTACTGTAGAACTCTTTAACCTTCGAACAAGAATTGAAGTAGGCTCTAACCTTAGTCTCAAGACCGGTGATCTTGTCTTTGAGAATAGTTTCGAGTTTTCTATAACAGTCAACTCTATTCTCTAGAAAAGATACCTGTTCTTTTAATTTGTCTTGATTAATATGCACAAGTCTTAATTCATTGACCTCTTTCTCAAGGTCTGTGATCTTTAAACTTAACAGTTCATTATCACGACGTGCACAATCTAAGTTACCTCTTAGATGATAAACCATTTCAGCATCAGAAAGTTTTACCTCTATTCTTGACGATGAAGTTTTTCCATCAATAGCCATAAGAGCAAGATTTCCTTCATCTTCATCTTCACTGTCAGTATCATCCCAGCTTCTTCCCTTTGCCAGATAAGCCCTTTCAGAGTTCTTTCTTACTTGCTTTGGCTTCCTACATTCTGTGGCAAAGTGTCCCAACTCATTACAGTTATAGCATCTAATGGTGCTTCGATCAACCATCCCTGTTTTGTACCCACCACTGCTGGTGTTAGAGGATGAAGATCCACCTTTCTGGAATTTATTGTAGTTGGACTTGTACTTAAGCTTGGGATTCCTCCTGAATCTGACATGGGAGAATCTCTTGACAATTTGGGCCATTGATTCATCTTCCAATTGCTCCAGCTCTTCCAAGGAATAAAAATCATCACTTGATTGATTTGTATTAGGAGGATCATATTCTGCTACTAACTCATTTTCCTCACCCTTGGAAAACTGTACCATTCTTTCTAACTGTTGAGATTGTTGTTGTTGTTGACCTTCAGCTACAAGTGCAGTAGATGTGCTGACCATTATATCCTTCCCGTAGACTTCCTTCTGTTGAATCTGCTCCAACTCATAGGTTTTTAACACTCCATAGAGCCTGTCCAAAGAAATCTCACTCAGATCTCTAGCTTCTCTAATGGCAGTGATTCTATGTTCAAGATGAGCTGGCAGTGTTAAAAGGAACTTTTTGTTGACCTCCCTGATTGAATAATACTTTCCATTGATGTTCAGATTGTTGATCAACGCATTGTACCTCTCAAACACTTCAGTAATTCCTTCTCCTGGATTTGATTTGAAATGTTCATATTCAGAGGTTAGGATTTCCAACTTGTTCTCCCTAACTTCCTCTGTGCCTTCATTAATCACCTCAATAGTTTCCCACATGTGTTTGGAATTTTTACAGTTCATCACATGTCTGTTCATCAAGGGATCAAGGGAATCAATTAATATTAATTGAAGGCTGGCATCCAAGGAGGCTTCTTCCTTCTCAGCAGAAGTAAAATCTTCAGGCTCTTTTGGATAGGTTCTAGCTTCAGTAGTCACCACACCATCTATTATTACCTCCGGTTCAATAACCATCGGAGTTTTTATACCCTTCTTTAACAAGTTTGAATATTTGGGATTTGCAACTTGTAAAAATAATAGCATCTTCTTCTTCCATATGATATAATTCTCTTTATCAAATTGTGGAATTTTAACGGTTCCAACTTTATGTGAAGTCATTATGAATTTTTGAATAAATAAAAATTCAAGGAGTTGAAAAATCACAAAAGTCTAGGATCTTGATTTGTTCGTTAATCAGAAGGCTCTGATACCAATTGTTAGGTCCCAATTTGTTTGTAGAAGGGGGGGTTGAATGCAAACAATACCGTTTAGTCGAATAAAATGCGGAATAAAATTGTGAAACAAAATTCAAGTTAAATAAAACTTTTATTAAACTTGAAAGGTGTTACAACTACGGTATCGGTTACAAGGGATTAATCTCAAATCAATTATTACAAATTTAGAATAAATTCGACATGAACTTTTTCTATTTTTGTAATTAAAAGATCAAATGCTAAAAGCGATTTGAGATTAAGTTCTAGGGATTTTAATCCGCTAGATTGATACACAAGAACAAGATAAGTATTTCTAGTTGATTGGATATAACTTTACAATCTAGAAATTGATCTTGAAGTTGCAGAATAGATGTAATATTTTTCTGCTTCTTTTTCTCTTTTGTTCTTCTGTATGTTCTGTTTTTGCTGAGTTTTTGGATGATCTTATCTTCTGCTTCTTTTGTTTCTTTTTAAGTAAACAGCCGAATGCAAATGAACTGCAATGACAATCCTTTGAACCAGCATGACTTTCGGTATGACAATTGATTGTCATACCGATTGTTACATAAGTACAATTCAGATTGTCTTGCAAAGATTAATAACAGATTTTTTAATCTAATAAAAATTCTAACAAGACAATTAAATGAATTAGCATGACTTTCGGTATGACTAT
The DNA here is from genome assembly GCF_009905375.1 of Apium graveolens. NCBI lineage: Eukaryota > Viridiplantae > Streptophyta > Magnoliopsida > Apiales > Apiaceae > Apium > Apium graveolens. The sequence continues at coordinate 2,263,003 of NC_133651.1, forward strand.
TGATTGTCATACCGATTGTCATACTAATACAATCAGTTTGCCTTGTTTCAATTTAAATAGATTTTAAACCAATTAAAATTCTGTAATTCCTTAATATTAATTCTAAATTAATTAATCAATTTAATTCAATTAATTAATAAATTAATCCTTGCAGATATAATTTATTTTCTTAATTAAATTATATGACTTAATTAATTAATGGAGAATTAATACTAACCCTGAGCAGCAACCATTCTTCTGACAATCTTCTGAAAGTCACTGAGACTTATGAATCAATTCCGTCACTTCAATGCTGACACTCGATGTACTGTCTGGTTCATGAGTGACTAACTTTCGTGACGTTTCTTCATGTCTTGACTTTGTTGTTCTGATTGAATCCTTGTAATAAATGATACCTTGACGAGATCTCTGTCACTTGATTAAATCCACGATCTTGATTTATATCACTGAGGCATGATCAAATTCTTGAACTTCTTCCAGTGAATCTTCAAGTCTGCAGATGAACAATGTTTCTTTATTCTTTGACAGATGTTACTTTGTGAGATCTCTCTGATGATTGATCCACTATTTACTTATTACATTCTTATTTGAGTTGAGTTAAATACTCGAATAAACGAGTAGGCTATGACATATGCCTTTCAAGTACCCATTATATATTTATCTATATATTTAGAAAACAAAATATGAGATTGAGAAGTTAAGAATGTGGGTACTATAAAATTTTGTGTAAGAAATGAACCCAAAAGAAATCAGTATTTATAAATAGAAATGTGACCGTTTATTACATAACCGTTACTGATATATAACCGTTGTATAGACGTTGTGAAAACTGTTGGCCAATTCAGTGTACAAATTATGTGGGCCCGTCAATTGCTGCCCATCAACCACTCCGTCAATTATTAAAGTCTTGGTTGATGAATCAACGCTCCTTTGAAAATTGATGGCTTCGAAATAGCAGGGTTGCATGTGCTTCTCTGCTTGATCCATCAGAAAACCTGCCGAATCAACTAAAAAAAGGAGTGCAGTGCATATGCTCTGATAAATGAGAGTACTGGGCTAACAAAAGGATGGACATGGGGTGTTGAGATAAAATATAATGGGTTGGGCCTTAGTTTCTAGTTTTTATCTTAAGGCAGTTTCTATTTGAACAACCCCCTATATATATGTGTCAATCCATGAAGGGCTTCCTTAGATAGAGGTCCATAGAGAACCTTTATTTAAAAAATGCTAATACATAATTTATTTCATTTTTCATCATACATTGTTATAAATTTTAGTTACCAAATTAAAAATGAAGTTGCACAATTTTTTTATTTAAAAAATTATTGAAATTTGATGAAATCGTTTAAAGTGATTATGTAGTAGAATCACAGTAAAATCACACGTATCCAAAATTATTTTACAGTAGAATCAAATTTAAAATTAATTTTTTAAAAAAAATTTCAAATGCTATACATTTTATTATATTTAAATATAATTATTATTTTACATTAACTACGAATTTGATGAAATTTTATAATAGATTCAAGAATTCCTTACAGTTTTCTATATAATAGGAATCTTTCTTGAAAAAAGGCCTATATATAATATTTCATATTATAATTAAGAAATCACTGATTAACACTTGAAAGAATTTTTTCGGTACAGTTATGGAATGTGTAACATTTTCCTTATAAATTTTAAACCATATGTAAATGTTCGATAACCGAAGTGAATTAGTTAAGTATATTAGAGCATCTCCAATGATGTTGATTATAATTGGTTGGCTAAACCGGACCTGTAAGACAATATGTAAAAATTTGTTGAATCTGTAAGACATTGTATTTCGATTGTATTTACTATATTGGTTAGCTATATTTTAAAATTAGTATGTGATTAAAATTTTATGTTGTTATAAATAGAATATATTACTTGAATATGGTAATAAATAATAATTATTTTTTTACAAATTTCTTACAGATTTGTAGTGGTTTAACAAATATAGTCAAGATCAAGAGGTTGATTTTATTTATAGAAAAGATAATTTTCCATTGAAGATGCTCTTAGTAGCCGAAAGCATCCTCTTAACTCCTAATTAAGGACCAAAAACGATTATGCGGATCCTCTTTACTTAACTTCTGTAATATGGTAAATTATTGCTTTTGTTTTGTTTGTTTGTTTGTTTGACTAAACCTTTTTTGTCAACTTGTCCACGAAACCTCAAACTTAAATTTATAGCAGAAGCTAGTAAGTTGAATAAAGAAAGGACGTATAATCTGTCTTAATATTTTTTTAAAACAATAAAACATTTAGAGCACGTATAACCTTTTTTTGGAATAAAGATCAAGTATTACTTAGGTTCTGTTTGAGATTACTGTTAAAAATTGCTGTGCTGTTAGAAAAAGTGCTGCTGAAAAAAGTGTTGTTGTAAAAATCAGATGACTGTTTGGTAATTTTTTTGATATGTATATGTGTTGATGCAAAAAATTAAAAATAATGATGTTTTTGATAAGGTTTGATGGTGAAATCAACATCTGTTTCCCGCAACGGCTGAAAAGTAACTTTTTCTAAAAGCATTGGGGGACTTACTTTTATTAACAGCAGTTTTTAGGTCAAAACCACTTTTCCGAAAAGCAGCTTTTAAATTTTACCAAACAGTTTTTTAACTGTTTTTCAGCGAAAAGCCGTTGTTTCTGTCTGCAGCAGCAATACCAAACACACCCTTAATTCCATTTATTTTAACTCGTTTCCATAAGATACTAAGATATAGGATTTGATCTTGAGTTTAATTTATCATGCATTGTCGTGAATGATGCAGGAATTTTTGTTTAGCGGACACTGAACAGATCTTGTAAAAATATATTTATATTTTTGAATTTTTAGACGGATACTTTCATATATTTTTTAAAAATTTGAAGGCCAAAAAAATTTTAATTTTTTTTTTAATCCCTAGGTACCCCTTACTAGATTTTCGGGGATGGTTGTGCACTGATCGTGTAAAAAATGAATTTAAAGATTATAAATGATTCTCATCAATCAATGTATACTACTTACACATTCAAAGTTGTTTTTAAATATCATAATAGTGCTACTTTTAACAGACTCGATCGACAGATGGTTCATCAACATTAATAGATTGCTATTTGCTTGCTAAGAATCATAGTTCAAACTATTTTGCTTGCTGCTGTGCTAAAAAATTTGACAAATAGTAAACTAGTACTCCGGGACAAAGTAGTCTCTTATAATGTTTTCTTAATATGCAGAGGCGGATCCTCTAAGGGGAAAGAGGGTCAACCGACCCCCCTTAAATTTATAGTTTAGTTAAATTTGTATATTCAAATTATATAAAAATTAAAAATGACACCCCTTAATTTTTGCAAGAAAAATTTTGCCCCCCTACTTAAAATCTTTTAATGTCAAAAGTCATTTGATTGGGGCAATATTTATATACGAAAATTATATATTTTTTTAGGAATAGACGACAAAAAAATGATAGGAATAGATATTGAACGAGCATTTATAGTTAAACCTCTTTAACATTATTAATTTTGATTTTGATAGAACTATAATGAAGTTAATATGAAGTTGATTTATTGCCTATCATGCCTTAATCCACATAATTCTTTATCAGATTTTGATTAAAAATCTATTCTTTAGAATTTGATCAAATACGTCTTCTAATCACTTGAAGATCAACTTTTTAACTATATAGTTGACACAAGAACCAAAGTAGATTTTCAAAATTTGAATGGTATTCTTGACCTCGTTCAAAAAATGGATGAAAAACACAAAGATATGGGTGTAATTCGGTCCGAACAATCCGTGTTGTGAGCCGGGTGATAACTCCGGTGAGCGGGGGCTCCGTCCGACGGCGTTCCTGGACCTTCTGTGCGTGGGTGAGGTGTAGCTGCTGGTTGGGCGCCTGCAAAACAATACCGGAAGGGGGGTTTGGCTCCCACGGCGCCTCCGGTGTAAGAATAAGAACATGTTTTGGAGAAGACGAAGGTATGTATATTTATGTAATTTTGAGGCTGCTGTGTGTTTGTGTGTGGATGTGTATATGTGATGGCTGCTGTGTGTTTTTGAATGTATGAGAGTGTGTGAGTGTGCAAGAGTGAATAATTTCCGATCCCTAAACCCTTCAGTCTTGGGGGTATATATAGCCCCAAGGTAGGGTTTAGGGGTAGTTACCTCTAAATCTGGGCCGTTGGATCCTGGGAGCGGAGGACGTCTGGCTTGGGCGGATTGCTTACACGTGTCCAGGGGAGGACCACCTCCAGAGTGTCCTAACGGCCTCTGACATGCACCGTGCTTGTCTGGCGTGTTGGTTGTTGATAGCTGTCATAGTCACGTGCCCACGTACCCTTCCTTGGCGGGTTGTGGGATGTGCATGTGTTCGCTGGGGCCCCCCTCATGGTGGTTTGAGTCCAGATCCGGACCCGGGCAGGCATTAGGTCCGGGCTCCGGGCTGGATCCGGATCCAGGTCATTGGATGGGCCCGGGCATGGTCTCTCCATTTGATTATTTTGGGAGGGGGGTCGGTCCATCGATCGAGCCTGGAATCCTTTAGATCCAAGTTGAATCCTAGTCGGGTCTCTTACACCCTATCATTTGCCCCCCACTCCCTTATGCAGATTTTCTGGATGAGGGAGTATATTAGAATTACGTAGTTGCCTTGGAGAAAAATTTCTGCTCCTAGTTGCCCCCCAATCCGGATCTGGTGTAACGGTTACCAATCCGGATTAAGGAAGAATGGTTGTTTCAGAAAAATTTATGCTCCTGGTTGCCCCCCAATCCGGGTCTGTTGTAATGGATACCAATCCGGATTAAGGTAGAATAGTTGCTTCAGAAAAATTTCTGCTCCTGGTTGCCCCCCAATCCGGGTCCGGTGTAATGGATACCAATCCGGATTAAGGTAGAATAGTTGCTTCAGAAAAAATTCTGCTCCTGGTTGCCCCCAATCCGGATCTGGTATAATGGATACCAATCCGGATTAAGGTTGAATAGTTGTTTCAGAAAAATTTCTGCTCCTGGTTGCCCCCCAATCCGGATCTGGTGTTATGGATACCAATCCGGATTAAGGTAGAATAGTTGCTTCAGAAAAATTTTTGCTCCTGGTTGCCCCCCAATCCGGATCTGGTATAATGGATACCAATCCGGATTAAGGTTGAATAGTTGTTTCAGAAAAATTTCTGCTTCTGGTTGCCCCTAAATCCGGATCTGGTATAATGGATACCAATCCGGATTAAGGTTGAATAGTTTCAGAAAAATTTCTGCTCCTAGTTTTCCCCCAATCCGGGTTAAGGTTGATGGTTGCTTTAAAAAATGTATCTGGATGATAATGATCCGGAGCAGGGCTAATGATCCGGGTCTTGGGCTGTGGAATTCGAAAGGTTTGGGAATTCAAACGGTTTTGCTATTTTCCCCCCCTTCGAATTTGAGTTTTGGGCAGTTACTTTGCTTGATAATTGGACCATAATGATGATTTGATTTAAATGTGGTTTATGTATATATATTAATATACGTATATATATGTATTTTTTGTAACTGCTGGGATAACCAACCCCTGGCTGCCACGTGGCAGGGGTGGTTTCTCTTCCTCTTCTCCTGTAAAAGCCGCAGCCCCCTTTCTTTTTCTTTTTTATTCTCCCCAAAAAACGAAAAGACACTTCTTCTTTCTTTTTTCTCTCTGAATTCCACCGGAGCTTTGGGGTTTTTTCTGCTCGATTCCTCATCATTGTTCCTTCTTTCCTTGCTCTTGTGTCGACAAATTTGTAAGCCTTTCTCTTCTTTCTTTATATTTTTCGATTTATTGCGCTTTAATTTCGAGTTTTTGCATGTTCCGATTTGGTGGTGGAGTTTTTGTTTCTGATTTGTTTATGTGGTGGGGATGTTTGTTTTGCGGTTTAGTGTGTTTAGATCTGTAAATGTTTGGGTATTTTGGTACGTTTTTGGTTTATTTTTGCTGTTTTTGTTCGGAGTTTTTTTGGGATTGTTGGGCTGTTCTTCTTGTTCTTGATAGAATATAATTGTGTTTATATGTAAAAATGGTGGATTTTGCTGTTTGATTCTTGTGATAAATGTTTGTGGGTAATTGTTTTGATTTTGGTCCGGGTTGGGGTTTTAGGATCCGGATTTGGGGGAGGTTTATGGTAGGATTGTATGACTTAGGTTTTTTAATCTTAATCTGTTTTTGGTTGCATTTGATCCGGGTATGGGTGTTTGCTGTGAGGATCCGGGTGTATGGGTGACTTTGAGTTTTTGGCTGCTATGGATCCGGATGCGGGTATTTGCCACCAAGATCCGGGTCCATGGTTGCTTTGTTGTTTAATTGTAGTTAACATGATCCGGATCGTTGATGTTTTTCCGGGTTGGACTTGCATTGGTGGTCCGGATCATTAGGTTATGGTAAAACTAACATAACGTACCTGATCTGGACCGCTTAGTAAGACAAATAAAATCTGTAGGGTCCAGGCTAACTGACCTTCATTTTAATAGGTATATGGTCCGGACCAAAGAGCGAGCTAGGAAAGTCTATAACTGCTATCCCAACTTTTCTGACTAGGAGAGTGATCCGGATTCGTCTGGTAGAGAACAGATCCGGGGCGAGATGGTGAGAAAGGGGTCCCGGTCTGTAGGAACGATTACGAGCTTCCGGTTCAAGAGGCTTTCAGAGAACTCTGTTATTTTCACTCCGGACGGCCGTTGGTCCGATATTAAATATCACTTTGTTAGGAAGCCACCCGGGTTTGAAGATAGCATATACTATACCCGGGTCAGATATGAGAGGCACGAGGATGGCCATCCGGGCGTTTATGATCAAGGCGCCCTGGAGGCAGCTTTTGCTTCGTTTGGGATCAGCAGGGATCATTACCAGCTGAAGGATTTTAATGCCGAAGCTGATCCGGGTGATATGGACAAGGCAATCCGGGCCGCTTTTCAGTTGACTCCTGACATCGCTTGGAGGTGGCCCGAGCCGCATGAGAGGATTTTCCATCGACCCGCTGATGGTTTTGTTCCGGTCTGGTTGGAGCATCCGAGGTCCGGGTGGAGCCCCCGCTGCCATATTTTTCTTAAGCACCTGTGCAAGTATGACTACAGGATATCCCCCATGCAGATAACCCCGAACGGAATCAAGTCTATGACCTGGTTCATAGCTTGCTGTAACAAGGCCGGGCTCACGCCTACCTTCAAGTTGTTCCACCAGATATTTTATCTTTCTAGGTCAAGCCAGAAGCCTTTTTATGAGCTGAGGTTCCGGGCAGCAGAGTGTGGATTTGGTCCGGGTAGGTCCAAACCGGTTATGCACCAGATCTCTTTGAAACATTGGAATGGGGAGATATTGATGTTGAAGGGGTACGACCTGGAGTATCTCCCTTACTTCACAGCTGGGGAAGTCAAGATGAAGTTCAACCCAGAGATCTTAGAGGGGGAGGCTGTAGACCAAATTAGGAAATTTTGTGGTAGTCTCGGGTTCCAGCCGACCCGGGATACTTTTATGAACCATAAACTCCTGTTCCAACTTGGCTGTAAGTTCTTTTTTAACATGTATGTTTTTTTTTATTGATCCGGGTCCCCATCCCCGCTTTGAGATCCGAATTACCTTCATTTTCCTTGTAACTTGTAATATTTGATCTGGATCAACGTCTATTTTGCTTTTTTACTTGTAGCTAATTTGCATAAAACATCTTCCCATGATTCGGGCTTACTGCAGTATTTTATTTCCGGATTTGGTAGTCTTTGCATTTGTATCAATCCTGTGCTGATAGTTTTCTTTTCCAATTTTTCAGGCTTGCCGCATTACAACCCTGCATCCCGAGACATAATGTCTTCTTCAGCTTATGCAGCAGCTTTTAACTCCCTTGGGTTGGCCTACAAGACAACAAAAAGGGCTCCTGGGACTGGATCCGGATCTGCTGACGCAGAGGGCGGAGCCGAGTCTTCAGCCCCCCGAAATGTTGCTGATCCGATCAATGCACCTCTGGCCGAGGATCCGGACGTCCAAGAAATTTCAGAGGATGATCCCCCTTCAAAGAAGAGGAAGTCTGCCCTGGGAAAGCCTCCCCGCGGGAAAGCTGTTGTTGCAGACCGGGTCGTATGCGATTCGGAAGGGAAGGGTCCGGATGGGGGTCTTATCAGGATAGGGACAAAGAGCCTTGTTGACCTTGCCGGGTTCATGTCCAGTATTCCCTCCGAAGACGACTGGGAGGAGGTTGAGGGATATAGCATGGCGGCTGCCTTGAAGAGGGTCACAGGTCAATGGGGGCAGGTGATTTCTGAATTTTTATGCTCTTAGTTGCGGATTATGCCCCCCAATTCATTTTGTGCATTGCTCATAAATATCTTTTTTTTTGTTTCTCAGCTTGGGAGTGCAATATCCATTTGTTCCGATGTTGCTTTCACTGAGATCAAGGAGGCCAACAACCGGACTAAAGCTGAGAAGATATGTTCCGATACCTTGAAGGGAGAGCTGGAGGAGGCCCGGGAGGGATTCCATGTGGTGGAGTCCGGGTTGAATGAGAAGCTGAAGGATTCTGAGGCCCGGGCTGAGGGGATGGCCAAAGAAGTGGAGAGGCTCAAGGCCGAGCTTGCTGCTAGAAAATTTGAACAAGGAGGCTATCATTGCTGAATTCAAGGCTAGCGATGTTTATGACTTCGAGGTTGCTCATGCCGGGGTTCCCGAGGTTCGTAGGTCCTGGGTCGTTGCTGAGCGGCACATCAAGACCGACCCCTTGGCGTCCTGGGAGAGCTTCATCCAGGAGTTCCTTGCTGCCAAGGCTGTAGTTGAGCAGGGTCAAGGGGAACCGGAACCCTATGATGGTCCGAGCCCCAGCTTCCTCTAGATCCGGACCAGCTTTGCAAAGCTTCTCGGGCCCAGCCCATGTAATTTCATTTTCTAGGATTTCCAATTATCGTACTTTGATTTGAACTATATGTAATATTTGGATTTGTTCCGGGTTGATGGCAATCCGGATCCTGCTTTAAATTCTATTCTCGTTGCCTTGTACTTTCCTTCAACTGTGGAAAATATTTGCTTTTCTTCAACCTGTACTTTTTATTTTTATGAGCAATCCGGATCCTGGCTCTATTGCGCAAATGATCATGATCCGGGTTGTGGCTATGGCCCCCGATCCGGATGGGCTTTATATCCGGATTGTTCCGGGTATGAAGTCGTATCCGGATTTGCTCTTGAAATTGCTTTCAATTCGGGTATAAATCCCACCCGGTTTTGATGTTTGCTTTTTTGCTTTATGTACTTAAAAAAAATATAAGTGCATAATGGTTGCTTGCAACCCGGATCTGAATGCTTGTCCGGGTTGGTGTTTGCTTTTTTGCTTTGCATAATTGTTGTTTTCAACCCGGATTCGAATTGTTATCCGGGTTGGTTTTTGCTTTTTTGCTTTATGTACTTGTAGGGTTACTGAAGTACATAATGGTTGTTTGCAACCCGGATTTGAATGCTTATCCGGGTTGTTTTTTGCTCTCGATCCGGGTATGTCTAAGCCGGATTGTTGATTGCTCCATTTACTTAGAAATTTTCTAAGCAAATAGTGGTTGTATTTGTTTTTTGCTTCCAGCCCGGGTACGAGAACGTACCCGGGTTGTTTTTTGCTTCCATAACTGGTAATTTAATAGTAATAACTTTCTAAGGAAAATTCTTTTCATTGATTTGCAAATTTTTTCATATAAAATGCATTATCATAGAATGGTTGCTTGTCATAGGCTATAAGTTCTGGTTGCTTTTGGTTGCTTTTTCTACTGGTAAAACTTTCTGAGCCTGAGTCCATGCCATGTATTTTGTACTTCAGACTCATCCATGTTCATGAGCTTGTATGTTCCTGGCCTTAAAACTTCCTTGACTTTGTATGGGCCTTCCCACTTTGGCATTAGCTTCCCAGTGTTGGTGGGGTCTGAAGCTTCCGTGTCTCGAAGGACTAGGTCTCCAACTTGAAAGTTTTTGACCCGGGACTTCTTGCTGAAGTGCTCTCTTGTTTTCTGCTTATACTTTTCCATTCTTGCCACTGCCTGGTCTCGGACTTCATCAATTAGCTCAATATTCGTTCTGAGCCCCTCCTCGTTTGCTATTTCATCAAAGTTGATTGCTCGATGGGAGGGGGATCCTACTTCAATTGGTAGCATGGCTTCAGTTCCATAAGCCAGTTTGAAGGGGGTTTCTCCTGTGCTTGTTCTGAGGCTTGTTCTATATGCCCAGAGTACATTAGGCAATTCTTCTGGCCATTTGGTTTTACTTTCCCTGAGTCTCTTCTCTACCCCCCTGAGAAGTATTCGATTTGTTACTTCAACTTGGCCATTTCCTTGAGGGTAGGCTACAGATGACTTCTTGTGTCGGATGCCCCTTTCTTGAAGGTAGGATTCGAATTCTGAACCGATGAACTGCGGACCATTATCTGAGACCAGTACTCTCGGGATCCCAAACCTCATCAATATGTTGTCCATGAACTTGATGCAGTCTTGTTGGTTTATTGTTCTCACTGCCTTTGCCTCTACCCATTTTGTCATATAATCAATTGAGACCAGTAAGTATCTGAGGTCACCTCTGGCCCTGGGAAAGGGTCCCATGATATCGATGCCCCATACGGCAAATGGGATTGGTGATAAGACAGAGGAGGGTAGGACTGGGCTCATCCGGGTCACATTGCTGAATAACTGACATTCCTTACACTTTTTCACAAAGTCTACTGAATCCTGGTGGATAGTAGGCCAGTATTACCCTTGTCTTATGATTTTATGAGCAAGAGCCTTCGCGGATATGTGGTCCCCGCAGATTCCTTCATGAACTTCCATAAGGCAGTACTGTGCCTCTCTTGGGCCTATGCACTTCAGGATTGGGGAGAAGAAGGTCCGGCGATAGAGTATACCTTCTTCGATGAAGAATTTTGAAGCTTTTGCCTTTAACCTTTGAGCCTTCCCTTTATCCTCCGGGAGCTCTCCCTTCTCCAAGTAGTTAATGAATGGAGTCATCCAATTTGGACTGTTGTCTATTTCCATGACTTCTTCAGACTCTGTGCTTGGTTTCTGCAATTCTTCGAAGTAGACGGAGCAATCTAAATCTGATGAATTTTGAACGAGCTTAGATAGTGTATCAGCTTCTGAATTTTCCTCTCTGCAGATTTGGATGACTTGTATTTTGGGTATCAAGGCGAGGTAGCTTTGGACCAGAGACTGGTACTTGGCTAGAACTGGATCCTTGGCTATGTACTCGCCATTTGTTTGTTTTACGATGATCTGGGAGTCACTGTAGATTTTGAGATTCTGGATCCTGAGTGTTCTTGCTAGCTTCAATCCTGCAATCAAGGCCTCGTACTCTGCTTGGTTGTTTGTTGCTGAGAAGCTTAAGGAGATTGCTGTTTGGATTGTGAACCCTTCTGGGCTCTTTAGGATGAGCCCGGCTCCCGATCTTTCATTGGTTGAAGAACCATCAACTTTGAGAGCCCAGGCTTCTGTTTCTTGATCTGTGTTTCTCTCAGGGTCAATGCTCATGGGCACGTGCTCTTCTTCTGGGAAATTGCATTCTATGATGAAATCAGCTAGGGCCTGGGCTTTGATTGTTGTCCTAGGAATGAAACTCAGATTGAACTGACTTAGCTCAACTGCCCAATTTACCAACCTCCCTGAGACATCTGGCTTGTGTATTATCTTCCTTAATGGTTGATTGGTTACAACTCGTATCTCCCTTCCCTGGAAGTAGTGTCTGAGCTTCCTGGATGCTGTGACTAAGGCAAAAGCAATTTTTTCTAGCCTCGGGTACCGGGTCTCTGCATCTTTTAGCACTTGGCTCACATAATAAACTGGTTACTGTTTGCCATTCTCTTCCCTGATCAAGGCTGCTCCAACTGCCAGGGCCCTGCTGACAGGTAAAGGGATAGGGGTTCCCCGGGTTGAGCTTTGGTTAACACAGGGGGTTGAGAAAGGTACCTTTTGATTTCTTCAAATGCGCTTTGGCATTCCGGGCTCCAATTAACTTCTCTTTTGTTGGTTGCTCCTTTTAACAGGTCAAAGAAGGGTAGGCATCTTTCAGCTAGCTTGGAGATGAATCTTCTGAGTGCAGCTAGTGATCCTGCTAGCTTCTGCACATCTTTTTGTGTTCTGGGAGCCTTCATCTCTTGGATTGCCTTTATCTTTTCTGGGTTGGCTTCAATTCCTCGGTTGCTTATCATGAATCCAAGGAATTTTCCTGCCCCTACTTCAAATGTGCATTTTTCTGGATTGAGCCTGAGTGAGTATTTTCTCAAATTGTCGAAGCATTCTCTCAGGTCTCCTATGTGCCCGGGGATGCTCGTAGACTTTGCGATCATGTCGTCGACATATGATTCCAGGTTCCTTCCAATCTGGTCTTTGAAGATTTTATTCATTGCTCTTTGATATGTTGTTCCCGCATTGGTCTTTGAAGATTTTCTCTTGTTATCTTGATGAGTTTCAGCCATTACCAGAGCCTGGCTATAACATCTTTCAGCTACCTCATAGTCTCCCTTGATTTCTCCTACCCCGGTTGGAGTTGGGAATTTGATTTTCAAATGTGATATGGAGGTGATTGCTTGGATCCTGGTCAAGGCCGAGCGCCCGATTATGCCGTTGTAGGATGAAGGGGTATTGATCACGTAGAACTTTATCACATGGGTAACTTGGTTTGAGCCCGATCCGAATACGACTGGCAAGTATAAAGTTCCCTGGATCGGGACCAAGTTATTCCCGAACCCATACAGAGGGTCCTCTTGGCATTCATTGGAGCGTACGCTCCCAAGCTTCATCTTGTCCACGGTATGCTTGAAGAGTATGTTTACTGAGGATCCATTATCGATCAACATCCTTCTCACTTCGTTGTCAAAGATATCAAGTGTCACAACCAAGGCTTCGTTGTGATTCGGGTTGACTCCTTCATAATCCTTGTTGCTGAATGAGATCATCATCTCCGGGTAGGATTGAATGGAGAATACCTAATCTCCTGAGCCCGGGCTCCTAGGGGGAGAGTGTGAACCTCCCAGGACCACATTTACCACATTCTTACCTTTTCTTTGCCTTTCTTCTCTCTGATTTTTCTCCCTTGAGATGTATTGATTCAGGTTGCCTTTCTTGACTTGATCTTCAATGAAGTATTTTAAAGAGAGACAATTTTCAGTCATGTGTCCATGGGTTTCATGATAGTCGCACTGCCTGTTGTAAGGCCTGCTCTCTGTCGGAGTCTGCATTGGCTTTGGAGGATAGTAGAATGGCTTTCCCTTGATTTCTTTCAGTATCTCTTCCCGGGTCCTGTTTAGTGGTGTCCACTCTGGCTCTTGCCTAGGCTCCATTGCCTGCCTAGGTGGACCAGGATCACTTTTGGATTCTGTTTTAGGGCCCAATCTTTGGAATATTGGGGTGTTTTGTACAACATTTGTTTGCAGGTTTTGGTTGCTTTGTTTGAACTTTTTCTCCTGATGGTAACCCCCTTTCGGTCGGTCATCAGAAGATTTGTTCCTGTTTCCTCCATTCCGAGTCATTCTCATCGCCTGGAGAACGTCTGTTTCTTTTATGAACTGGGCTGCCATAGAATAAGCCGCGGCCAGGCTTTGGGGCTCTTTGTTTATCAACTCCACAATATACCTCTCGTTATGTTCTGGATCCAGGTTTCTTCGAAATATGCTTAGAGCCTCCCTTTCATCGAGATTCGAAACTTTGTTGATGGCTTCCTGGAACCTCCGCATATAGGCTGAGAGTGCTTCGTTATCATACTGACGGATTGTCTCCAGGTGGCACATGTGCATTTTATGTGTTTTGTTGGCTCTGAATCTTCTAAGGAAGGCTCCTCTGAATTCTTTCCAGGAGTGGATGCTTCTTGATGGGATTCTGCTGAACCATCTTTGAGCCCCCCCTTTGAGGGTCGAGACGAAGAATCTGGATTTCGTCAAATCATTGTAATTGTATATCTGAGCTATTTGTTCAAAGTAGTTGAGGTGCTCTTCCGGATCCCCCAATCCATCGAAAGAGTCGAAATTGTAGTGTTTGAGATTTTTCTTCCGAGGGATGGCTTCTAGGGAGTGACTGAAAGGCGTGAGGGTCTCCCCAACTTCCACCCCGGATTCTTTCTCCATTTTTCTCCGGAGCTCGTAAATCATGTCCTTGAGATCTTTCTGACCCTCCTCTTCGTCATCAGAAATAAGTTCGGGGGTAGGGTCCCTCCGAGTTCTTTTGCCTCTTGCTTTAGCTAGGAGCCTCTCCTCCTCCAGTTGCATTCTTTTCTGAATTTTTTGCTCCATCTTTTCCTCTTCTTCCTTTCTTATCTTTTCTCTGATTTCTTCTAACTTTTTCTTTCTGGTTGCTTCTGTCTCCTTCTTACTAGGCTCCTTTTGATTCTTCTTTGCCTTGACCCCAATTCGGCCAAGACAGATCTCCTGGATTGCTGAGAGTCCCCGGACTCTTCTTGCTCATCTTCTTGCACAAATTCCATCTGAGCCCGGGCTTGTTCATCTCTGTAGAGCCTGATTGCTTCAGCAAGTTCATGGCTTGTTAAGTTAGACATATGCTCCTCTGCAACTGGAACATTGGCGTACTTGTACTGATTGAGCTCTATGACATTTCTGCCATCCCTTACCGGGGTATGCTGCGTCAGTGGTTGCTGCGTCAGTGGTTGCTCCTGGAAGATCTCTCTGTCTCCTCCAGGTTCTTGGGCTTGAGAGGGGTCTTGATCCTGAATGTGGGTACTGGCGGAGGGCCTACCAGCTGTACTTTTTCCTGCTCTTGCCATTACCACAATTGTGCAAACAACTGACCAAGATTTGAGGCTACGAATGTGGATCTGGGGTTGCTTTTTTGAAGATTACAAGAAATTTCCAGAATAACAGCAAACAAACTTTCTGGGCTTTGCTAACAACAATACTAAACAAGAATAGCAGACTCTAGAACACAAAAGAAAATATGCAAGCTAAACAGTTCTGGGTTTTAAAATTATCAAGACTATTAAACCCCAGGCTTCAAGACTACCAAAATTATCAAATCCTAATCAACAAATATTTAACAAACAAGAGCGGGCTCACACAAACGTGGCCTGAAGTAACAAGCTCACACAAACGTGGCTAAAATGAACATTCATATTCAAGAAAGGGTTTGGTTGTTTATGTTCTTACAGGTTTGAAAGTGGACTCTCTCAAGAGTTTGCTGATGAAGATGAATCCAGGGGCACCGAGACCCAAGGATGGAGCCCCCTCCTTCTAGCGCCAAATGATAACTCCGGTGAGCGGGCGGCTCCGTCCGACGGCGTTCCTGGACCTTCTGTGCGTGGGTGAGGTGTAGCTGCTGGTTGGGCGCCTGCAAAACAACACCGGAAGGGGGGTTTGGCTCCCACAGCGCCTCCGGTGTAAGAATAAGAACAGGCTTTGGAGAAGACGAAGGTATGTATATTTATATAATTTTGAGGCTGCTGTGTGTTTGTGTGTGGATGTGTATATGTGATGGCTGCTGTGTGTTTTTGAATGTATGAGAGTGTGAATGTGCAAGAGTGAATAATTTCCAATCCCTAAACCCTTCAGTCTTGGGGGTATATATAGCCCCAAGGTAGGGTTTAGGGGTAGTTACCTCTAAATCGGGGCCGTTGGATCTTGGGAGCGGAGGACGCCTGGCTTGGGCGGATTGCTTACACGTGTCCAGGGGAGGACCACCTCCAGAGTGTCCTAACGGCCTCTGACACGCGCCGTGCTTGTCTGGCGTGTTGGTTGTTGATAGCTGTCATAGTCACGTGCCCACGTACCCTTCCTTGGCGGGTTGTGGGATGTGCATGTGTTCGCTGGGGCCCCCTCATGGTGGTTTGAGTCCAGATCCGGACCCGTGTATGCATTAGGTCCGGGCTCCGGGCTGGATCCGGATCCAGGTCATTGGATGGGCCCGGGCCTGGTCTCTCCATTTGATTGTTTTTGGAGGGGGGTCGGTCCATCGATCGAGCCTGGAATCCTTTAGATCCAAGTTGAATCCTAGCCGGGTCTCTTACACCCTATCACCGGGTGTAATTCGAGTCGGGTTTATTTGAGTTGAGCGGTCTCGTTTAGTTTAACGAGCCTAAACCTCTGCCTGAACCCGACTCGTTAATTTTCACGAGTCGAGCCGAGACGACTCGTTTAGCTAAACGATCGTATTTTTGATTTTCAGGATTTTCAGCTGAAAATATTCTCAATAATCTAATATATAAGATCGTTTTTTTGATTTTTTTAGGCGAGCTCGAGCTTATTTCGAGCACTCGAGCTTATTTCGAGCACTCGAGCATAACATGCCAAATGCTCGGCTCGAGCTGGTCAAAAAAATTTTCCGACCCCCCTTATATTCGAAGCTGGATCCGCCACTGTTAATATGCGTTATTTTTTCAAAAGAGACTTGTATTGTGGGACGGAGAGAGCAGTTCCCTTTATAGATCTTTTTTACGAGGTATAATTAAATCGATCCTGCTAATAAACATCTGGGAATTATATTCCTAATGCTGTCGGTTTTTTGTTAGTTCCTGCAGGATGCATGGCTCTATGATTTACAGTGCATGTTGAGTGGTTGTCAGGCAAAATAAAACTAATAAGATTATGAAATAGCTGAAATGTGCATGTCTGTGATCAGTTAGCACCGGCTGTTTGAATGCATTCTACTAAGTTTAATTTAGTGGTAATAGCTCTAACACATTAATCTAGTCAGGGTCATCTTGACTAAGAAGGAAGATTACATACTGAAAAATTGTGCGTTTGTTACTTTAGAAGCTCGAATCTTTAAGGCAGACAAAAGTTTAATTATACATGGGATAAGAATTACAATTCATAAATGGCTTAGTTGAGTAGCCATCTTTGGAAAGTTATGTAACAAAACAATGACAGATACATATTAGTTATGGTCATTTGTGCTTTCTTACTTCTTTTGCAGCGGAGGGAAGAAAGGAAATGGTGATGGATCAGAGGGCTGATTAGACGAAAAGTCTGGTGGTGTAGAGAAGAAAGGTTGAGGCTGTTGTTGCACTGGAATATTCGGAACCACGGGAGGAGGAAAAATAAAACCAGGAGCCTGAGGGAATGGAAACTGAGGTGGAAGTTGTGGAGGATCTTGTGGTATTGGTACAAGAGGTGCTGGTACTTGTGGTTGTGGAAATTGGTCTTGAGAGGGTGGTTGAAATATTGGGACAAGAGGTGAAGGGTTAGTACTAATTGGTTGATCAGGTGGTGGGAAAAAGAAGTCGTTTATCGGGGGAGAAAAGATTGGGACAAGAGGTGGTGCTGGTGGGAAATCAGGGAGGACTGGTGGTGGAGAAAAGAAGGGGAAAGATGGAGGGTTATCAGCTGGAGGTGGTGAGAGCCAAGGCCATGGGAATATGGTAGGTGTTGGTGGGGGAGGGAATACGAATGGTGGCAAATCAGGTGGTGGAGGGGAGGGTACTGGTGGTGGGGGAGATGGAACTAGTGGTGGGGGTGGGGGTGATGGTGGTGGAGGGGAAGGAGGTGGGGGTGATGGTGGTGGAGGGGAAGGAGGTGGAGGTGATGGAGGAGGTGGTGATGGTGTTGGTGGTGGAGGGGAAGGAAGTGAGGGTGGAGGTGATGCGATTATTAGTGGTGGAGAAGGTGGTGGAGGAAGTGCTGGTGGAGGAAGTGCTGTAACTGGAGGAGATGGTGGGGGAATCACTGGAACTAAAGGTGGTGGAGAAAGGATTACTAATGGTGGAGGATTTGGAGGGCTGCTGCTTTGTCTAGGGGAAGGGTTAAAAGGATTGTTGGGAGATTGTTCACGAGAGAATGGCCATTGTCCACAACTACCATAGAGATAGTTGTATAAAGGATCACAATCATCACTAGATGGTGATGGTGATCTTCCTCTACCTCCTCGTCCTCCTCCTCGTCCTCCTCCTCCTCGGTTTCTTGATCTTGATGGTGATGGTGATCTTCCTCGGTTTCTGCCTCTTCTGGTGCTTCTGTGTTTTGATCTTTTTTCTTCTCCTACAGTAAGATGTTGGTTTTGATGATCAGTAGTCAAGGCTTGTCCAAGAGCACAACAAATAAGTAGCAGTGTCAATAGAGTGAAACTAAGTGCATTTCTTTTCATCTTTTTTCCTTCTTGACTTCTCCTTCACCTTGTAAATTGTAATCCACTACATATAAAGAAGGCCTGCATGTTGCTGTGTAAATGCATGCCTCGACAACTGTGCATCTTCTAACTACTGGAGTTGTAAATATGGTGAATCCAGCTAGCTTTTAGTAGGATAAATATGGATTCTGATGGAGCTTAAGGTCAGGGGGAATGGCTGAGAAATGAATGTAAAGGGGACTAGTAGTGGCTCAATGCCTTGTTATATGTGCCATTTCTGAGCATTGCATGATAAACTTGAATTCAAAACACATATTCTAATGTGGTCTCAGACTCTCAGTAAATGAGAAGTAGAGTCTAGTAAGTAGTACTAGTGTGCCAGTTCAGGGTTTTGTAAGTTTAGTCTGAAGCCCAACAATGGCACAAACATTGTTTCTTCAAGTGGTTGTTTAGAATTGATGAACTTTCAAAGACTGTTTTGTGGTAGGGTTTAAAATTCTTAAAAGTAGGCTTTTTGGTGTTTTAATTTGAAGTGGACTCATTTTGTGACTTATGCCTAGGTTTATTTATGCACCTACCATTTTGATGCAACCCAATGACAAAATAAAAAGAAGCATTTTCCAAAAAATCATTTTATATTTTTGTGAAACTGATTTTCATAAGAGTAATGCTAGATGTACCAAAAAAAATATAAAAAATTATTACAAAATGACATGACATTGTTGATGTCACTTACTGCTATTGATGTGAATGTAGTGGATCTTATTTTCATTGATTAAAATAAAAGACCGACATGTGATATTTTGTAATTATTTTTGAAATTAATTTTGTACCTCTAGTATTTTCATTTATTTAAGTTTCTATTGGTTCATGTTGGTTTCATATAATTAAATATTACTAGTTTAGAAGTTGTGCAATGCACGATATTTTTTTAATATTATATAATTTTATTTTAGCTCGACTGAATATTATTTATTATTATATTTTTACCTAATGTCATTATACCGACTGACGAATTATATTTCGACTTTAATTTTATTATAGCCCGATTTAATAATATAATTTTTTTAGCAGAATCAATCTTATTTATTAATTTATTTTATGTCGAGACCCATTATACCATTTTCACCAAATTCCCCTAACTATATTTAGTTTTCTTTAGATTTTATTTTAGCCTGAATTTATATCATACTAATCAAACTTTTGATGTCTCATTTATTATAATATAATATAAATAGGATAAAGTTAAATTTTAGAAGTTTTTAATCTCATCTTTATTTTATGAAAATTGGCCAAGGAATTACATTATTTAAATTTGCATAAACATGAATTGAGGGAGAAAGGCACATGCATGAATCTGCCATAAGAAGTTAAATTAATAAATTTTATGATTGGACTTGCAAATCAATTTTTAATACATTGACAAACCATTAAGTCAATAATTCTAACCACTCACGTGAAATTAAAATGAAAACAAACAAAAACACGATGGAGAGTAGTTGCATATTTCTCATTTACATAACGTGCACATTTTACCTACCAATTAATTATCCCACCATTAATCCCGCAATTACCTTGAATTCTCATGTTCTTAAATATTAAAATTTAAAATATTCATTAAATTAACATAAGTTAATAAAAAAATATTCATTAAATTAATTACTCCAGGTCTCTGACGAAAAAGAAAGCTAGAGTAATGAGCAAGGCTCTACATAAATGGAGCCGAACCGAGTTTTGTCCTCCTTAATGAACTAAATTTTTTTTTTTAAGGAATCAAGTTGAACTTTCTAATCGCACAAAAATTGTGTTCAAGCTCGAAATCGTTAAAGAACTGAACCACTAAACTTGAGTTTCTATCGAACAAAAACAAGTCGAACTCGAGACCTTAACAAACAGCTCGTGAACACTAACATTTAGGTTATAAAAAAAATATTGAAATCCATTTTCAATCAAATTATTATCAATTTCGAGACAAGGAAACTCATATTTTAATCTATCAGTCTCAAATAATTCAAATGATTTGAGTATTTAATATTTGGGAGTAATTTCAAACCTAAAATGTTAGGAATATTTTTAAAAACAAACATATATTTATGTTTTTTCGAGCTTTAACGAGCCGAATTGGAACAGATAAATATTTTTTGTATTAAATATTTGGGAGTTATTTTAAAACCTAAAATATTATGAATATTTTCAAAAATAAGGATATATTTAAGTTTTTTTTTAGTTTAACGAGCCAAATTCGAGCCAAACTCGAATCGTACATGCTAAAACTCGGCTCGAACTCTTTAATCTTATTGCATGTATTTTCGAGCTCGAACTCGAATTTTTAACGAATTGAGCCGAACCGAACCCTTAATGAGCCAAATTCGAGTTTGCTCACGAACAGATCGGTTCGTTTACAACTCTTATATGCGATGCGATGTTATAAATATGCCCATAATTGAATAAAAATTATGATATGCTTTTGGTTGGAGAAAGTAATAATTTTTCATTGTATTTTAACATTAAACATTAGAATTTGAAAAATGTTCTACTAGTTTTTTTAAAATTTTCCTCGAAAGTAATTAAGATTTGTTCCTCTCAAATTTCAGTTCCATTTCTTTCTATTGACTCGAGTCTAGAGATGTGCAAAAAGCTCATCGGGCCGTGCTTTATCCGGACTTTAAAAAACCCGGTTTTTTGGAAAACGAATCGGACCGGGTTTTTTTAAAAATCGGGCCGGGCCGAGCTTCTTAAGAAATATACGGGCCCGTTTGAGGCCCGCGGGCCGGGCCGGATCGGGCCGAACCTGGTTTTTTTTATTTATATATTAAAAAAAATTTAATATTTTATAACTCGAATTATGAGTAGTTTAAATACTGGAGAAAATAATATCTTGATATATCAGATAGAGTAGTTTAGACACCGAAATAAATAATTTTTTAATATAATATATAAATAATCATATATACCTTAATTTTTTCTAATATTATAATATATTATTTTAAAAATCATAAAAAATATTGTATATTTTCAAATTTTATATAAAAAATTTGGTTTTTTAATCAGGTTTTTCAAAAAGCCCAAGTTTTTATTCAGGTCAAACCGGACATTTATCTGGGATTTTTTCGATCCGAGATTTTATCCGGGTTTTTTTAAATTCGGGCTTTTATCCGGGCTTTTCGGGCTTCGGGACGGGCCGGATTTTCGAGAAAAAGAAGGTCTATTTAAGGCCTGTGGGCCGGACCTAACCGGGCGGGGTTTTTTTTTCGGATCGGGCTTTTCGGGCTTTTTTCTGGATCGGATCAGATTTCGGATTTCGGATTTTTTGAACATCTCCAGACCCGACCTGACTAGTGCAAATAAAACATAACTCAATAACTAATAAAAAATATATTTTATGTTTCTTATTCAATTTTTTCCTTTAAAACATATTATGAAACTTTGTTTATGTGGCCAATATTTGGGGTAGGGAGTATCAATTATGTTTTTTTTTTCTAATAGAACTGCTTTGACTGATATTTTTTTAGTGCACACTAATTTTTTTAATACTTATTTTTTGGCAATTATTATAATTTTAACATTTTTTTATAAATTGCGAATTTTAGCCAGTTCTGGAAAATTAAATAGGTTGATGATCCGTTCAGAAATCTTTATGATAATGCGTAATATCTGAACGGGAAAATAAATATTGTCTTTAATGGGGAAATCCAGAAACAGCAAAACCTGCCGATGTACAAGTTTTTCATTATTAATATGGAAACCCACTAATATAGTAACAAAGAATGAAGATTCTAACTTGTACGCAAAATATAAACGTATTTTTTGGTATTTATATTTTGTAATATTAGGTAAATAATAAATTATTTTCTTTTTTGGTAATTAAACACACACGCATCAAAGTCGAACTCGTGGCATTCGCAAGTAATGAGATCACGAACTCAACTACCGCACTAATATTGGTTAAACAATGAATTAGTTGAAAAACCATCATTACAACATCTCTAATCACATTAAACTATCATTAATACATATTATAAATAAAAAATATAGAGATTATGTAAAAACAAATCCATGGTACATTCTTCTTATTTATAAATATAGTCAACCTCTTGATGTTGGCTATATTTGTTGAACCACTGCAGAGCTGTAAGAATCTGTAAAAAAAAATAATCATTTATTACCATATTGAAGTAATATATTCTATTTATAACAACATAAAATTTTAATAACATACTATTTTTAAAATATAACTAACAAATATAGCCAATCCCATCGAAGTACAATGCCTTACAACTTCAACAAATTTTACATATTGTAACACATGTCCAATTTAACCAACCAATTATAACTAATATCATTGGAGATGCTTTAACTACATGCAATGTTATAAAATCGGGAATCTGAAGAGAACAGTCAAGATACTGATTTAGGATTAATCGGGTATTAATCTGAGAAAAATTGGATGCATTTTATATTTAAATTATATTTAATTTTAATATTTGTATTTAATTTTAATCTGATTCGTTAAATGACAGATAAATTACCGATAAATTATCTGAATCGTCCGATAAATTACAAAGCGATAGCTCAACCGATTAGTTTCGCTCATCGTTGTAACTATGAAACTAACTATTTATATTTTAAGAGACATGTCAGAGACTTAGAGTAATAAAAACGGTTCCCAAAATAATTTTCAAATATTGATATTGATGTGTAAGATGCATGCTTTATAACATTCATGTACAAGACGTCCCCAAATTTCACAAATTAAAACAAAACAAATTTGCTAAAATTATACTCCTTCGGTTTTTTTATTTGTCGCTTTGACTTTTGCACGTATTTCAATGTGGTTTGACCGGCTAGTTAAAAATATAATTTTAAAAAAATTTCTTTTTGTGAATTAAAATATAAGTTGTCTACTTTTATTTATAAAAAAAATAAAATTTTATAAATTATAATTTTAACTAGCCGGTCAAAGGACATTGAAATGTGTACAAAAATCAAAACGACAAATAAAAAAAAACATAGGGAGTAATTTGTAAATTGATCCTTTTCATAAACTATGCATCCTTGAATACATAATACTTTTAAGGTTCAAGGCAATAGTCCCAACTCCCAACAAAAAAATAAAAGACAAAGTACAAAAGATATCACACCATGCTCGTGGTGTTAGTGTTAGCATAGTTTACAAAGTTTGATCCCATAAAGTTATTAAAGATCATGCTCTCTGTTGCCGTCATTTGACTTTTTACGCGTATTTTAAATTATATAAAAATTATAATTTCTCATAATTTTTATAAAAAAAAATTATACTAAAATTTATAATATATATTTTTATTCAGAAAAAGAAATTTGGAATATTTTTATAAAACTGCTATTTTTATTCATCTTAAAATACGCATAAAAATCAAACGCTTTTATTTTGATACGGATATAGTATAAAAAATGAATGAGAAATTGCCAAGTTTATATTACTAGTAATTATTACTATTTGATCAAATCAAGACCCAAAAAGTGCAACTAATCTTTTTTGACAATGGGATTAAAAGACGTGCTAAAATCTAAATAATTTTTGTTAAAGAATCTTCAAGTAGGGCTTTGCTCACAGTCCTTTGACTCTCCTCTGTCCCCATGCTCACATAAAGCAAAATATAAAGCAGACATAGACATTAACAGGTGAAAGTAAGTGTTTCATGTCAAGTTTCATACTTTGAAACCTCCTCTTATGTTTATTACACCGACATAACTTAAACAAGGAAAGTTTTAAGTCTTCAAATCCCAAGACATTCTTGTAATAAGTTGAGTTATGAAGATGATGATGAATGTTGTTAATGTTGTGATTCTGGTATTACCCATGTTGATGTTTTGTCCTAGTTTGATGGTTTCAGCTCCAATTGATCCTGCTACTTTAACTCCTCCTCTTGCTGATCCTGTTCTTCCAACTCAGACACAGCCTTTTGCTAATTCTACAGGTATTCTCTTCACATTCTTTGATATGTATGTATGTGTTTATGTTTCAGTTTCTTTGAGTTTCTTGTTCCAAATTGAGATTAGTTACTGTGTCTGTATATGATCTGAGGTGATCCTGACTATAGGCGAAAGAGTCTTGCACCTGGGACCCCCTATACTCGAGGGTCCAAGAATTTTCAAATTCTTGCATGCATAAATGTATAAATTATAGTCTTTATGTACGATCAGACCTCCTAAACTGATTTCGACTAGGGTCTCCTAAGGGCGACCCCTATCTGAAAGTTGAATGTTTAAGTATAGTAATTGCAATTTGTTGTTAAAAGTATGCATCTTTATGTCTGTGTTACAATCATACTGACAATTGACAACCTTTTTTTTTCTTTGTAAGTTTAGATTTTAAATCAAGTTTTTTTGAGTTGTTTTCGATATTAGGGGAGACAGAGGCAAGACCAGAGCATCACAAAGATTTGAATAAGAAAATACTTATAGCTGTCATTGTTTCCTCAACTGTGCTTGGTGGAATTTTACTGTCACTGTCTTGTTACTGGATCTATAGGCGTAAAACGTTGAAGAACTCCGATACTAAGACTGAAAACAGCTTAGGTGTGTTCTTAATCAGTGATGTTTTGTTGGTTCTTTTCTTCCCTGTTCTGTTTTATGTTTTACTGATAGGTTTGAAAAATTATGCTAATTTTTTTCTGTTCATTTTCTGACAAAAGAAGCTTCGAAAGGGATATCATTAGTTCCGGTTTTGGATAAATTTAATTCTCTGAAAAAACCAGCTAAGAAGGGTAATGGATCGGCTACTGTCTTTGAATATGAATTGTTAGTGGCTGCAACAAATGATTTCAAAGACGAGAATATTTTGGGCGAAGGTGGAAGTGGAAGAGTGTACAAAGCTCTATTTAGCGGTCAGCTTGTTGCAGCTGTAAAAAGACTTCAGGGTGGAAATCTTGATGCTGAGAAAGAATTTGAGGTATTCATTGTGGCTTGTTCATGTATATCTTTAGTGTTAGTTTATATGTTTGAGGATCCTTTTCGATTATCATTGAATTTGATTGCAGAATGAGATAGCCTGGTTAAGTTCAATAAGGCATCAGAAAGTCATTGCCCTTCTCGGTTACTGTATTCATAACGAGACAAGGTTTCTGGTTTATGAACTGATGCATAATGGATCTTTGGAGTTGCAGTTGCATGGTAAACATATTCTCTGTGCTGCATTAGGAAGATAAAGAAGAGAGAAACTTAATAGTTTCGTTATTATAAATTATGTTCCTTCCTGATTTTTGCATCCAACAAAACATTAGGACCGTCTCAAGGAGCAGCTTTAACTTGGAATATCCGAATGCAGATTGCTTTGGATATTGCACGGTATGCTCATCATGCCAATGCCTTCCTCGACATAGTTTTTAAAATATAAAATATTTTAGATGTAGATTACATCACTACTGTTGTTATTGAGCAGAGGGTTAGAGTATCTTCACGAACGATGCAATCCCCCTATAATCCACAGAGATCTTAAGTCATCCAACATTCTTCTGGACTCCAACTTCAGAGCCAAGGTTAGATCTAGCTATGTCCTATGATGATCCTTTATTGTTAATTTCAACAAATGTTGTTGACGCGTCCTTATGAAATTTCTCCGTGATCCAGCTCTCTAATTTTGGTCTCGCCATTGCTGACGGGCTTCAAAACAAGAAAAACTTAAATATTTCAGGAACTTTAGGTTATGTGGCTCCAGAGTACCTCATTGATGGTATGCCAATGTTCACTATCATTCTGAAACTGTCATTTTTTTTATTAATATTAATGTGTAAATGTTCTGCTTTTCTGGATATTAATTTTTTTTAAGCATTTTGTTTTCTCGATGGGGATGCAATCGAGAGCTTTAATAGGCAGAAAAGTTCTTCCATAATGATCTTCTCTAATTCCAGTCACTTTGCTCGAACAAACCCCAAATTGTTTAACAGAGGTCTTCAGAAACCCTAAAAACTAAGTACATTGTTCTGGTTGTGACAATTATGTAGGTAAGCTTACGGATAAAAGTGATGTCTATGCTTTTGGAGTTGTTCTACTGGAACTTTTACTGGGAAGGAAGGCCATGGATAAAACGATGTCATCTGAATGCCAATCGATAGTCACATGGGTAAGCTTTCTGTGAGTACCTATCTAGTTTACTACTATGCAACTTCGGTCTGATAAGAGCTTATAGAGTACTAACACAAGAGCCCTTCTGTAACAAGCAGGCCATGCCGCAACTAACTGACAGGACAAAGCTTCCAAACATGGTGGATCCAGTGATCAAAGACAGAATGGACCTCAAACATCTGTATCAAGTTAGTTAAATATGCACTTGTTTCATTCTTCTGCTATTCAAAAATGTTAAGTTTAGAAGTGAATTCATCAAATCTTCCTTTTTTTTGTATAGGTGGCTGCTGTAGCTGTGTTATGTATACAACCTGAACCAAGTTATAGACCACTAATTACAGATGTCCTTCATTCCTTTATTCCACTTGTTCCTGTCGAGCTAGGAGGTTCATTAAGACTTGTGAATCAAGTGCCTCCTGCGGACGCTTAGCTCTTTTATACTCCTATGACAAGGTAATAGCTTGTTACCTGTATTCTGAAGCTGCGACTTGATAGTTAAATGCCTCTCTTTAGACAATGGAGACAATTTGTGCCCAAGAAAAGTTTGACAATAGTCTTTAGAAGAGAAGGAATCATTTTCTTGAAGATGTACTGTTAAGGTTGAATAGGCTCTTTATGCATCAACTTGAATGTAATCCTACAGAGGCATCATAGGATCCTTGTATATACATTTAATCATTCAATATACACAAACCAGGAATATTCAATGTCTAGAGGTCTCAATCTTGTAAGTTGAAAGTGAATGCGCAACCTTGTTGCCAGGGATATAAGAAGTGGTTGCATGCACATCTAACCAGAAATATAAATGTTCATGTGACCATGTCCTACTCGGCTAGGACTTTGTCTGTCAAATTGTCAATCAATTTGGTAGATTACTAACAGTCTTAGTCTACATTTATGGGGCGGCTGTCCTACAAACCTGTTTTTTTTGCTTCAACATCCCGTAAAGGGAATGAGGAAAATACCGATACACCAAGAGGGCAAGAGGTATTCAGCTTGATTTATCGACATATATCATATAACTTTGAAACAACACGAAGAGAGAGATTTACAATTGATCAATCCTAATTACGATGTGTGAAAATCGATTAGAAACTTGTTTATAATATGATTTGTTTAACTTTAAACTGAACTACTAAACTCTAATCCCGGAATTTATTCTATTCCCAATAATTGGATCACTGTAATGCATTATTATCTGACCCTTCCATCTTCATGATGAAATGTAGAATAATAGAATGAAATAACTAAAGTTTCTACTCATCTCTTTGTTTCTCTTCCAAAATCATTTGAAAAACCAGAAGTTGTCATAGTTGTCTTCCTACTCTTTAAACAGTGTAGTGTTGCTGCATGCCCTCCATATCAAGACCCTTTAACTTCACAACCGATTCGACGTGCCCTTTGAGAGTATGAAGTTCCCTTAGCCTGGTTCAACCAAAATCAACACAAAAAATTGTCTCTTATTCTTTGACTGGAATACATCGATTATTACAACATACAAATTTTTACTTTCTGTACTGTTGTACCTGGCAACCTCGGCACGTCTCTTGGCTTGCTCTGCAATTTCAGAGAGCTCTCTGTAGTTATTCTTGTCAGTAAAGAGCTCGGAGGTATCCGGGGGCTGAAGGCCATGCAGCGTCCGCTGAGCTTGAGCCCACTGAGCCTCTCTTTCACCTCGTCCGTAGTCCTTTTTGGTTGTAAATGCAACCTGGAAAAAGTAAGGTATGAGCATCATGATGAAAACTAGTGTAGTAAAACATACAATTCTAATCGTAGAATGGCGTACCCTACTATCGATCAGACTATTCCATCCCTTTCCACTTATGGCATATCGGATTAAAAATTTGAAGATATCCAGTGGGATGTAGAAAACAATACTGTAAAGCCAAATAACTCCAGCCCATCCCCAACCGATACCACGAACACGGGCAAAGTCCCAATTTGCATAGACAGCAATCAACGTGGCAGCCTAGATTAAAAAATAAATATGCATTGTTTCCCAAATCACGTGTAATAATTTTAAATGGATAATAAGAGAAAACATTGTCAGCAATTTTAAGTTCATGTAAACTCACCAGCTGTGCGATCACGAATGCACCGATAAGCAAATAACCAGGGCGTTCCAAGAACGACCAGCTTCGGGATCGAGTAACAAAAATTAGTGCCTGACTCACAATACTTACTTGTAGGTAAACTGCTGATATAAGTTCATGATTAAGGCCCCTGATTGGCCTTACATTAAAGTGGTACTGTAGAAATATTAAAAATTGGAGATGAGAAATAAAGTAAGCAAAAATTCTAAATGACGAGTTGACAATTGATGACAGACAAATTGGCCACCCATAAAGGATTCACTTACAGAGAAGAAATCTGTGTCGTGAGCAGCATAGAAGAAAATAACAGTCATCACAGCTAAATAAGTTCCCAGAACTATGCCAGTGGCGAAAATCTCCCTCAGTTTCCATGAATCGGGTAACGGGGAAGGTTTTACCTTGTCTTTTGAAATGGTCATTATGGTTCCATCATTCAAAATGGCAATAATTAAAACCATGAAAGGAGAAAAATCGAACTTCCAGATAAGTGCAATCAACAGAAAACCTAGCACAATACGAATTGTGATGGAGACCGCATATATGGTGTAATTCTTCATCCTCTGGAAGATGGCCCTGCTTGTTAGTACAGCATGTATAATCACACTCAGTCCAGGTTCTGTCAAGACTATGTCAGATGCACCGCGGGCAGCATCAGTTGCATCAGCCACCGCTATACCAATGTCAGCCTTCTTTAAAGCTGGTGCATCATTGACACCATCTCCTGTCATGCCGCATATGTGTTTTCTCTCTTGTAGTTTCTTTACAATCTCATACTTGTGTTCTGCATTCCACCCAACAGTTGGCACACCTCAATTTATTTTTCAGAACAGGATGGTTAATTGTATTAGTATATTTGTCAGTATCTAACTTACCAGGAAAGACACCAGCAAAACCATCTGCTGTCTCTATGAGCTCCTCAACAGGAAGATGAGCAATAGCTTCATCTTTGTGTTGTCCAAGGAGTGAGGATGAGGGATACATGTTGGTTCCCATGCCAAGTCTTCGACCAGTTTCCTTCCCGATAGCTAGCTGATCTCCAGTGATCATCTTAACGTTGACACCGAGGTGGAGAGCACGCCTAATGGTTTCTGCACTATCGTGCCTTGGAGGATCAAAAAGAGGCAAGATACCAACAAATACCCATGGCTCTCCTGGACTTTCTTTAGTCTTCTCAGGTACAGTCTGCAATTATTAAAAATTGAATCGTTACTGAATAAGTTAAGGTTATGTGCTTCAATGTGTCAATCAGGATTTGTTTGTTCACTAAATTAACAACATGATCAGCATCACCTGCTGTGCAACAGCCAAGGAGCGAAGACCACGATCGGCAAACTTATCAATGATGGAATGGGCCCTCTTACTAACATCTTCTCTGAGATTGCAAAGTTCGATAATCTAGAAATATTTCAGAAATATTAGAACATTACAAGAAAAATGAATCAACGCGAAGGGTCATTAGGAAAATGATAGTTGTTCTATAAAGATGAAGAAAAGAATATTTCAGGTGCACAATCATATGTTTTTACCTGCTCAGGTGCACCTTTGCTAATTCGATGCCAATTACCACTGGAGTCGGTGTATGTGATAGCTGTGCGCTTGTCTACTGGGTTAAAGGGCAGAAAATGTATCTCATTGATACCTGCTCTAGCCTGAAGAGCACAAAGAACAAAAATTAAGGAGCACATTCATAAGTGTTTATCCGTATTACAGTAAGTTTTTACTAATTGAATGGTCTGCGCCAACTGAACATATTACCTCCTTGGGATCACTCAACATTCCAACAATACAAGCATCTATAGCATCCTGGTTTTCTACTCTAGAAGCCCTAGCCCCATAAAGAAGTACAGTGTCCTTGTCCATATCCTTTGCAAATACCTGATAACAACATTTCTCAATTATTTGACTAGTGTATTAGCAGAAAATTCTTCTATTCTTTTTTTACGTTGATCACTCAACAGAAGCAGCTCCTAAAAGGAGTTTGAAATTCTGCTATACCAGGTTCTTGTCTCTATACCTACTAAAAGATTGGATATACTACTTAGCAAAAAAAAAAATTTACGGATATACCTCAACAAGATTTTTGTCTACTGTAAGCTTGTTGAGGGTGAGAGTCCCAGTCTTGTCGCTGCAAAGAACATCCATTCCAGCCATTTCTTCAATAGCCGTCATCCTCTTGGTGATGGCGCCTTGTTTTGACAACTTATGTGATCCAATTGCCATTGTCACTGACAACACAGTGGGCATGGCAATTGGAATGCCTCCAATGAGAAGAACCAACAGGTTATCAATTCCATCCCTGTATTTGCGATGCTGAATAGGATACATGACAATTATCTCTACTATGATTCCCACCGCAATGGAGACTATGCAAAAGTTACCAATCGCTGTAAGCACCTGAATAACGTAAAAAAAATTCAGTTTTACTACTAATGATGAGCAAGAACAATAATGACATGACAAAATTCCGCGAGAAACTTTGCATGTTAACATTTGTCTACATTAAGTTTTGCTTCTTATTAGAATTTATAATTTTTTAGGAGTGCAATTTTGGAGATTTCTCATCATGATCAGCAACATTAGCACTTTACCATCTGGAAGTGGCCCACATTGTTGGTGCTGTCAACGAGGTGAGCAGCCTTCCCAAAGAAAGTATGGACTCCAGTGGCAATTACAACAGCCTCAATCTCGCCTTGTTTGCAAGTTGAACCTGAAAAGACTTCATCACCTGGATTTTTATTTACAGGCAGACTTTCTCCCGTGAGTGCTGACTGATCAATTTTAAGAGGATCGCCATCCAGGAGACGAGCATCGGCTGGTACTATGTCTCCCAACTTAATGCTTATAATATCGCCAGGAACAAGTATTGACGCATCCTGCTCACTCCACTTAGTATCTCTCAAGACCTTAAATAATTTAAGCGGAAACATGTGGCATCAGAATCTTGTGTACAGTTGGTTTGACTAACTAATTGATCAGATTATAAATTGTGTTGTCTATCTGAAAGTAATTAACAACCTTTGTTTTGGGGGCAAGCCCTGCCATTAGTGCTGCAGCAGCATTGCCTGCATTATTTTCTTCAATGAAACTTATAGTGGAGTTGACGAAAAGTAACACGACGATACCAACAAAATCTTGCCAATCTGGAGGACGGCCCTGCATTATGCCTCGAGAAGTTAATAAAAGATTGACATTTATTTTTTTAATTAGAAAATAAAAGACGATTGATTGATTACATACATCTCCATTTGCTAAGGCAATGGCCATAATTGCAGCAATCTCCATAACCCATGACAGAGGATTCCACATAAATCCCAGAAACTTAAGAAGTGCACTTTCCTGTGTTGATCAATAACATGGTTTACGATATATTGAAAGCAGTAAAAGGAAAAAAATCATAACATAATCAAATAAAACCAAGAAAAAACAAAGAAAGAAAGTTGCCTTCTTCTCTTCAAGTTTATTAGGGCCAAAGATTTGTAGTCTTTGCTGCCCTTCCTCACTTGTCAATCCTTGTTTTGTACATTTCAACTGCTCAAACACTTCATCAATCGGTATGCTTTCCTGTAATCAAATATACATTAATTCATATACATTTTACCAGAAGCTCGATTAATCAATAGTGATGATTCTATGTCCCAACTATAATGTATACATTCAATTATAGAGTTGTATTCAGTAGAGACCACTTAATTGTTAGACCCTTAAATCACTTACATTATATGTAATATTATACATTGACCTGCACTACAAAATTATACAATATAATAAGTCAGAAATGCATCGTTCTACACTATGTACTTTTCTAGAATGAAATATTAATATACATTATACCGGAAGCTCGATAAATGGATAGTGATTCTGTATTCCAACTACTGAATAGCATAAGACCATGTTCAGGTCTTCCTTTGACAGTTTAAGGTTCTGGACGGACCGATTACTTAACAATAGTATCATAGCTCGGTTTAGGGGAGGTCTCGAATGTTACTTAACACCAACTATAATTTATACATTGAATTGTAATCTAATCATGCAAACATAACTAACAAGAATGAGATTAATGATTCATACCAAATCAACGGTCTCATTTTTGACCCCTTCCAAGCCTTTGTCTGCCATTTTCAGACACAAACACAAACACACACACAAACAGTATCTATCTAAATATGTACATAAGTATGCAAACTGGTTAGGAGTGACACATGCAAAGTAGAAACAGGAACACACAGTGTTTGGACATGCATGTACTTATGTTTAAGTAAGAAAAAACAAGATTAGGAAAAAGTGGAAAATGAAGAGAGTAAGTATAAATAAAGTAAATGAGAGGTTGGGGTAAAAATAGTAAGGGTAAATGTAAATCACCCACTTCACTCATCTCACTCACAACCCAACACAGAATGAATGAAGGAGCGTTACTCTTGTCCCTCTTTGTAGTCCCAGTCTTTCGCCTCTCTCTCTCTCTCTCTCTCAATCTCTCTCTCAGTCTCTCTCAATCTCTCTCTCTCTCTCAATCTCTCTCTCAGTCTCTCTCAATCTCTCTCTCATGCCTTCTTCCACTTCATCTCAACTTTACAATCTTTTGTCTCACTGTTACATGACTACTTAGCATTGAATCGTTGTAATTAGTAAATCGTAGTGATGAGTTGATAAAATTATAAT
Source organism: Apium graveolens (assembly GCF_009905375.1). Lineage (NCBI taxonomy): Eukaryota > Viridiplantae > Streptophyta > Magnoliopsida > Apiales > Apiaceae > Apium > Apium graveolens. The sequence continues at coordinate 2,295,870 of NC_133651.1, forward strand.
TTCTGTAATTTTAAAATCCAATTAATTCTTTTTTTTTGTTTTTTTAAAGTAGTTTTAGAAAATGTAACCAAACGTTACTTTTGTTTATTTTATTTTGTTGCTACAAGGGTTTTAAACCCAAATCAATCGGTCGGGAAAAATCGCACATTTTTCAGATTAAATTACGCAAATCAAACTGGTAAATAATTTATATTAGTTATTTAATAACTAACTGCAATTTGATATATCTGACACTTTTATTAAAATCATAACTAAAAATATAGCACAATACCATCATCTCTCATCCACCTACTTTTTCGAGTAAACAGCAATTTCCGACTTTGTAATACCTGGAGGCAGGGCTTTAATTCAAGTCAAGCAGCTCGCGAGCTTGGGCGGCTTAACTCGTTTGAGCTCAACTCGGTTGTTTAGTTAAACGAGTCTAGTTTATGCAAAGGTTCCGCCTTGTTTAATTAAACGAGTTGCCTCGTGAAATTAAACGGGCCGAGTTCGGATAGAGGTTTATTCTCGATTAAGTGTAATCAAATGAGTTCGACTCGCTAAAATCGGCTCATTTAGCTAAACGGATCGGCTAGGCTAGACTCAGCTTGTGAAATTAAACAAGTGGAGTTCAAGGAGAGATTTAGCGCGATTAGTTAACTGAGTCGGCTCTACTCAACTCGATTAAACTCAGCTCAAATTATGCCGGACTCGAAACTCGGCTCGGTTCAGTCACATTAACACCTTTCACTGCATGATTATTTGGATGTTGAACACCATCATGAATATTAAATCACGATTTAATACGTTTCATTCATTAACAAAATAGTTGTTGTTTTGTGGACTATGATATTTAAGGTGTTACAATCATATTAAACCTACAAGTGAATTGCAACAGGGAGCAGATAGTTGTTAAACATGCAACTGCAAGTACTCTGAAACAACACAAGTTTACCTTGTTGGATCATTAATAACCTCTCCAAGTTACAAAAATTTAAGACACAAATTTGTACTCAACTATCTTTATCTCTAACCTAAATTATTCTAATTTCCAACAGTTGGATTTACTTTAATGGATCATGTTGTAGGATTATTTGTGATCCTTTCATCTTCTTTGATGAAACCAAGAATAATATAACAAAAAAGTGTTCGCTACTTAATTTCTCTCTTTGTTTCTTTTTCATCATCATTAACAAAAAACTTCAGTTCTCCCTGCTGTCTTCCTACTCTTTAAACTGTGTAGTGTTGCTGAATTCCCTCCATGTCAAGGCCCTTCAGCTTCACAACCGATTCCACGTGCCCTTTGAGAGTATGAAGTTCCCTTAGCCTGGTTCAACCAACAACAACACATAAAATTGGCTCTCATTACTTTGATCGGAAAATATCTATTATTTGCAGCAAACATAGATGTCTATAGCAGAGGGGGCGCTGGGGTGCCCGGAATGAGCCACTGCACAGGACCCCGAAAATACAGGTCTCCAAATTTTGAAGTGGAAATCAAAAGTGTTTTGGAGGATTTTCTTAAAAAATATGCGAGAAGAACTTCTCTCAGTTTGTGAGAAGAGCCTCTCTTTTTGGCTAAATTATCGAAATGTATTTCTTGTTTACATGTTTGATAATTCATTTTATTTGTCGAAATGTATTTCATTAAAATTCCAGTTGAAATAAAAATTAGGGGTCCAATTTTGTGATTTGGAACAGGGCCCCCGAATGTTTTGCCCCGACCCTGATCTATACTGGTTGTAAAGTAGTACCTTGCAACCTCAGCACGCCTCTTAGCTTGCTCGGCAATTTCAGAGAGCTCCCTATAGTTATTCTTGTCATTGAAGTGCTCTGAGGTATCCGGGGGATGAAGGCCATGCAGTGTCCGCTGAGCTTGAGCCCACTGAGCCTCCCTTTCACCTCGGCCATAGTCCTTTTTAGTCGTAAATGCAACCTGGAAAAGATAACGAATAAGCATCATGACGAAACTATGCAACCTGGAAAAGGTAACAAATAAGCATCATGACGAAACTATGCAACCTGGAAAAGGTAAAGAATAAGCATCATGATGAAACTGGTGTAGTAAAATTCAGTTTCAGTCATAGAATGACGTACCCTACTATCGATTAGACTACTCCATCCCTTTCCACTAATGGCATATCGAATTAAAAACTTGAAGACATCCAGCGGGATGTAGAAAATAATGCTGTAAAGCCAAATAACTCCGGCCCATCCCCAGCCAACACCGTGAACATTGGCAAAATCCCAGTTTGCATAGACAGCAATTAACGTGGCAATCTGGATCCAAAAATTAATACGCGTTGATTCCCAAATCATGTGCATTACATGGATGATAAAACAAAACATTGTCAGCAGTTTTAAGTTCATGTGAACTCACCAATTGTGCTATCAAGAATGCAGCCATAAGCAAATAACCGGGGCGTTCCAAGAACGACCAGCTTCGGGATCGAGTAACAAAAATTAGTGCCTGACTCACAATACTTACTTGTAGGTAAACTGCTGATACAAGCTCATGATGATTGTCCCTGATTGGCCTCACATCAAAGTGGTCCTGTAGAAAATCAATATTGTGACTTGAAAAAGTTTGAAGGTGAGAAATAAAGTGAGCAAGAATTCTAAATGCTGAGTTGACAGTTGATGACAGACAAATTTTCCAGCTATAAGTGTAAATGTTTTTAACAATTTACTTACAGAGAAGAAGTCTGTGTCGTGAGCAGCGTAGAAGAAAATAACAGTCATCACAGCTAAATAACTTCCCAGAACTATGCCAGTGGCGAAAATCTCCCTCAGTTTCCATGAATCAGGTAACGGGGACGGTTTTACCTTGTCTTTTGAAATGGTCATTATGGTTCCATCATTCAAAATGGCAATAATTAAAACCATGAAAGGAGAAAAATCGAACTTCCAGATAAGTGCAATCAATAGAAAACCTAGCACGATACGAATTGTGATGGAGACTGCATATATGGTGTAATTCTTCATCCTCTGGAAGATGGCCCTGCTTGTTAGTACAGCATGTATAATCACACTCAGTCCAGGTTCTGTCAAGACTATGTCAGATGCACCGCGGGCAGCATCAGTTGCATCAGCCACCGCTATACCAATGTCAGCCTTCTTTAAAGCTGGTGCATCATTGACACCATCTCCTGTCATGCCGCATATGTGTTTTCTCTCTTGTAGTTTCTTTACAATCTCATACTTGTGTTCTGCATTCCACCCAACAGTTGGCACACCTCAATTTATTTTTCAGAACAGGATGGTTAATTGTATTAGTATATTTGTCAGTATCTAACTTACCAGGAAAGACACCAGCAAAACCATCTGCTGTCTCTATGAGCTCCTCAACAGGAAGATGAGCAATAGCTTCATCCTTGTGTTGTCCAAGGAGTGAGGATGAGGGATACATATTGGTTCCCATGCCAAGTCTTCGACCAGTTTCCTTCCCGATAGCTAGCTGATCTCCAGTGATCATCTTAACGTTGACACCGAGGTGGAGAGCACGCCTAATGGTTTCTGCACTATCGTGCCTTGGAGGATCAAAAAGAGGCAAGATACCAACAAATACCCATGGCTCTCCTGGACTTTCTTTAGTCTTCTCAGGTACAGTCTGCAATTATTAAAAAATGAGTCGTTACTGAATAAGTTAAGGTTATGTGCTTCAAAGTGTCAATCAGGATTTGTTTGTTCACTAAATTAACAACATGATCAGCATCACCTGCTGTGCAACAGCCAAGGAGCGAAGACCACGATCGGCAAACTTATCAATGATGGAATGGGCCCTCTTACTAACATCTTCTCTGAGATTGCAAAGTTCGATAATCTAGAAATATTTCAGAAATATTAGAACATTACAAGAAAAATGAATCAACGCGAAGGGTCATTACAAATGATAGTTGTTCTATAAAGATGAAGAAAAGAATATTTCAGGTGCACAATCATAAGTAAAATACCTGCTCAGGTGCACCTTTGCTAATTCGATGCCAATTACCACTGGAGTCGGTGTATGTGATAGCTGTGCGCTTGTCTACTGGGTTAAAGGGCAGAAAATGTATCTCATTGAGACCTGCTCTAGCCTAAAGAGCACAAAGAACAAAAATTAAGGAGCACATTCATGATTGTTTATCCGTATTACAGCAAGTTTTTACTAATTGAATGGTCTGCGCCAACTGAACATATTACCTCCTTGGGATCACTCAACATTCCAACAATACAAGCATCTATAGCATCCTGGTTTTCTACTCTAGAAGCCCTAGCCCCATAAAGAAGTACAGTGTCCTTGTCCATATCCTTCGCAAATACCTGATAACAACATGTCTCAATTATTTGACTAGTGTATTAGCGGAAAACACTTCTATACTTATTTTTACATTGATCACTCAACAGTAGCAGCTCCTAAAATGGAGTTTAAAATTCTGCTCTACCAGGTTCTTGTCTCTATACCTACTAAAAGATTGGATATAGTACTTATAAGCAAAAAAAATAATTACAGATATACCTCAACAAGATTTTTGTCTACTGTAAGCTTGTTGAGGGTGAGAGTCCCAGTCTTGTCACTGCAAAGAACATCCATTCCAGCCATTTCTTCAATAGCCGTCATCCTCTTGGTGATGGCGCCTTGTTTTGACAACTTATGTGATCCAATTGCCATTGTCACTGACAACACAGTGGGCATGGCAATTGGAATGCCTCCAATGAGAAGAACCAACAGGTTATCAATTCCATCCCTGTATTTGCGATGCTGAATAGGATACATGACAATTATCTCTACTATGATTCCCACCGCAATGGAGATTATGCAAAAGTTACCAATCGCTGTAAGCACCTGAAGAACGTAAAAAGAATCAGTTTTACTACTTATGATGAGCAAGAACAATAAAGACATGACAAAATTCCACGAGAAACTTTGCATGTTAATTGTTTAGTAGTGCAATTTTGGTGATTTCTCATCATGATCAGCAACATTAGCACTTTACCATCTGGAAGTGGCCCACATTGTTGGTGCTGTCAACGAGATGAGCAGCCTTCCCAAAGAAAGTATGGACTCCAGTGGCAATTACAACAGCCTCAATCTCGCCTTGCTTGCAAGTTGAACCTGAAAAGACTTCATCACCTGGATTTTTATTTACAGGTAGACTTTCTCCCGTGAGTGCTGACTGATCAATTTTAAGAGGATCACCATCCAGGAGCCGCGCATCAGCTGGTACTATGTCTCCCAACTTAATGCTTATAACATCTCCAGGAACAAGTATTGAGGCATCCTGCTCACTCCACTTTGTATCTCTCAAGACCTGAAACAGTCAAAATGAAACATAAAGGTGGAATTAGAGTCTTCTAAAATTTGGTTTTGCTAACATATGTAGTGTATCTGACTATCCATGATGTTATTTGTATGAAGTAGTTAACAACCTTTGTTTTGGGGGCAAGCCCTGCCATTAGTGCCGCAGCAGCATTGCCTGCATTATTTTCTTCAATGAAACTTATAGTGGAGTTGACGAAAAGTAACACGACGATACCAACAAAATCTTGCCAATCTGGAGGACGGCCCTGCATTATGCCTCGAGAAGTTAATAAAAGATTGACATTTACGTTTTTAGTTAGAAAATAAAAGACGATTGATTACACACATCTCCATTTGCTAAGGCAATGGCCATAATTGCAGCAATCTCCATAACCCATGACAAAGGATTCCACATAAATCCCAGAAACTTAAGAAGTGCACTTTCCTGTGTTGATCAATAACATGGTTTACGATATATTGAAAGCAGTAAAAGGAAAAAAATCATAACATAATCAAATAAAACCACGAAAAAACAAAGAAAGAAAGTTGCCTTCTTCTCTTCAAGTTTATTAGGGCCAAAGATTTGTAGTCTTTGCTGCCCTTCCTCACTTGTCAATCCTTGTTTTGTACATTTCAACTGCTCAAACACTTCATCAATCGGTATGCTTTCCTGTAATTAAATATAAACTTTACACTTTATATTGATCGCGAAATTTCCAGGTGTACCATAAATGGATTAAACTTAAAATAAACAAGAAAAAAAAACAACATTGTGAAAGATTTGTTCTTGGAATTCAATTGGCCAGACAGTATGAAATGTTTACATCATAAATTTACATTACTTTCTACTTCTACTGATCTTGGCTGTTAGTAGTTCACTTAACAGAGAACATAAATATATCATGTAAAAGGGAGTGCTAAATTGCTAATGAAACATAAAACAAATGTTACAGTCATTTAAAACTTAGTCATTTATATTGTTTTTATCAACAGATTCTGGTTCTTCTCTGGAAAGAGATTTAAACTAGAAATGCTGGTCCATAACAATCGATTGTTAGCAAACCATATGTCCGCATAAAAACCAAAAGTTTAAGTTCTGACATAGTGACTTGGGCCTCTGCATATACATCAATTTCGTATTTGTGGAAACGCTCGTGAGATCCGTAACAATCGATTGTTAGCAAACCATATGTCAGCATAAAAAGTAAAAGTACGGACATAGTGACTGGGGCCTGTGCATTCACATCAATTTCATATTTGTGAAAATGCTTGTGAGATGATTCTAGCAAACGTTTATGAGGGACCGGACCTACCCATAAACGTGTATCATAAATTTTTACATTTTAACATGATTAACAAGAATGAAGAGAAAAGTGATGATTAATACCAAATCAACAGTCTCATTCTTGACCCCTTCCAAATTTCCTTTGTCTGCCATTTTGGCACACGCATAAACTACTGCATGCAAAGTTGAAACTGGAACTAAACAGCAGTTCAGAGTTAAACCAAACGTAAGTATTTGTCTGAATAGTATAACAAAAGAAAATAAAGAGTAGCAGTGGAAAAGGTCTAGGAAATAGATTAGAAAAAGAGGGGGGTAGTACAAATAAATGGCGAGAACGAGAAGGAGTGAAATGTGGGGATAAAAAATAGTAAAGACGAATATGTATCACCCACTTCACTCTTCTCACTCGCCTACCAACAAAAAATGAGCGAAGAAGCGACACTCTTGTGTTCTCCTCTCTCACTTGCAGTCCCGGTCCTCCGCACAGGAATTCAGGGGCTTATTACTCCAAGGTCTGGTAAGGCTCGGATGGGGTGATCATAGTAGTGGGTTCCGTGCTAGTCCCAATGTGGTTCGGGCACATAGGGGTGAGCAGAAAAAACCGAAACCGAAAAAATAACTGAAAAAACCCGATAAACCAAACCGAAAAAAATCGAACCGACAAAAACCGAATTAGCGGTGCGGTTTCGGTTCCGGTTTTCAATCAAAACCGAACCGCTATATTATATATAAATATATATATAATATTATGTATATATACATGTATATATTATCATAACCCGGTTTTAATATTTTGTTAATTAAACATTTACTTACATTAGTATGATAAATTGTATAATATAATACCATAAATTAATTAAGATTAATATGTAAATACTCTTAAATCATAATTTTTTTAATATGTATATAATCAATTTTATCATATATTTTGATATATACTCTTTTTTTCATTGTTGTGATCATATATTTTTATCATATTTCGTATCTATTATTTAAATAATATGAATTATACATTCAAAAATTAAATTTATGAAATATATAAATTTTATTTAACGAATTCTAAAGTGACACATCTTTGGTGATTAATGTCATATTATCATTTAATTTGATGTTATTCTTTTATCCAACACATTACCAACAATAAATCGTACAAATAAAAAATGTATAAAAAACCCGAATAAAAACCGAAACCGATGAATGGTTAACCGAAACCGAAAAACCGTTTTAAGCGGTTTGGTGGCGGTTAATAGCAATTAACCGAACCGAACCGTATGTATTGGTTTGACTACGGTTAATGTTAAAAACCGCTCCAAACCGCACCATGCACACCCCTACGGGTAGAGCTGGCCAAATGTGCGGGTTTGAACCGCCCGTTCGGGACCGGCTCGTACGGAAACCCGAAATTATTCGGCCTGAATCGGGCCGGTTCAAGCCCGAACAATTCGTTGAAATATACGAGCCGGTTACGAATCCAATATTTGAAAACCAGAGACCGGACCGGCCCGCACAGGCCCGCAGGTGTTGTTCACGCGCCATCTGATTTTCACAACGTAAAGCTGCGGGTTGCAGCCTCTCTGCTCCACTCCAACATTCTTCTACTTCTACACAGAGGCTCTGACGAAATCAAGTGTGATAGCTCTGTCGCCGCCGTTGGACAACCATGATGCGGCGGAGAACGACGAACAGCTGTGTGTATACAATATACAGTGGTGATTCTAAATAATCTTCTACTTAAAACTATTGTAGTAATTACTGATGTTGACTTCTTAAACTAAAACTGAAAAAAAAATCAAAACAAAAATAGCTTCTACAGATGTGATTTGGTCCAAGAAGCGATGTTGTGGCTACGTGGACCAACCTTGTCCAAAAGCTTAAATCTAACTCAACCCGTGAAGCCCACACTGAACCCGCAAGGCCCGCACGGTTCAGCCCGCATGGCTCACGAGTCCAGTGTCGGTTACGAGTCCGTGTCTGTCAGTTCGAACCCGGCTCAACCCGATTCGTTCAACTTGCATGTCGGTTCAGTGTTCGTTGTTCGCGTGTTCAACCTGTAATCAACCCGGCCCGAACCGCACGGCCCGCACTGGTGGCCACCCCTACCTACGGGCACCTGATTAAAAAAATAATAATAAATTGTGTGTGTATATTTGTTTTAAATGTTAGAATTTTTAAAATCGTTATGAAATGATTAGTTGGTGTTATCTAGTTGATGAATATCAAAAAAATGAGATGATTCGTGCATTCATATTAAAATAAAAATATATCAAATAATAACAACTAATTTAAGAGTATCCTCGAGAGAAAAGTTTTATGAAAATCACATTTTTACTAAGATCCTTGAAACCACGTATGTTCTGCAATCAAAATACTATGATATATATTATTTTGTGAAGGATGTTTTACGAATATAACTAGTTCATTAAAAAATTTCAAGATCATTTAAGTTTAATAAGTATAATGTGTATGTTCTGCAATTTGAACAAATGTTCTGCAAACTAAACATGTTTCGTAGAATAAAACATTTTGTAATATTTTACATATCGTACATATTCAAGATTTTGAATAAAATAATGATTTTTGTGGAACATAATTCACAAAATAATACATTTTGCAATGTTTTTATGCAAGATTTTAGTTGCAGAACATAAATAGTATGTGATCTCCTTTGAACTTGACTTGTATCTTTCATGTTATTAATTAAAGTGGTTAGTTAAAATAAAGAGTACATAATAATGATTATATAAAATTTGAATTGTTAAGGCATCGCTTTCATACTCCACTCTCTACTCGCTAAATGATCCTTCTGTTTGTTGCGATAACAAAATATCCAACGGTTTTAACTAAATTGGTTAACTAAAATAATGAAAAATAATAATTATATAAAATTTGATGAACATGTCTAACTGTGGTAGGGTATAATGTTAAAAAAACAAATTGCCAATTGGTGTGATATTGCAGTTGTATTGGCCTTTACTATTCCATTATAATCTTCTTAGAAGATTCCCAAGCTTCCATCCAATGTCTTGATGATATTGGAATCCACCTTGATAACTCCTTGGTGGCGAGACTGCTCCTTCGACACCGTGCCTGGATCATTCACCGCTGTGGAGGTGTAGCTGTCGTGGGGCTCCTACAAAACAACACCAGAAGGGGGGTTTGGGTCCCGCGGCGCCTCCGGTGTGAGAGTAAGAACTCGCTTCTGGGGAAGATGGAGATAGATAGGAATGCATGATGACCATGTGTGTATATGGGTGTAAGAGAGTGGTTAACCCCCAAACCTTTCCTCCTTGGGCTATTTATAGCCCAAGGGTAGGGTTTAGGGGTTGGTACCTTTTAATCGTAGTTGTCGGTTCTAGGAGCGGAGGACACCTGGCTGGAGTGGATGCTTTACACGTGTCGGGACGGGACTGGTTGGGGAATGTCTGAGGATCTTCTGACACGTGCCTTGATCATTCCCATGATTGATGGGTGACAGTTGTCCCTATCATGCATTTTGGAATGTGCCTCACGTGCTGGGACTTCCCAAGGTTGGGCTCACGGGACTGGGTGCCTCACGTGCTGGGATTTTCCAAGGTTGGGCTTGCGAGACTGGGCTAGTTAGGACTAGTAGTTGAGTTAGGAGTTCGGGTCTGATTCTTGCAAGAGCTACATGTACTATCATGTGCCCCTAACTCCCTTATGCAGATTTTCTGGATGGGGGAGTAAGGTTGGTTTTGTGTTTGTGATTTTGGGATGTGCTTGCTCCCGGTCCAGATTGTGTTGAGTTCCGCCAATCAGGACTAATGCTTGTTAGTTTAAAAGTATTTGAGTTTTGTCTGCCCCTAGTCCGGATTGTGTTGAGTTCAGCCAATCAGGACTAAGGTAGGTTGTCTTTAGAAGAATTTGAGCTTTGGTTGCCTCCCATCCGGATTGTGTTGAGTTCAGCCAATCAGGACTAAGGTTGGTTGTCTTTAGAGGAATTTGAGCTTTGCTTGCCCCCCAGTCCGGATTGTGTTGAGTTCATCCAATCAGGACTAAGGTTGGTTGTCTTTAGAAGAATTTGAGCTTTGGTTGCCCCCCAGTCCAGATTGTGTTGAGTTCAGCCAATCAGGACTAAGGTTGGTTGTCTTTAGAGGAATTTGAGCTTTGCTTGCCCCCAGTTCAGATTGTGTTGAGTTCAGCCAATCAGGACTAAGGTTGGTTGTCTTTAGAAGAATTTGAGTTTTGTCTGCCTCCCAGTCCGGATTGTGTTGAGTTCAGCCAATCAGGACTAAGGTTGGTTGTCTTTAGAAGAATTTGATCTTTGGTTGCCCCCCGTCCGAATTGTGTTGAGTTCAGCCAATCAGGACTAATGTTGGTTGTCTTTAGAAGAATTTGAGCTTTGCCTGCCCCCAGTCCGGATTGTGTTGAGTTCGGCCAATCAGGACTAAGGTTGGTTGTCTTTAGAATAATTTGAGCTTTGGTTGCCCCCCCCCAGTCCAGATTGTGTTGAGTTCAACCAATCAGGACTAAGGTTTGTTGTCTTTAGAGTAATTTGAGCTTTGGTTGCCCCCCAGTCCGGATTGCGTTGAGTTACAGGGCTCCGGACTGGAAGTTGAAGAGGTTTTGGAGCTTTTTACTCAAATAATTTAAATTATTACAGTTGTCTTTTTTCAAAAGACGTACCATAATAATTATCTATAGTTATTACTGTGCGGATATATATATCATTGTTTATACCTTTTAGATGGACGACTGAGATTTGGCCACGTGGCTAGGCCCTTGGAGTTCACCACGCCTATATAAAGGCTTATTCCCCCCTTTCTTTTCTTTTTTACCTCTCCATAAATCTTTTTCTTTTGTTTTTATTGTTCTCTGAAGCTTTGCCGAAGTTGAAGGTTCACGGTTGTTGCTTGGTCGTCCCCAACCTCTCCATATTCTCTGTACTTGTAAGATTTCTCTTTCTTTCTTTAAGTTTGTTCTTGAATCAGTTATTTATATTGTTGTTGTCGTGTGTTTGTGTATTTCTTGTTCTTGGTTGTTTAGGGTTTTGAATATGTGTATATATACCTTGTGTGTATATGTGTTTTTGGGTGTATTTTGGTGTCTGCTTTTGTTTGGTTAGTGTTTATGGTTTTAGGGCTTGTAGACTGGTCCGGACTTGTCTTGTGTATTTGGCTTTGTGTTGTTTTGGCTGGTTGCAATTGGAGTCCGGACTAGGCTTTTGGTTTTTTGGGTTATAGGTTTTGAATAGTCCGGACTTGTGGTTTGGGGTTTTTTTTGTTTGTGATTGGGGGGTTTATTTTGGTTCTTGGGTTCGGGTCCCCGGACTGGGTTTTTATAACTTTAATAAAACTGAACATAGGGTAGTCCGAACCATGTAGGATTCAAGATAAATAAGTTGTAGGGATGTAGACTAACCAATATCATTGTTTTAGGTATATGGTCCGGACTAAAGCTCGTGCCAGAATTTCCTTCTCTTGCTACCACGGGCTTTGGTACTCCGATTCGAGCTCTGATTCAGACCAGACTGAGACTGGTAAGAAGGCTAGCACTTCGGACTCCGAAGCTATTACTAAATTAACTGTCAATAGGATCTCCCCGCGGAAGGTGCCCTGTACTCCGGAAGGGTTATGGATTGATATCCCTAACTATTTTATTACGAAGAGCGAGGAGATGGAAAATAAATGGTATTACAGGAGTATCAGGTCCGGATATGCGAGGCAGCCAAATGCTGTTCTGGGGCTGTATGAGCAGGCTGAGTTTGATAGAAGGTTTGTTGGTAGTATTGTAGCCAAGGAGCCGTATGAGTTGAAAGAAGATTATGCCACTTTGGACCACGTGGCCCGAGATCCCTCAATCCGGACTGCTTTCCAGTTGGATCCCCAGATTAAATGGAGATGGTCGAAGCCTGGAAAGAGAATCTATCATAGACCAGCGGATGGTTTTGTTCCGGTCTGGTTGGAGCACCTCCGGTCTGGGTGGAACCCTTATTGGCATCTCTTCCTCAAACATCTATGTAAGTATGAATATAAGCTTTCTCCGATGCAGATTACTCCCAATGAGATAAAGTGGATGACTTGGTTCATTGTTTCTTGCAATCAATTTAAAGTCCAGCCCACATTTAAATTATGGCATCATATATTTAGTCCGGTCTGGTCTAGCCAGATTCGACTCTATGAGATTCGATTCCGGGCTGCGGAGTGTGGCTACGGTTCTTCTTACAAGCCTGTCATTCAGCAATCCTCATTGAAGTACTGGAATGGGGAGCTGATTATGCTGAGGGGTTTGGATTTGCATTATCTTCCTCTTATTGCTGCTGAGGGGGTCCAGACTAGTTTCCTAGGGCTGTTCTCCGGGGAAACGCTATCCGGCTAGTTTTTTCTTTTTGTGAATGTTTGGGTTTTCAGCTAACACGAGATACCTTTATGATGCACATAACTATGCATATGTTAGGGTGTAAGTGCTTTGTTTTTGGTCCAGGCTGATTTCAGTTTTTGCATTGTTGTTCAGTGTTTGGTTTTTTGTAAAGTACTTGTGTTGACTTTCTTTTTGCTTTGTTTTGTGGCAGGTTTACCTCATTATAACCCGGACATATTTTACTCAGCCTACAATGATGCCTTGAAGGGTTTAGGAAGTGCCTTCAAGCTGACAAAGAAGGCTGCAACTGGTGGTTCCGGATCTAGTCTGCCTCCGGAGGAAGGCTCTCAGAGCAATGTCGTATCGATTCCGGAGTCTGGTGGGTGTGAAAGGGTTCCGAAAAAGGGTGTTGGAATTGAGATTGGTGATGAGTTTGAGAATTTGGAAGAGTTTGAGCCTCTTGGGGAGGTTCCTGAAGTGGAGGTTTCCCGTAAGAGGAAGCGGATCCGGAGTGTTGATTCGAAGCCTCCCCGGGTTAAAAATGTTGATGTTGGTGCTGAGTCCGGAGTGGACAAGGGGAAGGGGGTGGATGAAGGACGCTCGGAGAAGAGCAGTCCGGGGCTGGAGGAGAAGATCGCCCGTTTCATGGCTGGAATTCCATCTCAAGATGAGTGGAATAATATGAGTAGCTCCGGATTCGATGCCACCATGAAAGAGTGTACTCATCTCTGGGTCCAGGTACATTATGTTTTTGTTCTGCTTCTTGTATTTTGCCTTGGAAATTTTTGTAAGATTTACGTTTTTCTGTTTGTAGCTTGGTGGTTATATGGCCGAAGCTGCTTCTCTCGTATATAACGAGTTGAAGAATTCCCGGACTACGATTGCTAACAAGGATACCGAGATTTCTGATATGAGGGACCAGATTATTGTTAAAGACACCTCTCTATCCGGACTGAATAAACATCTTGGCGAGGTTACAACCCGGGCTGAGAATGCTGAGAAGGACGTTGTTGACCTGAAGTCAGAACTGGCGGAACTCCGGAAGCAGTTATCCGCTGTTAGGCCGGAGGCCGAAGTTATTGAAGCTTTCAGGAAGTCTGAAGACTATGATAAGGCTATTGCCAACGCTGGTGCTCCGGAGATTGGGCGTTGCTGGATTATTGCGGAGAAACATATCAAGATTAATCTGGAGGCGGACTGGGATAGCTTTGTGCAAGAATTTATTAAGGCTAAGCAAGATATCGAGGCTGGACTCGGGGAGCCGGAGCCCTTTGATGGTCCATGTCCTAGCTTCCTGCCGCCAACTGCTCTGGAATCGTAGATTTATATTTGAATTCTTGAACTTTAGCTCTGAACTTGCTTTTTTTAGAATGATCCTAAATCTGTAATTGTAATAATGTTCTTAGCTCCGGGTTTGTTTGGTTCGGTTAACTTCGGTTTATTCGCTTTTGTATGCTTTTATATTTGTTTTTTGTAGTTTATTCTTGACTTAGGAATTTTTCTAAGTTAATGTGAATGCTCTAGTCCAGACTAATCTTTGGTTCGGACTGGTGGTGGGTTCTTTACTTAAAAAATTGATTCTAAGTACATGTGCTCTAGTCTAGGCTCATAACTTGTCCAGGCTAGTGGTTGTTGTTTTACTTTGAATATTAGTTCTTAGTAAATATGTTTGCTCTAGGCCAGATTAATAATTGGTCCAGACTAGTGGTAGTTTCTTTACTTAGAAAATTGGTTCTAAGTAAGTATGTTTGCTATAGTCCAGACTAATCTTAGATCCGGACTAGTGGTGGCTTATTTACTCAGAAAATTAATTCTAAATAAATGTGTTTGCTCTAGTCCAGACTAATCTTTGGTCCGGACTAGTGGTGGCTTCTTTACTTAAAAAAATAATTCTAAGTATATATATTTGCTCTAGTCCAGACTCATATTTGGTCTGGACTAGGGGTTGCTTCTTTACTTAAAAAATTAATTCTTAGTAAATATGTTTGCTCTAGTCCAGACTAATATTTGGTCCGGACTAGCGGTAGCTTATTTACTTAGAAAATTAATTCTAAGTAAATATGTTTGCTCTAGTCCAGACTAATCTTAGGTCCGGACTAGCGGTGGCTTATTTACTTAGAAAATTAATTCTAAGTAAATATGTTTGCTCTAGTCCAGACTAATCTTAGGTCGGGACTAGCGGTGGCTTATTTACTTAGAAAATTAATTCTAAGTAAATATGTTTGCTCTAGTCCAGACTAATCTTAGGTCCGGACTAGTGGTTGTTGTTTACTTAGAATATTAATTCTAAGTAAATATGTTTGCTCTAGTCCAGACTATTATTTGGTCCGGACTAGTGGTTGCTTCTTTACTAAGAAAATTGGTTCTAAGTAAGTATGTTTGCTCTAGTTCAGACTAATCTTAGGTCCAGACTAGTGGTGGCTTATTTACTAAGAAAATTAATTCTAAATAAATGTGTTTGCTCTAGTCCAGACTAATCTTTGGTTTGGACTAGTTGTGGCTTCTTTACTTAAAAAATTAATTCTAATTAAATATGTTTGCTCTAGTCCAGACTCATATTTGGTACGGACTAGGGGTTGCTCCTTTACATAAAAAATTAATTCTAAGTAAATATGTTTGCTCCAGTCTAGACTAATATTTGGTCCGGACTAGCGGTAGCTTATTTACTTAGAAAATTAATTCTAAGTAAATATGTTTGCTCTAGTCCAGACTAATCTTAGGTCCGGACTAGCGGTGGCTTATTTACTTAGAAAATTAATTCTAAGTAAATATGTTTGCTCTAGTCCAGACTAATCTTAGGTCCGGACTAGCGGTGGCTTATTTACTTAGAAAATTAATTCTACGTAAATATGTTTCCTCTAGTCCAGACTAATCTTAGGTCCCGACTAGCGGTGGCTTCTATACTTAGAAAATTAATTCTAAGTAAATATGTTTGCCCTGGTCCAGACTAATCTTAGGTTCAGACTAATGGTTGATGTTTACTTAGAATATTAATTCTAAGTAAATATGTTTGCCCTAGTCCAGACTAATCTTTGGTCTGGACTAGTGGTTGCTGTTTACTTAGAAGATTAATTCTAAGTAAATATTTTTGCTCTAGTCCAGACTAATAATTGGTCGAGACTAGTGGTTGGTATTTTAATAAATTTAATAAATGTAATGTAGGGAAATGCTTTTCATTATTCTGAAATTTCATTCATACAAAATATAAGGAAAAATAAACTGGTTGCTTGCCATATTGTTACAAAATTTTGGTTGCTTTGTTTGTTTTTTCCTATTGGTAGAACTTTCGTAGTTGGAGTCCATGCCAGGTATTGGGGACTTCTGAGCCATCCATGTTCAAGAGTTTGTAGGTTCCTGGTCTCAGGACTTCTTTGACCTTATATGGTCCTTCCCATTTGGGCATTAGCTTTTCCAGTCTTTGTAGGATCTGATGCTTCTATGTCTCGAAGAACCAGGTCTCCAACTTGGAAGTTTTTTACTCTGAATTTCTTACTGAAATGCTCTCTGGTCTTCTCCTTGTATCTTTCCATCTTTGCTACAGCTTGGTCCCGGACCTCATCAATTAGCTCCATATTTGTTCTGAGTCCTTCTTCGTTGGCTACTTCATCAAAGTTTATTGCCCTGTGAGAAGGAGATCCGACCTCAATATGAAGCATTGCCTCTGTTCCGTAAGCTAGTTTGAATGGAGTCTCTCCGGTGCTTGTCCTGGGGCTTGTCCTATAGGACCATACCACACTTGGTAGTTCTTCTGGCCATTTGCTCTTTCTTTCTTTGAGTCTCTCCTCGATGCCCCGGAGCAGTATTCTGTTGGTGACTTCTACTTGACCATTTCCTTGTGGATATGCTACTTATGACTTTTTGTGCTTTATCCCGCACTCTTGGAGGTACATTATGTCCATTATATGATACCAAGACTCTTGGAATCCCGAACCTCATCAAAATATTGTCCATAAACTTTATGCAGTCCTGCTGGTTTATGGTCCTCATTGCTTTCGCTTCATCCCATTTGGTCATGTAATCAACTGAGACTAACAAGTACCTGAGATCTCCTTTGGTCTGGGGAAAGGGTCTCATAATGTCAATATCCCAGACAACCAAGGGGATTGGTGATAGGACTGGGCTGATCCGGGACACATTGCCGAAGAGTTGGCATTCCTTGTATTTTTCACAAAATCTATTGCGTCCTGATGAATAGTTGGCCAATAGTAGCCTTGTCTTATGATCTTATGAGCTAGGGATTTTGCGGACATGTGATCTCCACATATTCCTTCATGGACTTCCATTAAACAATACTTTGCTTCTTCTGGGCCGATGCAATTTAGGATAAGAGAGGAGAAGGTATCGCGGTATAGTAGTCCTTCTTCAAGGAAGAACTTGGCCGCTTTGGATTACAGTCTTTTGGCCTTTCCTTTGTCTTCGGGGAGTTCTCCTTTCTCTGAGTAGTTGATGAAGGGAGTCATCCAGTTCTGGTTGCTTTCGATCTCCAAGACTTCTCTGGAATCAATAGATGGTTTTTGGAGCTCTTCAAAGTAAACTGAGCAATCCAGATCTAATGAGTTCCGGACTAACTTGGACAGAATATCCGCTTCTTCATTTTCTTCTCGACATATCTGAAGGACTTGATGTTTTGGGATTGAATCTAGGTAACTTTGAACCAGTGCTTGATACTTTACCAGAATAGGGTCATTTGCTATGCATTCTCCGTTTGTTTGCTTGACCACTATCTGGGAGTCGATGTAGATTTTTAAATCCTGGACCTTCAGAGTCCTGGAGAGCTTTAGTCCTGCAACCAATGCCTCATATTCCGCCTGGTTGTTTGTTTCCGAGAAACCGAAAGATATAGCTATTTGAATGGTGAATCTCTCGGGACTTTTTTAGTATAAGTCCAGCTCCCGATCTCTCACTTGTTGAAGAACCATCTACTTTCAGGGTCCAGGACGGACTCGCATTTTGGTTTGTCTCCGGATCTATGCTCATTGGCTCTGGTTCTTCTTCGGGGAAGTTGCATTCGATTATGAAATCCGCCAGTGTTTGAGCTTTAATGGCAGTTTTGGGAATGAAGCTTAAATTGAACTGGCTTAACTCTACAGCCCAATTGACGAGCCGTCCCGAGACATCTGGCTTATGAATTTTCTTCCTTAGAGGCTGATTTGTGACCACTCTGATTTCTCTTCCTTGGAAGTAGTGCCTAAGCTTTCTTGATGTTGTGACTAAGGCGAAGGCAAACTTCTCTAGTCTTGGGTTCCTGGTTTCCGAATCCTTAAGTACTTGGCTTACATAGTAGACTGGTTTTTGTATTCCATTCTCTTCTCGAATTAAGGTGGCTCCTACTGCTTGTGCTTCCGCTGATAAGTATAAGTAGAGAGGCTCCCCTGGTTGAGCTTTAGTTAGGACTGGTGGTTGGGAGAGGTAGGACTTGATTTCCTCAAATGCTTTATGGCACTCCGGACTCCAGTGTACCTCTTTTTTGTTGTTTTCTCCTTTGAGCAAATCAAAGAATGGTAAACATCTCTCTGCTAGCTTTGAAACGAATCTCCTGAGTGCTGCTAGTGATCCTGCTAGCTTCTGCACATCTTTTTGGGTCTTGGGAGCCTTCATTTCCTGGATTGCTTTTATCTTCTCCGGATTAGCCTCTATTCATCGGTTGCTGATCATGAACCCCGAGAGTTTGCTTGCTCCTACTCCGAAGGTACATTTCTCCAGATTCAATTTAAGTTGATTCTTTCTCAGGTTATCAAAACACTCTTTCAGATCTTCTACATGTCCTAGTATAGTTGTTGATTTAGCGATCATGTCGTCAAAATAGCACTCCAAGTTCCTCCCGATCTGGGACTTTAATATCTTCTTCATGGCTCTTTGATAGGTGGATCCTACATTTGTCAATCCAAATGGCAACATCACATAAGCATAGACTGCTCTGTAAGTTATGAATGTTATTTTAGGTATGTCCTTCGGATTCATCTTGATCTGATTATACCCGGAGAAGGCGTCCATGAAACTTAGCATGATATGTCCAGAGGTGGCATCAATCAGCTGATCTATATTAGGTAGAGGGTATGGGTCATTCGGGCATGTATCATTCAAATCAGTGTAGTCCACATACATATTCCATTTTCCGTTGGACTTCTTTACCATGACAACATTAGCTAACAACTCCGGGTATTTGATTTCTTTAATGATTCTTGCTTTGAATAACTTCTCCACTTATTCATCTATTGCTTTTTGCCTCTCTGGGGTGAAGTTTCTTCGCTTCTGCTTGACTGGTTTTCTGTTCGGGTTGACATCCAAGTTGTGCATTGCTATGGACTCATGTAGTCCGGGCATGTCTCTTGGACTCCAGGCGAACACATCTTTGTACTCCTGGAACAAATACACTAGTCTTTCTCTAAAGGACTCTTCGAGTCCTGACCCAACTTTCACATTTTTATTAAGATTGCTTTCATCAACCTGGACTTCCTCTATTTTAACTACAGCTTCGATTTTTTTTTGCTCCTTGGTTGAGATCATTTGATGAATTCGGGCTTCGGAATTCTTCTTCAAGTAGAAGTTTGCTTGTTTCGATTCTTTGTCTTTGGTTGCTTGCATGGTAGGACTAGTTTGATCTAGGACCTGATTTGCCTTGTCGACTACCGTGACTTGGTTGCTTTTCAGTTCTTTCGAACTTGATATGTTTGCTTCTGGATCTGGACTTGATTCAATGAATTGTACTTCTTTTGTTATTTCTTCCCTTGGCCGGGGTCGGTGCTTCTTGATGTTTTGTTGTTTGCGAAGGACTATGGCTTTTCTTTTGTTATCCTGGTGGGTCTCTGCCATTACTAACCCCTGACTGTAACATGTTTCAGCAACTCCATAATCTCCTTTTATCTTCCCGACTCCTTTCGAGGTTGGAAACTTGATTTTGAGATGGGATATTGAAGTTATCGCTTGCATCATGGTTAGAGCTGACCTGCCGATGATTCCATTGTATGATGAAGGAGTGTTGATGACATAGAATTTGATGACATGAGTTACTTGGTTATGAGCGGTTCCAAAAATGACAGGTAAATACAAGGTCACTTGGATCGGGACTAAGTTATGTCCGAACCCATAGAGTGGATCCTCCCGGCAATCATTTGATCAGACGCTCCCTAACTGCATTCGATCCACTGGGTGCTTGAAGAGAATGTTTACCGATGAACCATTGTCTATCGGCATTCTTCTTACTTCATTATCAAAGATGTCCAAGGTGACAACTAAAGCTGCATTGTGGTTGGGGTTGACTCCTTCATAGTCCTTACTGTTGAAGGATATCACCAGATCTGGGAGTGATTGTATTGAGAGCACTTCTTCGCCGAAGTCCGGGCTCCGTGGTGGGGAGTGGGAGCCTCATAGGACTACATTAACTACGTTCTTCCCTCTCTTATGTGCCTCCCCTCTGTTATTGTTGTCCCGGACTAAGTACTTGTTCAGGTTTCCTTTCTTTACTTGGTCCTCGATGAAGTACTTGAGTGATAAGAAGTTCTCCGTCTTGTGGCCATGTGTCTCGTGATAATCACACTACCTATTGTAAAGTCTGCTCTCCGGGGGAGTTTCCATTGGTTTCGGAGGATAGTAAAAAGGTTTGTCTTTTACCTCCTTCAAGATTTCCTCCCGGGTCATGTTGAGAGGAGTCCAGTCCGGCTCCTGGATCGCTCTTGGACTCCGGCTTGGGACCGAGTCTCTGAAAAACTGGAGTAGCTTGTCTTTCTTGGTTTTGCTGGTTTTGCTTGAACTTCTTGTCCTGATGGTAACCCCCCTTTCGGTCGGTCATCAGAGTTCTTACTCGTGGATCCCCCACTCCGGGTCATCCTCATTGCCTGGAGTACATAAGTTTTCTTTATGAATCTAGCAGCCATAGAGTAAGCTGCTGCAAGACTTTGTGGCTCCTTATTGATCAGTTCTACTACGTATCTTTCATTATGCTCTAGATCTAAGTTTCTCCTGAAGATGCTCTGAAACGACCGAGAAATTACGCTTGTATTATATCTTAATAAAGATGATTTATGTGTTTTATTAAGTTATTAAGTGTGTTGAGTCATAAAACCCTAGTTGTTATGTGCTATGTATATTCTGTTTCGATCAGAATGTGTTTCGGGTAATTATTGAGTGTTTTATTTTAGTTAAATGTTTTTATATCAAAAGTTATATGGCCCAAACAGTGTTTTAATAGCTGATATTTCATATAAAATAATTGGCCCTATTTTTCCAAGTATGGCCTATACCATATCGATATTGTGAACATCCAGACATTTATAATTTTTCTTGTTTCGCGAAAAATGACTTTTCCGTGCCTCTTCGGGTGTCAAAAGCCCCACAAAAAATCACATTTTTATTTTTATAGGATCATGAAATTATCAAATATCATTTTTCTTTGCATTTTTACATTATTCACAATTTTTGGGAATTTTTGACATATATTTTGTATTTATTGGATATTTAAAAATTCAAAATTAATACCAAAAAATTATAAAAATTGGGGTCAACTAATTTTAATAGATGTATAATTAGGGACTTAATTTTATTTACGGGTATTATTTTTACTTGTATAAATAGTTGATTAATTATTAATTAATTATAAAAAAAATCAGAAAAATCAAGAATTTGTAGTGTTGGTGAAGAACAGCTAAGAGATTCAAACCCAGATTTCATAGTGATTCTGTTGTCCAAATCTCACATGTGAGCAATCAAAATGAAGCTTATGATCTCTACTTGCTGTTAACATCATCAATTTCATGTTTTGATGCTTGGATTTTGATTTCGTAATTTAGGGTTCATGAACTGAATTTGGGGGTTTTTTCTTGTGGGGTTATGGGATGAAATTGATTGTTGGGATAGTTTTATATGCTTGTTTTTGATTGATTTACACTGTTTATTTCATCAAACGATAGCTTGAATTGTTAGTTCTTATTTTAGGGTTTATGCAATTTTTAGTTTAATCGTTTTTGAATTTGCAGTAACCTGAGATTGTTTTGATGATAGGGGTTAGATTGTAAGAGTTATAAGCTTTATTTTGAACTATTACTTGCAATTTTTCATGTACGAAATCGTTAGTTTGGATTTTGGCCAGAAAATCTTTGTGTTTGGTTGGAGAAATCGTTGTAGGGGTTATTAGATTATGATGTTAGCATATATAAGTTCTTGATGAGATTTTGAATGAAAATCATGTTGAAATCGAACCAAACGATTTTGTTTTGACCTCGAATCGTGCTCGCCGGAAACCGCCGTTGCCGGCGACGTTTCTCCAGTTTTCGGCCGCGTTAGCGACGAAGGAAGAAGGAGGAAAGGTCCTGAAGTGTTGTGGAGTGAAATCGCAGGAAAAATCAAGTCGCAGGAAGAAGAAGGAAAGGTCCTGAAGTGTTGTAATTTAGTTTTATTTTATAAAATCAGAAAATCAGTTTTTATTAATTAGAAAATTAAATAAATAATTTGATTAAAAATCTGAATTATTTTGTAAATAATTTCTAAATTATTTTCTAAATTCAGAAATTCGAAAATGTATTTATTTATTTATCTATTTATTTATTAGTTGAAGATTAATTACTTAGACTGGTTAGTTGTTCGATAATTGATCGGTTTAAGTGAATAACTCGTAATAATTCGAGTTGTGTTCCGAATTTTAGAAATTCAGAAATGTATTTATTTATTTATTTACTTAATTTCGAATTACTTATTATTTATTTAAATTGATTAATTATTTGTAATAATTAATCAATTTGATTGAATAATTTGTAATAAGTTCTATTTAATTCCAAAAATTTGGGGAAAATTGTTTTTAAAGTATGATAATTCCTAGATAATTATTTAAAATATAAGTGAGTTTTAATTAATTGTGAATAATAAATTATAATTAATTATTAATTGATTTAATCTTGTTTATTGCGTAGTAATTTAACCGTTTATCCAATTTAATCAAAATGAAGACCCTTAGACTCAGAAAAATGACCCAATTCTATTAAAAATAGTTATAAATCATAATCTCTTTTGAGAGAAAGTCGGTTTACGGTATTTATTTGATTACAGACCTTATTGTTGATAAATGCGAGTCCAATAAATCCCGGAAAATTAGGAAATGAGTCAGAAGTTGATTATTACTGTGAATATAGGTCTGGTATCGATTCGAAAAATATTTATAAGCCTAAATTAACTATGTGCCTTACGTGCTATGTGATTTACGTGACTACTTGAACTCTATTTGTTAGATAATTATATATGAGTCAGATAGAATCGTATGGGTAAACGATAAGGGCAATGTGGTCTCAGTCTGAAGTACGATTGCGATGAGAATCAAACTAAATGAACATTTCTCTTTGATAGAAACAACATCCACAAGACGAATCAAGCTGGAGATAGGGAACTGTGAAATACCTGAAGCAGCGCGTATACCAAGCAAGTATTCCTAAACTTTCTTCTAAAATACTACAAATATTTCTTCATTCTTATTCTTAGTTCAGAACAGTTAAATATTTTTATATTTCACCGCAATTACTCTTAATTATGCAAGTACCTCTTTGAACTTGTTTCTTGATTATCGATTGATCTCTTAAGCAAATACCTATTTTTTCCAGGTTATTTGCGAACCCTGAATCAGGATGTTTTGAAATCAAAGTGATTTGACATCAAAATACTCTACAGACTGGATGGTTAAGATGAGGGCCAGGAATGAGCTGGACCATAAGGGCCAGAGATGGCTGAACCCTTGATTATTAGGCCATAGTGCCTGGGTACCCTATATGTCGGTGGGTCTATGCAGTTGGGTATAGATCTGCGGTATATCCTGACTGATCAGCAGGTTATAGTGCATATGTTGGTTCTAGTGTCCAGTCTAATTTATTGTTGATCGCCATTAACGACATTCCCTCTTGAAAAGTTTTATGATTACAAAACCGGACAAAACCCTGATTCAAGAGATGAATCTGGGAATTGCTCGTCACTTTTGATTTATGAATAAAGCCAATGAGGGCCGATGTGTTATTCGCTCAACTGTTTCAAATAAATAAAGATGTTTTTAGTCATTTAAAGATTTTTTTCCAGAAGTTTCTTTGAGATAATTCATGGAAACCTATAATGATACTTGTTGGGCATTTTTGGCTCACTCTTTCTTTGTGAATTCTTATTTCCTTCAGTTTCGAATGAGGATTAAAGTGAAGAGCTTTTAATAGAGAACAGAAGTTAGAAAAATTCACAGCTGCAAGAGGATGAAGCTAGAAGGATAAGACAAGGGAATTAGTATTAAGGTATTTAGACTTGTGTTTCAGTTGTTGTAAATTTTAGAATGTTAGATTCTTATTTCATACCATAACCTGTAAACGATCCGGAATTAAGGGATCATTGTATATCATTTTATATTATGTAAAAAAAATTGTTTAGTGACACCAAATCTTGACCCCGGATTTGGGATGTTACATGCTCAGAGCTTCGCGCTCTTCAAAGTTCGAGACCTTGTTGATTGCTTCCTGGAACCGGCGCATATAGGCTGAGAGGGACTCATTGTCATGCTATCGGATTGTTTCCAGGTGACACATATGCATTTCATGTGTCTTGTTTGCTCGAAACCTTCGGAGAGAAGATGCACGAAACTCCTTCCAACTATGGATGTTGCGGGAGGGGATCCTAATGAACCATCTCTGGGCCCCTCCCTTAAGAGTTGATGTGAAAAACCTTGATTTTGTCAAGTCATTGTAGTAATATATTTGTGTGATCTGCTCAAAGTAGTTCAAGTGTTCTTCTGGGTCTCCCAGGCCGTCAAAAGAATCAAAATTATAGTGCTTCAGGTCCCGCTGCCGGGGAATAGCCTCCAAGGAGTGGCTGAAAGGGGTTAATGTTTTCCCAATTTCTAATCCCGAGTCTCTGTCCATCTTCCTTTGTAATTCATACATAATATCTTTTAGGTCTTTCTGCTTCTCCTCTTCTTCGTCGTTAGAAAGCAGCTCTGGAGTGGGATCCCTCTGGGCTTTTTGGTCCTGGACTTGGCCAGTAGCTTTTCTTCTTCTAACTGCATTCTTTTCTGGATTTTTAGTTCGAGCTTTGCTTCTTCTTTCTTTCTGATTTGCTCCCGCATTTCTTGTAACCTTTTTTGCTTGGCAGCTTCTGATTCTTTCTTATTCCCCGGGTCCTTTCTGGTCTTCTTCCCCTTAGCTCCAATTCGATCAACGACAGATCTCTTAGAGTGTTGGGAGTCCCCGAACTCCTCCGGTTCTTCCTCAAGTTCGGCTTCATCCTCGATCCGGGCTTGCTTCTGCCTGTAGAGCCAGATTGCTTCTCCTAGCTCATCACATGTAAGGTTGGCCATATGTTCTTCAGCCACCTGGATATTGGTGTACTTGTATTGGTTCAGCTCAATAAGGCTCCTGGCGTCCCGGGTGTTCGCAACTCTCTCCATAACGGGAGTGTGCTACAATGGTTGCTCCTGGAATATTTCTTGGTTGGCTCCTGGATTATGAGCCTGGAGTGGTCCGGTTCCTGGACCTGAGTACTAGCAGAGGGTCTTCCAGAAGTGTGCTTTCCTGGTTTTGCCATTTTTCCAAAATTACCAACAACTAACAAAAAAATTCGGCTAATAATATCGATCTAAGGTCGTTTTTTGAAAATTGCAAAAACTATCCAGAACAAGAACAAACGGCTTTTTGGGGATAGTTCATACAACCTTTTGGGACTGGTTAACAATATTGTAGAATAAGTGTAGCGGGGCTTTAGAACACAAAGACGATATGCAAACTAAAGCAAAATTGGGGTTCTAAGACAATCAAAACTAACAATAGCACACACAAACGTTGTAACGACTGGGAATTTCGTGACGTAATTAAGAGAATAAAGTATGATTTTTGTGGTAATGTGATTAAATGATTTTGATGGTTAATTATCTTTATTGTATATTAGTATCTGGGAGAGTAGATAGATGCGTTCCAATTTAAAGAGTCAGCTTAGGGGTTAAGCTGTGTTGTCAGGCCGTCAGGTAGAACGGAACCCGTCTTAAAAAGGGATTAAAGTGTTTAAATGTGAAATATGTGTGTTTATGTGAAATGGAATGTTTAAGTAAGTATTACGTTCTAGTGTCGTGTTGATTGGTAAAGATAATTGTGAAGCTTAACTGAAACGTTGAGCGTCGGACCGTCAGGCAGAACGTGACCAGATACGCGAAAAGAGGAATAATAATAAAAAGGGAAAAATCTATGATTAAGTATGAGTTGTGATGTGTGGATATATGTGCTTGCTTGTCTATATGCATGATTATGTGATCTGTTAATTTTTAAAAGGGCTTAAGGGATTTATTTGATTTAAAATAAGGATTATTTGACATTTATGCATTTGTATAAAATTATTCGAGTAAGGTCAAAGCGTGAGATTTGTTGTGTTATCTTCAAAATAGTCTTAGAGACTTTATAAAAGTGATAGATGGATTTATTTCATGATCTTTGCATTTTAAAATGATTTTATGGAGCTAAAATGCTATTTTCAGCATAATCTTGTAAAATCCGTATTTAATCAACCGCTCGCTCAAAAATTATTCTGAAAATATGGCTGAAAAGCTAATTTCAAAATCTACATTCTAAAATCATTATTCGTTTCATTCTCATCTTTTCCGAGAGAGCTATTTCTTGATTAAATTCATTTTTGGATTGAAAATAAGAGAAAAGAGAAAAGAAATGTAAAAGTATGGTACAATGACCATACTACCCTTACAAGGCAATATAAATACTCCCTTCCCTTCCCCTTTTTCTTTCTTCACCCGACCTCACTCTCTCTTCTCTCACATTCTCTCATTTTTCTCTCTTTCTCTCTCTCACTCTAAGCTTTCTCTTTCTCTCTACCTATCTCTCGGTATATGATCTCTCTTCCTCTCTATTTCTTTGGAAACCTTCATGAAACTTCAACCTTGTTTCATATATGAGCTTTGATTCACTTGCATGTGTATGTTTGTACTTGCATGCGAATATGTGTGTGTGTGTGTTTGGGTTCGAGTTTTGCCGAGTTCTTGTCTTAATAAACTCGAGATGATGTGATTTATGATGATTATATCTTGCATGTATTTGTTGCTGTGATTTTTGGAGAGAAATCGGAGGTTCAAAGTTGGAAACCCCCGAATGGGGGCACCCCCGTGGAACCACCGCCACCGGTGATGAACTCCGGTGAACCGGTGGTGAGTCATGATGTGTAAACTGAACTCTAGTAATCATAATACCTATTTTCAAAGATTGTATGTGGTGATTTCATAAAAACCCAAATGGGTCCTTAATTTTAAGAAGATAAATTTGATTGTTCTTTGATAAAAATGACTTGTTTATGTATATTCTTAGTAGTAATTGAGAGATTTGATTAGTTGATGATTTAAAGAATCGAATTAAGAGTTGCATGTGTTGTTTTGCTTGAATACCGAGTAGTTCTTGTTTATTAAGTTGATTTTGATGATGTAAATGATTTATTGTTGATTGATTATAGAGATTCTTGAATAAGTAGATTGAGTTGTGGTTTAAGAACTCCAAATGATGCATGCATGTCTTAATTGTTGGAAATTTTAGGTGTTCTTGATTGATCTTAAGGGATTAAAAATGATTTATGTGTTTAAACGAACTAGAGGTGTAATTTCGATTTGGTTCTAGTAAGTGCATGTCAAAATTTATCTATGCATGTGTGTTTCTTTTGAAAAATCTGAATGGATCTTATGGTTAAAAGAGATTAAGTGGATTTTGTGAGTTTATGTGCTAATCGCATTAGTTACTAGCGAGAATAGACATGAGAATTTGGATGCATGTCAAGAAGAGTTTTGCATGTAAGCGTTTAGGCTAAAAGATAATTTAAAGGAATAAATGGTGACTTGATCCCAAGTTTATATGTGATTTTGGTGATGCATGTTAATGTTTGATTCTTGGGTTGTGTTTTGTGATTATAGCCGAATGGAATATAGGTATACAAGTGGTTAATTTGATGCTAAGTGAATGCATGTGTAATTTCTAAGAATTATTGGTTTATTTGTTTGTTTTGGTTCGAATGAAATGATGAAAAAGGAAGGATTAAGTTGTCTTGATATTAGGTTATATAGTTGATATGATAACTCGAGTATAGAGTTTGAAGTACAAGGATTAAATGCTACATGTCGTGTTTGCATCGTAATGCGTGATCTGAAGTCTATTTGGTTAAAGTATACGAGTTATGATATAAATGTGTTGTGTGATTATAATTGAGTATATATATATACTCCTAGGGTATTGCGATAAAGAGAATTGTTAAACGTTCTGGGAACGTCGAGTGGGAATCTGATTAAGGTTTTGATTTTTGAATTGTAGATTTAGAGCGTGAGGGCATTCGGGCTAGGAAAGGGAAAAGTATACTAGGTGGCAGTAGTTCAACCTTTGTGAAACAGGAAAGCAAACTCAGGCAAGTAACTCTACTTGTGCAAATTGATATAGAAAGGATATTGTTAATGCCATGATAGAGTATTGACCTTTAATAGTATTGGTACACTTATTATTGATTCTTGAGATACCCTGTCATTGTCCTTGTGAACCTCTTATTGATAAGATTATTGTTCATACCTTTTAATAACTTTTTCTTATCCTGATCACTTGTTAATACCTTGAATTCTTGTAAACCTATAAGAAATTTTGCGAACCCCTTGTGTAATGATCCTTTATTCTTTTGTTTATCTTATTCCCTAATGATCCTTGAAACGGTTTGTTGGACCAAGACAAGACGGCCCAAAGGAATCATAGTTAGAATAATTGTAAAACATAATGTAAAGCCCAAGAAGGCCCACTTTGTAAGGAAAAAGCCCATTTGGGACTTAGTATAAATACAAGACAACAACCTCATTTGAAGGGGTTGGCAAATTATAGCAAATAGACAATCTCCTAAAATTATAGTCTAATAATATAATAATATTGTTGGAACATCATTTGGCGCTAGAAGGAGCTTTGCTTTAACAGATCCAACCAGAAGATGATTGTGGAAGAGCTTGATCCGGGAACCGCCGGACCGACTCAGGTAAAGGAGTTGACGGCAGAAATTGCCTCCGACCCCTCGACCCGCGGCGATCGTGAGCTGCCCAAACAACCGGCCTTAAAGCCGAAGTGCTTGTTTCCTCCACCTGAAGTCCCTCCTGAAGACCAATCATTGAACTTGAAAGATACACTCCAAAGGGATAGAAAAAAGAAAAACCGTTTCAGATCAGCGTTTTAGAGTACAGACCTCTAAAGGAAAGAAAGCTCTCTCGAGCGACATACGACTACATTTGGAAAAGAAAGAAAGGCTAAAAGCCCAAAATCAAGAAAATCCAGAGGACCCACTTTATTCAGATGAAGAGCTCGAGCTTCTAGAACACGAAACTCGGAGACTGAATGATAAACTTGAACGAAAATGCGAGATCCACCGTCTCCGTCGAGAGCTCCAACAAACTACAGTACAAAATAAAGAACAAGACGATAAATTCTATGACGAAGACGATGATGCCGAGTACGAGTATGAACCATCGGCAGAATCGACATATTCACAACCGCGCGAACGTCGACAGAGGACAGTGTCATCTGCCGACGTCTCGCATCAAACAGAATCTACAAAATCTATCTCCCATGAGGAGTTCGCCAAAATACAGGAAGAAATCGCCCAGATGCGTACCATAATGAGAAATCAGGCGGGGTTTGAAACCGTCTTCGAGAGCCCCCTATCATTGGTGCTCGAGAAAGCACGCATTGACAGAACATTAAAAACTCCTGCCCTTGATCATTTCGACGGATCCTCGGACCCGTTAGCATTCCTCAATACCTTCGATGGACGTATGGCCTTCTTCGGCCACTCAGAGGTCGCCCGATGTCAATTATTCTCCACTTGCCTCCAGGGCACAGCCCTTCGATGGTACAACAATTTGCCCCCTCGGTCGATCGACTCATGGACGGCCCTAAAGAGCAAGTTTTAAGCTCGTTTCTCCAGTAACTACAAAGGAATAAAGGTCACAGATTCCCTAATGACAATGCACCAATGCTCATGAGAAAGTCTCCGAAGTTTCCTACCCGATTCAGAGAAGAAATAGCAGAGATTCCAGATCTAATCGAGCAAATGGCAGTCAATTTTCTGACAGCAAGCATTGATAAATCTCGCCATGAATTACTCTTAGAGGAGATCTTTGAGAAAAGACCGAAAACCTTACAAACAACATTTCAAATTATAGAACATCGCATGATGCTCCAAGAGGCAGTGAGTTGCATACAGTCTCCTAAGCGCTCCTCCAGATATGAACGACGACGCAGCTACAGTCCGCGATCTCCCGCGCGTGACAGACGTCAAGAGCGTCGCCGATCACCACCTGGTCGTACTGTCGAACATCAACCAAGGGACAGAAGAGAGAGAGACTGGCAACCCCTCAGTCGAGCAGACAAAGAATTTACCAAGCTTAATACTGAGAAAACGACCATCTTAGCGGTCCTAAAAACAGAGCCGGACTATCGTCCACCAAGACCCATGAAACCGGGTCATCCTCCAAGCTCTAGATACTGCGATTACCATGAAGATACAGGTCACACAACTGAATAATGCTTTCAACTAAGCAACCTCATCGAGGGGAAAATTCGCCGAGGACAGCTAGTGCATTATGTACAGCGGGAAGATTCTCCTCGACGCCATAGATTAGATGAAGAGGATCGGGTAATTGACGTTATCTTTGGTGGTGTAGCGGCTGGGGGACTCTCTCACAATTCCCGAAAAAGCTATGCCCGTGAGGTTTTTAATGTCAACCCACCAACAACTAAGCGCCCCCGGGCAAGTCCTTCTCCTGTCATTTCTTTCTCAGATGATGACTACCGCCCTGGTCTCATCGAAGGCCATCAGGACGCCCTTGTCATCACCACACAGGTGGGAAACAACACGATAAAAAAGATGCGAGTCGACAACGGCAGCTCCGTGGACGTTCTATACCACAATGCCTTCTCCCGAATGGATCTCGAGGATCGACGCCTGGAGAATGCTTGAACTCCTTTATACGGGTTTACAGGGAATGAGGTACATGTAGTTGGGACAGTCGACATGCCGGTGCTTTTTGGTTCCCCCCATGCCAGATTTGGAAGATGGTCAAGTTCCACGTGATCAGTGCATCCTCGAGTTTCAACGCAATATTGGGACGAACAACGATCACCGCCCTTCGGTCCATTACTTCCATCTCCCATTTGAAAATGAAGTTCCCCGCAGACTTTGGTGTAAGAGAAATGGTTGGTGATCAAGCAACGGCTAGGCAGTGTTACCTAACCACTGTCTCTCCAAGAAAAAAGACAGATGAAGAGTTAGAGGTCAATCAAGTACTTGACATCGATCAGAGAGAATTGATCGACACATCTACAAGAAATTCATGCTCTCATCTCGAGGAAACGGAGGATATAGAAGTATTTGAAGGAAACCCCGATAAAACAACAAGAATTGGCAAGAATCTCTCCTCAGATCTCAAAAAAGAAATCACGAACCTCATCCGGGAATTCTCCGACATTTTTGCTTGGGTCCCGAAGGACATGCCCGGTATTCCAGAGGTCGTGGCACGGCACTCGCTGCACATTAATAAGGACATCGGGCCTGTGCGATAAAAACAACGCATATTCTCGGCCGAGAAAAGAGCCACCATCGACCAAGAGGTCGACAGACTCCTCGACGCCGGCTTCATCGAGCCTGTGCAATTCCCCACATGGATATCGAATGTGTTCCTAGTTAAGAAAAGCAATGGGAAGTGGAGAATGTGCATCGATTACTCAGATGTTAATAGGGCATGCCCCAAAGATTTTTACCCTTTGCCGAATATCGACCAACTCATCGATGCTACGGCGGGAAATGAACTCCTCTCCTTTATGGACGCCTTTTCAGGGTATAATCAAATTAAAATGGATTCCCACGACTGGAAACAAACCGCATTCATCACACATAGGGGAGTTTTTGGTTACAAAGTAATGTCTTTCGGATTAATCAATGCGGGCGCTAATTTTCAACAGACGATGGATAAAATATTCTCCTCGCAAATAGGAAGGAACATGCTGATATACGTCGATGACATGATTACAAAATCAAAAGTTGCCTTAGATCATGTAACAGACCTTCGAGAAACATTCACCAACGCAAGGGCAAACAACATGCGACTAAACCCAGCAAAATGTTCATTCGGCCCTACGGCGGGTAAATTCTTGGGGTTCCTGGTCACCCAGAAAGGCATCGAGGCCGACCCAGCTCAGACAAAAGCAATTCTGGAAATGAGCAAACCAAGATCCATCAAAGACCTACAAAAACTCACAGGGTGTATAGCCGCGCTTCGAGGTTCATCCCTCAATCCTCGAACTCGAAGAGGTGCCTTCCCTTTTTCTCTGCAATGAAGAAAGCTTCTAAATCATCACAGTTTGAATGGAGTGAAGATTGTGAAAAGAATTTTACAGAATTAAAGATATTTTTGACAAATCCTCCGGTTTTAACTCGGCCCTTAACTATCGAGCCGCTACGAGTGTATCTCTCGGCTTCCGACGAAACTGTTGCGGCAGTATTGGTCCGTGTCGATGAAGGGAAAGATATCCCCGTATACTACATCAGTCACTCACTTCGAGACGCGGAAATAAGATATCCACAAGTCGAAAAGCTCGTATACGCTCTTGTTGTCGCGATCCGAAAGCTTCGGCATTATTTTCAAGCGAGAGAAATCCATGTTCTCACCAATCTACCTCTAAAAAGAATTATGCACAAGCCCGACATAACGGGCAGGCTTGCAGCCTGGACCATAGAGTTAAGCCAGTTCTACATCGAGTACAAACCTCGAACGGCGATCAAAGCCCAGGTTCTCTCGGATTTCGTCGCTGAATGCCAGTTCAAATCCAAAGCACAAAAACCAGAAGACGACCAATCACGCCCGTGGCTTTTGTTTATTGATGGCTCCTCGACATCCAACTCTGGAGGAGCGGGGTTATATTAATCAGTCCAGAAGGATTCAAAATCCAACATGCCCTCAAATTCGGATTCTCCGCCACAAACAATCTGGCTGAATACGAGGCACTCATCGCCGGACTAAAGCTCGCCTCCGATCTTGAGGCAGAGGTCATCGACATATTTGGAGATTCTCAGTTGGTTTCCAAACAGATAAGTGGTGAATTTAAGACACGTAATGAAAGGATGGCCCGATACTTGACAAGAACACAAGAGCTACTTAATAAATTCTCTTCATGGAAATTGTCAAACGTCGACAGGGAGGAGAACCTGTGGGCCGACTCTCTGGCCAAACTGGCATCTTCCAATCTCCCTGTTAACCTCAGCCCGACATACGTCGATGTTTTGGAGACCCCCTCCATCGACGAAGTATCAGTTAATCAGATCCAGACTAAGCTCGATTGGTGCCAACCTTTCCTTGAATACATCATCGACATCAAGCTGCCTGAGCATAAGACGGAGGCTCGCGCACTTATGTTCAAAGCCAGAAACTACTGTGTTGTGGGTTCAGTGTTATATTGACGTGCCCTCTCTGAGCCACTACTTCGTTGCTTGTCCCCGGAAGAGGCTCTCCAAGCGATTGTGGAGATACATACAGGAATCTGTGGTGAACATCTAGGAGGGAAATCCTTAGCCCTTAAAATAATCCGACAAGGTCTATTCTGGCCCACAATTCGAAAGGATTGTGAAGATTATGTCAAAAAATGCCAAGCATGTCAACTTCATGGAAGTGTAAACCGTCGACCCACGACCGAGCTAAATTTGATACTCAGCCCATGCCCCTTTTTCCAATGGGGAATAGATATTGTGGGTCCCTTTCCAAAATTCAAAAATCAGTGCCAATACATCATAGTCGCCGTGGATTACGCAACCAAATGGGTGGAAGCAAAATCCCTCGCTAAAATTCAAGAAAAAGAAATGATAGAATTCTTTATGGAATACATTGTCTTTCGCTTTGGGGTCCCCGGAATCTTAGTTTCTGATAACGACACTCAGTTTGTAGGGAGATAGTTCGAGGAGACCCTACTTGAATTAAAAATTCCAGTATATCAAAGCATCTGTAGCATACCCCCAAGCTAGTGGACTAGCAGAAGTAACAAATAGAACTATCCTGCAAGGATTGAAGAAAAGAATTGAAGAAATACCCCGGTGTTGGGTCGATGAACTCCCGAATGTGTTGTGGTCGTATAGAACAACCCCCCGAAGCGCAACAGGTGAAACTCCTTTCCGCCTGGCTTACGGAGTTGACGCTGTCATACCCGTTGAGATAAGTCTAACTTCACCACAGGTCGATATGTTCGATCCTGCTCTCTCTCTCTCGAGGGTCTGCGCCTTCACAATGATTTGCTAGAAGAAACAAGGGAAGAGGCTAGAATACGGATGATCGTCCAGCAAGAAAAAACTGCAAGATACTTCAACAAAAAGGTCAAGCCCAAAGACTTCAAGGTTAATGACCTTGTCTTAAGGAACTCCACGACATCACAACCCACTGTTGCAGGAAAATTCAAACCAACATGGGAAGGACCCTATAGGATCTCGAAGTTGGTAAGTGCGGGGACCTATAAACTTGCGCACCTCGACGGAAAGCTCATCAAAAATGCCTGGAATGGAATTCATCTCAAAAAGTTCTACCAGTAATTTAATTTCAGTTGTAGCTCGTTATCTTGAGGCAGTAAATGCCATACCAAAAACAAACCCTCGATGTAATGAGGGTCGTTATGAGACCCCCATCGAGGGGCGGTTAAATTGTGACAGATGAATGTTTGTAATTTAATTCAAGAAGTAAGGAACACAAATATTTGCTCACTTTATTTCTTTCATAAGCAGCAAAAACAAAAGAATAACCTTCGAAAACTTTCACCAACATAATATTCTGAATAGAGGTTAAAATAAGCTTCGGTTCACAAATTAATCTGAAAATATCTAGACAAGCAATTAAAGATTCAAGACTATTCAATTTCAGGAAAATATTGCTGAGCAAGATCAAATCTTTCTCATAACATAAACAAAACCAGTATACTCATCAGTGTATTTCCAGTTCCTTCAACCACAATCAAGATATGACTTACGACTAAGGTGACTTCAAACTCGACAAATGGATTAATATCTCAGACTCGGGATAAGAAGAGGATAAAATCAGTCAACATACAACTCCTCAGAATATGGAAATAAACTAGATCATGGATCACGTATTCGAAAATTACCCAAACTTACCAAGACTAACACTTAAAACAAATCCATCATCTGGTGTCATCGGTAAAATTCTTAAGTTCATAAAAACTCTTAATTCAATTACATAGGTCCACGGGGCATACCCCGTCTTCACGTATCATCGCCCTTCGACGCAAGATCCCGAAGATAATCCTCGAAAGCATGACCTTCGACAGAAAAACCGGCCTCATCCATCCGTCGATAACATCTCCCATAACCATCGCCCAAAGCATCGGCGATATCTTCCACAGCTTTCTCTACCTCACGCTTCAAATTTTCATTCTCCTTCACTATCAATCTATAAGAGCTATCCATCCCCCAACCTATTGATTCAAGCCTTGACGCTTGTTCTTCTCCTCGTCAAGTTCTTTCTCAACTTCGCGAAGTCGACCATCGAGCTCCTGCACCCTGTCCCTCGATGTCTTCTCAGTAACTTCCATCTCCGCAATCTTCCTCAAAAACGCAGTATTGGCTTTAGTCAAGTCAACCACCCTATGCTCGAGCTCTGCAAAACCAGCCCCAATTTTCTTCTTTTCCCCCTTCAGAGCAGCAATCTTAGCCTCTAACTTGGAACAAGCCTCGCCATCGACATAAGCCTTGTAATCCTCCACAATGTGCATAAAATCGGAAAGAAACTTCAAAAAAAATGATGAATGATGAAGAATGAAAATAAGGGAAAAGTAAATAGACATAGAATACAGTGGGCAAGCGAGGTATGGCATATACGCATAAAAAAAGGGGGATACACTTACGCGTCCAGCCCGGCTTTTACATCGATCAACAAGATCCTCACGCCTTCGACCCTCGTACGCCACTGAATCCTGAGGAAGATTGAAAAGATTAAGCACCCTCAAGGGCACGGTGGATCCACCCGTCCATCGTTCAGTGGGCTGAATCTCGACCCTCATCACCTCTTTTTTAGAACGCAGGTCGACGGTATTCCCCATAAAAACCTTATTCTCGGCAACCGTCACAGTCTTGTTTACCCCCTCGACGGCAACCTCCCGGCCACCAGCCAAAACCTCATCTTCTTCCCTTCGAAGACGCTTTCGAGGGTTATCTTCCGCGCGGACGAGGTCCGACACAACCCTTTCATTGTCTTCAACCACCTTATTCCCCTGATCATCGAGCAACTCTATAGAAACCGAATGAGGAACCCCCGACGGCCCAGCCCTAGTCGCATCAGAAGGCTTCCTCGAAGCACGTTGCAACAGCAGCATCATTGCCTTATTCATCCCTTCTCGAACCCCGCCGTCTAAAACCTTTTTCAAGGAAACTCCTGCCAATGGAACACAAGAAATAAAAAGAAGCAAATCAGAAACTCATCCCCCTTACAACTACAAAAATAAGGCACATGAACAAAACAGGGGCAACAACAAATAAGACATCCCCCTTACAATCGTGCATTTCCAAAAAGCCAGAATCCTTCAAGTATAAATGTGTATACCACGTCCTCGACCCATGAAACTCGTCGAGATAAGCAATATCGTGCTTCTCCAGGTTATTCAAATAATCGATCGTACCCTGGCTAACTTTCCCACTAGGCTTTATAAATACCAAATCAGGACCCCCAACGAACAACCATTGGGTGTGGTATCCGGAGTTCAACGATCTAACGCTAACAATCTTCATCCTCCTATGTCGAGAGTCGAAGTATACCCGCCTGCCATAATAACGCACACCGTAAATAGAGAAAAACAACTTCAGAGTCGGAGGTTGATCCTTATCACAACATAACGCCACAAAACCACTTAACTGAGCAATAGAATTCGGTGTCAACTGCCCAAGGCCGCACCCGATAGCCTCATACATCGTCAGGAAGAAGGGATGCATTGGCAAACGAAGACCGAATTGAAACATAATCATTGCAACTCCATGCATTCCGAACTCGGGCATCATCCAAACCCTCTCATCAGTGGTCGACACCTGATACCGGTAACCGTTAGACAAGTCGATATAACTCTCCCACTTACTTACAGGAGGGTCGGCGGTGATGTAGTAACTAAGATAATTCAAACTAGGTTTACCCTCAAACTCGATCCTACCTAACTGAAGGCTTTCCTCAACTACCCTATTTCGGAAATCTAGGGTACGAGGACTTAGGGGAGGAGAAGGCAAGGGACCGGTAGGCATACCCTTCAAAAACTCATCGCCCTCAAGAAAATCAAAAGGTCCAAACTGACCTAAATCCGGGATTTCAAGGTTATCCAAGTTCAAAGCAGACTCTTCATCACCCTCCTCTAAGGGTCGCTTCCCAGGGTCTCGATTGGAAGCACTACGCGAAGATGACGATGAGGAAAAGTCGGCCATTTTAAATTCGCAATCTACAGACAAATGTGATTGACTCGCAGGTAAGAAATAAGAAAGAAGAGGGAAAGAGGATAACTTACAAGCAGTTTGTGAACGGAGGATGTGCAACAGCCGCTTTTTAGATAGCCTGGGAGGAAGCCGAAGAGTGTAGCCCGCCAATCTGCAAAGAAACCTGAAAAAATAAATTCAAAAACACACATGAACAGCTATATATATATCCTAAAAAAAGAGAGAAAGAGAACAACAACAAGACAAGAAAACATTGTTTTTATTTCTTTTTTTCGGGCACACATTTGACTTCTATCTTGAGTTTACAATTACTTCTTATTTTCTTGTTTGTTTTTTCTTAATATTCCTCTTCATTTTATTATCCTATCCGATCACTAACTTTATTCAGGTATCAAAGTAAAAATCTCAAAATTCAAAGCGCAAAAGTGAAGAAGGAGAAAAACGCAAATCTAAAAATATTGCGCAAACTGGGAGGGGGTCAAATGTTGGACCAAGACAAGACGGCCCAAAGGAATCATAGTTAGAATAATTGTAAAACATAATGTAAAGCCCAAGAAGACCCACTTTGTAAGGAAAAAGCCCATTTGGGACTTAGTATAAATACAAGACAACAACCTCATTTGAAGGGGTTGGCAAATTATAGCAAAGAGACAATCTCCTAAAATTATAGTCTAATAATATAATAATATTGTTGGAACATCACAGTTTGATTTCCTAACTTGAATACCTTGTTATCATTTGATCAAGATCCCTGGAATTGAACTTTGTTTATCCTTGATTCATTTCTTTATCTTTGAATTCTTGAAATTGAATTTAAGAATGAGTTTTGACTTGAAAGAGTCTGAATGATTTCATATTCTCAGTAATGATAAAATGAATTTAGTAAAACCTTTCTTTTCCAACACAAGGTTTCCAAATGAATTCCTGACGAATTGGATTAAGACGTCAGAGACTAGTGAGATTAGTCTAGTCATATAAAGCGGCTAGCGGGGCTAGTCCAGTTTAAGGCTGAAATTATGCCATGGGTACCTTAAAGACCGGATAGAGGTCGGTACGGGCTGATCACTCGTATTATTATGAATTAAAAGTTGAATAGTCCAATCAAGGGTTCCATAATTATTGAAATTTTATTCTGTGAATGATTCTTTGAAAATGAAATGGTATATAATGTTTGAAAAGAGTTGATTGTGATATTGATTAGCTTACAGCTTGTGAACCCTGATTTTTGAATCTGTTATCAATTATATAATTGATTTCCAATGATGAAAAGATTATCGCTTTCCTTTTTAAAGATCATTTGTGATCCTGATAATGATTTGTGATGAATGTCGGCTTTCACCCTATCTCAAACCCCATTTCCTGAAAGCCCAAAGCTTTTCTTCTTAACCCTTTCATAGCCCAAAGGACAGAAATCTGCCACCTAGAGATGTTAAAGTAGAATGCCCTGGAAACAATAATGGTATATTATGGATTTTGTATCGTAGAACTGTTTATAGTTACTTGTTGAGTGTTATACTCATATGTTTTGTTTTAATCTAACCATGATAGTTAAACAAGATGATGGCCAAGCTTAGGCACACTGCTCGTAAGAGCGTACCTGGTGGTCCCTACCGTGTTGAGGGCTTCCAGTTTTCAGAGCATGTAGTACAGGTTATGTGTGAGCAAGCGCTTAGCCAGAAAGTTGTAAAGATAAAATGGGTTATTTGTCGGTTGTATGTCGGAA
The DNA here is from genome assembly GCF_009905375.1 of Apium graveolens. Lineage (NCBI taxonomy): Eukaryota > Viridiplantae > Streptophyta > Magnoliopsida > Apiales > Apiaceae > Apium > Apium graveolens. The sequence continues at coordinate 2,334,933 of NC_133651.1, forward strand.
TCGATTATGTAAATTTGGTTTTATTTTGGGTTGTAAGTTATATGTTATGGTTGGTAGTGGTAATCTTGTCTCAAACTTTATCATGTTTGATCCAACTAGTAGTTAATCAGGGTTTATGCTTATTTAATTCATAGATTAAAGGAGTGTGGGTCCTCATTTCCTAACCCCGAGATTGAGGGTGTCACAAGTTGGTATCAGAGCTACAAGATCTAGTCCCTGAGACAAGTTAGGAGTAAAAGGGTATTTTGGGTATATATCTATATCGCGAGAGAGTTCGACTCATATAGAGTTGAGTTAGACTATTAGGTATAGTCTAAGGAAAGTGTATATAAGTTAAAGTGGCAACTAGAATTAGGGTGTGAGTTGGTTGGAAGTTTTATTTAACCCTAATGTTGTTTCTTGGATGCTGTTTTATGTGTTCTCTCAGGATCCCAGTAGTGGTAGTGATTCCGATTCAGAGGTTAGTTTGACCAGTACCCCAGTGGACCCCATTCCACCCTCTTTAGAGGAGCCTGTGTATGTTAGTTCAGATCCAGAGGAGGATCCATCTGAGAGTAGTGAGATCCCTATGCAGATATCACCCTTGAGGCCAGAGTCAGAGACCCCAGCCCCTGAGCCAGAGTCTGAGATGCCTAAGATTGTGCCTGTTAGTGTTGGTGGCAAGTTAGCCCAGGATCGAGACTTTGTTTACTCCCGTATTCCTGAGTTGGGAGCTTTGGTGAATAGGCTAGCTCGAGAGACTAGGCAGAGCACTTCAGTTATGGATGATGAGTGGCGAGTCCGGATTAAGATGGTGGAGCAGGTTGCCCGAAGGAGATTGGATGAGGGACCATCCACTAATGACGCTGATGCTGAGGCCCGGAGGTTGCATAAGATTATTCGCTGGATGTTGGTTGTGTTGAGAGAGATTTTGGATGATTAGATGTTAGTGTTGGTCAGGCGGGACTTTTGGTGGAGCCCGTAGTTGTTGTTTTTCAGCGCCGATAGGCTTTGGGATACTTGGTCAGATGTCGGGATCCCTTTTTCATTTGTTGTATTGTATCTCAGAACTTTGTAGTAGTAGTAGTTGTTAGAAGTTAGGGGTAGATAGGGGGATATTTTCCAGTTTTTCCTCTGTTTAACCCTGTTATATTGTTGTACCTTATTCCAGAACTTGTCATAATCAGACTTTTATCTATGTACCTTTGGCTTGTTGAATCAATCATATATATCTTGTTTCCTATTGTGCATCCTGGAAATCTTTATAAACTGTCTTGCATACCATGTCTCTATACAACTGTGTTTAAAATTTCGTAAATAATACCTTGTGCCATGAGAAAACAACACTGGTATGAGGAAATTATATAGTAATAGGATTGTATGTGCAAATTGGGTAAAGCTTAAAACCCGCAAAAGAGATTTCGTAATAAAATGTTGTTATATATCTGCCATGCTATCGTATTGCTAAATAATTGCTCAATCAGGCTTGTAAGAAATGGCCAACTCACCAGATCACCAAGAAGAAGAAATCCAAACCCAAGACCCAGAAATAAATCAAGAAACCACTATGATGAGTCGTCTTGCTCAGCTTTTGCAACAACCCGTAGCCCCTAAAGTTGGAAAATTCAAACACTTTCAATCTGTTCATCCCCCAGAGTTCTTAGGTTTGCCCGACCCAATAAAAGCTCAGTCGTGATTAAGAGAAATGGAGAAAACATTTGAGTTAGCAGAAGTTAAGGATGAAAAGAAAGCTCAGTATGCAAGTTATTACCTTAAATATGAGGCGAGTTTCTGGTGGGAATCTTCGAAGGCTTTGCTTGAAGGAAAGGATTTATCGTGGGAGAAATTTACTGAAACATTTTTGGAGAAGTATTTGCCAAGTTATAGGAGCGGAGGACACCTGGCTGGAGTGGATGTTTTACACGTGTCGGGACGGAACTGGTTGGCGAATGTTCTGAGGATCTTCTGACACGTGCCTTGATTATTCCCATAATTGATGGGTGGCAGTTGTCCCTATCATGCGTTTCGGCATGTGCCTCACGTGTGGGGACTTCCCAAGGTTGGGCTAGGTTGGGCTCGCGGGACTGGGTGCCTCACGTGCTGGGATTTTCCAAGGTTGGGCTTGCGGGACTGAGCCAGTTAGGACTAGTAGTGTGCAGGACCTCAGTTTGGAAAAATTTAAATTTATCAGAGCAAGTTTTCAAACATTTCTTAAAATGTGTCAACTTATTTTTAATTGTGACATTCCTTTTTCTTTTTCTGCAGTTGATGAAGAGATAATAATGTATAGGGCAAAAGATAGATTGTCCATATATCTGCACAAATTGGTCCTATCTTTTTTGTTCTAACACATAATTCAGACTACTAACTAAATAGATATTGTGCTTCTAGGATGTTCATAACTGAGAAATAAGCACACAGCCAACTTTTTATTCTCCAAAGAAAAGTTTATCTTACCTGATGTATTACAACGCACAAAATTGTACTCGAAAAAGATGAGCCTGTAATACTATGGTGGCATGATATGGTAACAACAGGAAGTCTTATAGCTTATGCTTCTCCCTTGTCAACCAGGATTTGAGGACAACATGGATTTCATTAGGACTCTGCAACGGTTTGGTACAGTTTCTGATTCTGGCTCTAGTTCAGTTCTGATCATCGTAAACTTGTAGCTTAATCCTTTTAGTTTGAGCTAGCTTACTCTAGATTTGGACATGGGCCTTTACAAGTTATATGTATTTACCTGGTGGTACAGTTTTGCTTAACGAACACATTTATGTGGTCGAGTTCGAACTCGAGTTCACAAACGAGCCAAGTCGAACGAGCCGAGCTGGAGCTTGTTCACGAACAGCTCAGCTCTACTAGGTCTAACCATTTGAAGAGAAAAAACCCAGGCTTAAATTTCTCAACTTGCACACACTGCAGCTTCAAAAGACTTTTGACTTGGACCTTTATCAGCTGACAATCTGACATGCATGCATTGTAAAAGAAGAACTAAAAGTCTTTAGTAAACAGACTGAGAGACTTTTTCCATGCTTGAAAATTCTGGCCAGCAAAAGTTCACCAAGCAATACTTCTCTACCTCTTTACTTTCTTTCTTCAAAAACTCTAATTCTCTATTTTAAATACTCTAATCGTAGCTAAAGTCATTTAAATTTTGGGAGACCCCGATTATATTTTGTGAATAAACACTTATATTTTTGAATTGCTGGACTGATAATTTTTTTAAGATTTAAGCGCATTTGTATCAGTATTATGACTTACGATATGATGATTTAAGTTGCATGAGTGATGATTGCTGCCTTGCAAACCTTGGACACACCATTCCCACGAGTAATTATTCATTTGTACTCATTTTCATCTTGTAATGAGTTTGAATAAAAAAAATGAATGTATTTTTTCGAAAAATTAAGTTTATATGACTTAGAATTGACAATATGGATTTAGCAAAAAAAAAAAATTGGTCTAACAAATATCAATGTTAAGCGAGAATTGAACTCAATCACTCAAGGCTAGTGACTATCTAATATCTATAAAGTACTCTATATTTACTTAAATACTAATTCCCTTAATTACTTTAACATTTTGCAATTAACACAGTCAAACTTCATTTTTAGGCTGTGATTAAAACTACAGTTGGAGTCTAAAAACAGTTAGCAATGATTAAATACTCGTACAAGTAAATGCGATTATACTGGCACCCATGTTACTATGTTTGCATGATAGGTGGGATTTGATTAGAGGAATTTTAGATTTTACAAAATAATACTCCCTCCGTCCCGTTTTCCTCGTACATTAATTTAAGATTATTTTTTATTCAACTAAATAAAATAAAATAAGGATTTTTTCATAAATACCCAAGTTGCAGAAAATATTTGCAAAAATACGGATCAACCTGCAACCACATATGTAATCGTTGCAAACTCATATGCAACCCACGTCCGTATTTTTACAAATATTTTGCTAAAAAATGGTATATTTGGTAAAATAAAAGTTGTCATAATATAAAACTAACACGGTATTTTTTTTTCTTTAATTTACATTTTACATAACATATTTATTAAATTGGATAATTATTTTGATACAGAGAAATATGATAATAGTTGACAACGAAAATGAGATGAAGAAAGTAATAAAGTGTATTTAAAATGCTGAATAACAACAAGTCCAATGAAGATCCATCCATTAATTAAAAGGCTAGCTACCACATAAAAAAGTCATATATTTAACTTTAATATACAGAAAAGTTTGAACAAAATAATTACCAAACTTCTAATCATAAATAGAACTAGATTTGATTTACTTTATTTATTTAGATGGTTGCGGGGGACATCATCAAATTGCCTTTACCTACTGTACTTACTCAGTCATATGCATTATGCACCCAATTTAAGTATTTAACATCTTCCTAGTAAAATTTATTTACTTATAATGGAGATGAAAAGTACTCCGTTCATCCCTAAAAACGTTTCTTATTTGTGTTGGACACGTTTGCCGATGCACACTTTTGATTGTTAATATCTTTAATTCCGTATTAGTATTAAATATAAAAAACTTCATTGTATTAAAATACTCATAAATACGAATTCAACAAGATCACTCATGACTATATTTGATCTTATAAATTAGACGTAAATTAATAGTCAATCGCTTATGATAAATAGTGTCAAAAGTCAATATAGGAAATTTATTATGGAACGGAGGGAGTGAACATGAATGAAATTAGAATAGTACTGAACATGAATGAAATTAGAATAGTACAATTCGGACCGGTTTATGCTCACCTCGACTAATCTCAGGAAGTTTGTTTTTCACTTGATATGAGCAGAATTTTACAATGATATAATTCATTACATTAATCCTCAAAATCAACTGAGACTAAAAAATAGCCTCACTTCTAAAAATTTGACTAGTAAACATCAATTTTTTTAGCCCCTTGTCAAGTTCTATGGTCTGCAGATCCTGGTGAAAGTTCTGTACTGTACTGCAAAGTAGACTAGTGTTCTATGAATAGAAGAAAATCAAAACCTGTGCTTACACTTGAAGCAAGTCAAACAAGAGAAACCCAAATTCTAAGTGTGTTTTGTGCATCTGGCAAAAGTTAGGAAATAAGGAGAGAAAGTCATGAAAAAGACAAGAAAAATAGGTCTGGAGACTGAAAATGATTAAGATGTTGTCACAAAGTAAACAACTTTTAGGGATGAAATGAAAAGGGCGGGAGCTAGATCTGTGGTGTATTACCATTTACCATGCAGGGACAAATTGAAAATGCTTGTCAGTAAGGTACAAACTCCGTCCCACCGGGTTCTCTACGTTTACTATTTGCGTTTATTTCGATACTTTTATAAAATATAGTTTCATAATGTTTTTTTTAATTTTTTTTGAATAAAAATTTAAATATAAAATTTTTATTCAGAAAAAAAAAATATATTATGGAATTATGTTTTAAAGGACCATTGAAAAACATGCGAAAAAGTAAGTGTGAAGCATGTTTTACTTACGGGGGAGATAATCATAAGCTTCACATTCCATAACCCTATTCATACTTCTCGTATAGTATTCGCTCTGTTACAAAATACAAGTGTTTTTAATTTTTTACGTGTATTTTAAGTCGAGTAAAAATAATAACTTCTGAGATGATTTTTCAAATTTTCTTTTTCTGAATAAAAATATATATACTAAATTTTAATTGAAAAAAAGAAAATTTTAAAAAAATTATGCGGAAGTATGACTTTTATACATCCTAAAATGCACATAAAAAGTCAAAGAAATTTATATTTTGGGATGGAGGGAATAATTAGTTTTCTCATTTATTGCACCCACTCTCAAAATCACAATGGTACTGCAACAAGTTTCGGTTTTGGTTTTTGTTCTGTTTAATCTAGAGATAAGATTTGCGTACATTTTATCCTCCTTCTTGATCTCTCTTTTATGATCACGATAAATCGAGTTTGATTGTTTTGGTTTACCATTGTTTGAGTGAGATATCAAAGTATGTTTACAATCTATCATTATAATAGGCAGAATTAGATTCAATTGATAGTTTTTTTCAAATGTTTTGAATTTTTGAGATAGTAAGACTATTACTGGTTACCTAACATGCAACTAGAGCACATGTTGTCTCAAGTTTGAAGATCGGTATTCAATGTATACAGAACATTTTACATTTTTGCCATTTTCAGAGAACACAGTTTCCTTTCCGATCTAAATGTAAGTAGCATAAGATCGTGTTGAGATATTTTCTCTAACACCTTAATATTTTAAACCGCTAGTTACTTTACTAGGAATTCACTAGGAAGTCGTAGAGAGAATTTCATTTTGCACCCTTTATATTTGATTAAAACTCAATTTTGTATACCTATTTTCTTAAATTACAATTTGCATCCCATATTTTGAAATCCGCTTTAAGTTGCACCCTTTTTGCCAAATTTTGTCAATTTTTTTCCCAAATTATTGCCTACAATAACATATATAATCTATTATTGAAGAGAAAAGATGAGATATAGTGTTGGAGACAGCAATTAGGGCTAAAAATTTAGGCAAAAAGGGTGTATGTTGAGGCGGATTTCAAAGTAAGGGGATGTAAACTGCAATTTATGAAAATAGGTATACAAAATTGAGTTTTGACCAAATATAAGGGGTGCAAAATGCAATTCTCTCTATCTCTATATAAAAATCGACTATTCTGTTCCGTTTCATTTTACTAGTAGCATTAACTTTTTATGCGTAACCATGCATGATAAAAGTCAAAACGACTATTTAAAAAAAACAGAGAGAATACGAATTAGATTATCTAACTACCGATAACAGAACAAAGCTCAACAGATCCATAATCCAGCAATTCTTGAATCATCTGCTCTATATATTCCTCTTCAGGAGACTTGAACTGTTGAACATTATTCTCCCCTTGACACTCACTGCTTTCAACCTTGATCGCATTGTGACCGCCTCCACTTTGCCCACTTTTCTTACTTGAACGAGCTTCTTCAGGCTCCGTTTTCACAGGAGCTCTCGACATTTCAAGCGACGTAGTGTGACATTTTTGCAATTTAGCTCTCAGTGTTGCAGACAGAAACTTTCGTGAAGAACACTGAAGCTCATCAGAGGCATTGTAAACGAAATTAGTACGTGCTCTTGGTCCGCACATGAGCCGAGCAGCTTCATCGTATGCTCGTGCTGCATCCTCGGATGTTTCGAATGTGCCTAGCCAGATTCTTGTTTTCCTGTAAACAAAAAAAGAACGGAAACGTCAGTAAAGTGATGTCAAGAGTTCGAAACTTGTCAAATAAAAGAATGTCGAAGTTAAGTACAGAATAGGGTGGCGAATTTCGGAGACCCAAGAACCCCAATGCCTCTGGCGAACTCCTCTGTATCTCTGTTGAGGTCTCACCATGTTTAAGAAGATGAAATATTTGCAAGACTGATTGACAAAAAGTGCTTGTTCTTTTAAAATTATGTTGTGTTGTGTGACCTTTGGAAGAATGGTAGAAGAGCCAGTGTGCCAATTCTTTTGTAGGCACGCTGGGCCTATTTTCTACGTTTACCTTTTCATATTGCGGGTCCCACAAGGTCTATATTTTCATTCACCATTTTTATGAATTTTTTAATAAAAAATTGAGTTGGGCTAGGTTCCCCAAGTATATTCCCGAAAATTTTTACCAAATGACATGGCTGACACATGACTTATTTTAATTCATGGGCGCATATTAATGCACGCGGGATCCCATTTTATTATTAGGAAAATTACCAACTATTCATGTGACACGTCATATTTGGGAAAAAAATTTAGGTAAAAATTTGGGGTCTCTAGCATTTTCCTAAAAATTTTAGCCCAAATGCGCAAATATTATTATAAAAAAAATTCTCAAATACTTTATAACTGGTAATTTTCCTCGTTATAATATAGGATTCGTGTACATTCATATACGTCTACGAATTAAATTTCGACACTTGTCTGGTCAATTATTTTATAATTATTTTGGTACAAATTTTGAATTATTTAATATTACTCATTTTTAAACTGTTTTTTCCATAACATAAATAGAGTGATTTCTGAGATGCTAAATTCACAACATCGTTATGTGAATTATTTAAAGTGGTTGGTAAGACCAATCACTTGTTTCGTGCAACAATAGGAAAATAGATTATCCCTCGTTTAATAAAAATTATCAAAGGGGTAATAAGATCCGCGGCCTTGGTCCAAAAATCGGCTTTTCGAATAAGACGGAGTGTTATAATATAACCTCATATATATATAGTAAGATTTTATTGTCCAAAAATTGGTTTTGGAGTCAGGGTGTTATTAGATCTAGCAATTTTGGACACGATACGAAAATTTAGTGTTATTGTTTGTTTTGTCATTATACTACACGAAAATACACGAACATCAAAGTACATGACTGAGATTTAGTGTCTTTTTTGGATTTTTCATATACATACGACAAAAATAAATATTATAATTAAATATTAATATTTATAATGAATATATGTATATTTTTACTAGATATATTCATATTTATTTTTAAAATAATTACTTAATTTTATTATATGTATATAAATGTGATCTAAATATATTTTTTTAATATATTTCTTATACATTTTACCTAAACATCTTATATTTTATTTATTTATTTTAATTAATATTAATATTCACTTTTATACAAAAAATAAGACACAAAATGACATGAAACGAAAGTACACAAACCCAATATGTTGGTTTTGTATTTGACTTTCAAATACACAAAATACGAACATGAATTATACGACACCAACAAGAAGGTCTAGATGCTATCAATTGAGGACAAGTGTTAGAAATAATATAAGACCATATCTTAATTTAACATCTTAAAATTTTATGACTAATTATTGAACATCCGATGTCCGAATTTTTATATAAAAAATGATCAACTGACTATATAGTATGTACACGGCTATCTTAATGATTATGAAGATCTTCTTCTTGTTCACGAGTTCATAAGTAGTGAGGGATGTGTGAAATGTATTGAATTTTCACGAGCAGCAAATAATAAAGTTCATGTGATTGTATAGAATTAGTAATGTACATGTTGCAGCAACCGTATCTGAATTCAGACATAATGAACATGTAAAATCTAATCTGTTCATGTGCCGCAATTTAAGGGCATGAATATGATACTACTTGCTAATCAATCAGGAAGCTGGAAGCCCACAATGTTTTTATGTAAGTATGTGACTGCTATTTTTGACCATTAATTATTCCTGTCTAAACTCAATATATAGTTGTGCGTAGAAATACTTGAATTCACGAAAACGGTTTTGAAAATGTTTTCAAATGCTTGTTGTGTTATTGGTTTTTTTATCTTAGGTAACCCGCAGACGCTACTTTTCGGTGCGTATTGGATAAATCTTACGGGTTCACGCAATAGTCTGTAAACCAAGTGAATCAAGATAAACCGCATTTAAGCGACAGACTCTGACTCAGGAGACATAATCATAAATTCTCCTCCGGTAGGAATGTTATTGGTTGTTCTCGCATTAATGAAATGAATTTCTCATGTATTAATATAAATTTCACGAATAAAATGACATCACATATCATTTTAATATATTTTTGAGATCATTTTCAGGATAGCGGTTTTGCTCAATTTTATGTGAAACATGAGATGTACACATGGTCACTTAGATATTTACATTCATTATTCGGTTTGTCTATTATGTATTCATGGACACATGTTAAAAAAAATGTGATTGACGAGTTGTAGAAAATTTATTGGTGGAGATTTTTATGTATTTCAGAAATCCATCATTATTAATAAATTTTTCACAAATATTTTGAAAACAGTTCATCAAGTACTAACTCTTAATACGGGTTCGCCTGCACACACGAGAAAAGTCCATTATTTTAAATGACAAGTAATTGTTTATGTTTCGATGCACATGTATGCTCCGGTTATTCAATTCAAAAATGAATGAATTGATTGCCAAAAAGAATTTGAGTTAAAATTCAGCAAGTTACGTCAGTTGAGTTCCGGTAAAGGTTATAACAGGAGAACAAAGAGTAGGAGAAATTAAATTTATTGTGTGTTAAATTCGGTATATATCGTAAGAATAATGTTAGGTAATCCAAAATTTATATCAAAATAATTATAAAATGTTGTGACAGTACAAGTGTCAAAATTTAATATGTGAGCGCATATGAATGTACGTAAGATATCATATTATTAAAAAGAAAGTTTACATTAATAAAATACTTGAGAAAAAAAATTGTAAAAATATTTGGTAACTCTAGCATTTTCATGCAATTAATTGACCCTGTCGGCAAGTTCATTCTTTTGTTTACAAATATCGTGATTCGAAACGAAGACGTACACGAGCACCTGAACACAAATTCAAACTCGTTTAGTTAAATGAGTTGAACCAAGTATGACATAACTTGATTAAAGCTCGACTTGAAACTCGAAAACTCGGCATGACTCAGACTAATTTAAAGTTTATATACAAACAATTTTAAAATTTATTTTAATAATTTGTAAATTGAATTTTTAATTAAATATTAAATAATTTTCATTTTTGAGTGTTGTCCGACTCGTTTAACTCACGAGTAAACTCGACGCAGTTCGTCTATTAAACGAGCTGACGAGCCGAGTACGGTCATTTTATATCATTTTGAGTCGATTAAAAATACCAATACTCAAACTTATGTATTAAATACTGTAATCGACTTGGCTCGGCTCGACTCAGTTCGGCCCGACTCGGATTAAGACCCCATATGCAAGCATATCGAGTCTTCCTGATTTGGTGCAAGTTACATCATGTCTTGTTTGAATTTCATTACCAGTCGGATTTCAAAAAACTTTGGCCCCTTGAAGTGAACCCAACCTTAATCTAATAGCAATGGACAACCAATTTGGCTCAAAGTTGAAGCCAGCATTTAGGTAATTTTATATATTAACGCGTCTGTTAAGTCGAACAGAACTGTCATTGACGAACTTGCCACAAGATGTAAAAACTAGAGCATTTATGGGGCGAACATCGAAAAACACATGATATTGAAAAGAGTTGACATGGTTCTAGAAATTTAGCAGTTAAATTATGTGTTATTTGAGCAAGAAATTATTTGTTAAAAATCTAGATGGCATGTTAAAGATAAAATCAATGAGATGGAACTTTTATTTATAAATTTAGTCGACCTCTTTGTTTCGGCGGGCTATATTTATCGAATCAATCAAGACTCTGCTGTTAAAATTTGTTGTGATGTTAGAAAAAGTACCGATAAAAAAAATGTTGTTGTAAAAATCAGATAACTGTTTGGTAATATTTTTTATATGTATATGTTTTGAGATAATAAATTAAAAATAATACTTTTGGTGATGTTTAATAATGAAATCAGTATTTGCTTGCCGCAAAAGCTGAAAAACAAGTTTTTTTAAAAAACAGAGGGACTTACTCTAACAGCTCTCTAACAACAGTTTTTAGTCAAAAAAAACTTTTCAGAAAATCAGTTTTTAAATTTTACCAAACAGATTTTTAGCTGCTTTTCAGCAAAAAACTGTTGTTACTGTCTGCAGTAGTAATACCAAATACAGTCTAAGTTTGTCAAATATCTGCTTGCTAGCCTGTAGTGCAATTCTAGATCATCAATTATCATATAAAAATAATACATTTTGTTTATAACAACTTCAAATAATAATAATATATTATTTTTTAAACATGGCTAATCATTTTAATCAACCCACCGAGGGATATCGTGTTACAGATCCATTAATCTTTACATATTAATTTTTTAAATCATCTTAGCCGGACATTTTAGCTAATACTATCGGAGCATATCCCATATATAAAAGCTCTTGACTAAAAATGTGTAAAAAATACCATAAATAAATATAATATGTATATTGTGTTAAAATTAATTAACTCCAATGGTACATTACTGTTAGCTAAAATTTTAGTCAATCTCCCCGTATTGACTATATTTGTCGAACATGCTAAATTACACATAATCTACTTAGCATATCGAAATTATGCATTTTATTTATAATAAAAATATATTATGTTTAAAATATAGCCAATCATTATTACCAACTCCATCGGATGAAATCAGCTAACCGGTTCGACAAATTTTACGTAACACCATCGGAGAAGCTCTTAGACGGTGAAAGCTACCGGTAACATGGTTTGCTTAGACTTCATTTACGCAAGTGATAGCTGAATGTCGGTACCATTGTCTGGAAAGCCATTTTATTGACTCAAAGAAAGCTCCTGCAGCTACAAGAAGATAAGTCATTTTTTATTATTTATGTGGCCTTTCAGCTTCTAATAATGTTACCGAGTGTTTTTTATGTTTAAGCTAAAATGGGTCTTTCCTTTTAATATTTTTTAATGTAGTATATAAGTCATTTCTACTGAATACTAGTAGTATTTTAATAGCTAATAAATTATTATTTAATAGAGAGTTAGAGACCCAAAAGTCTACATGACAGCGTCGTGATTACTTCATGTAATCTGACTTAGGCTCTGTTTTGATTTTTGTTGTGCTTTTAGAAAAAGTGTTATTTTTAAAAATCGGATGACAGTTTGGTAATTTTTTTGATAAATATATGTTTTGATGCAAAAAATTAAAAATAATAATGTTTTTGGTAAGTTTTGATGGTGAAATCAACATTGCTTCCCGCAACATCTAAAAAGTAGTTTTTTCTAAAAGTATGGGGGCACTTACTTTCTGTATCAGCAGCTTTCAGGCCAAAACCACTTTTCCGAAAAGCAGTTTTTAAATTTTACGAAATATTATTTTAACTGTTTTTCAGCGAAAAACTGTTGTTGTTGTCCGCAACAGCAATACCAAACGCACCATTATTATTAATAGTATAATTTAGAAACAAATACTTGAGCAAGAAATTATCAAAATAATATCTTTGTTAAGAAGTTTTTGCGATTTTACTATTTTCTAAAAACATATGTAAAAACATGGTCTGCGATAAAAAATTACCGTATTCAATTTTATTTTTTATATATATTTTTAATAAAAATAGTATAAGTCATTTTTGGTTACATTCAAGTTTATATCTAGTCACATTTAGTTGCAACATTGTAATTTTTATTTGTAACATTTAGTTGCGAAATTGTAATTTTGCAACACACTTTGAAAAATTCGTACATTATAAAAGTGAATTTTTTGACATAAAAAAACATGAATCAATTCTGTCAAAAAAATGATGAATGGACCGGGGAAGCCCAATAAACATTGAAAAGGCCCAAAGGCCGCGCATTATAGCGGGCTAAGTAATTCGATGCAAATCCATTAATGCAAACAAATTAGATCCGGGTCCATTAAACAAAAAGTGACAAAGAAGCGTTATATATAACGATTTTTTATAGCACAACATAAAATATGTGACATAAAAGGTTCTATATATACGTGTTTTGTATTAAAAAAATATAAAATATTTAAGAGAATATTGTATTAAATATATAAAATATTTAATAGAATTTTATATTTTTTTTAAAAAAATTGTAATAAAAAATATTTAAAATTTTACATATATCATCTTAAGTGTTTCGTAAAATTGTAATTAATTATAAATACACTTTAGAAAAATTTCTCAAGAAATCACTCAAACAAAAAAACTTTCAAAATATTTATCGAAATCAGGCTAAACGCCTGAAAGGATCTCTTATTTATTTCTTAAACGAATTTGGTAGAATAATAAATTAAAGCATCCTTAAACCATAATGTATTTGTTTAGGTTATGGAAAGTTGAACTGCTTAGCATTTACTGTAATTTTAGATTTTTGTATTTTGTAATATTGTCGAGTGAGATTAATTATTTAACAATTGATACCATGAATTTTAAAGAGTTATTAGCCGAAAAACCCAATAAATTTGTTACTTTTTTGCAAATTAACCTGTGAAATTTTTTATTGGCCAAATAAACCAACTAACTTTGCTAAATTATGATAATTCATTTGACAATTAACCATAGTTAATAAGGATCTGACATGTCAATTATTTAAACGACTTTTAATTTAATATGCATACATGATGAAGTGCAGAATGTCAATATTCTAGAACAATCCAAAATAATCTGAGTTAAAGCTAACTTCCAGAATTTTTTCTAGAACCGGATTCAATGAATACCCTTTAGACTTCTTGGTGGCAGTTTATGCATCTATTACTTATCTAAATCTGTTCATGTACTTGTATTTAATATACGTCTTTACATATTCTAAAAAGAATAAGCCCTATATATATAAGGGAGCCTGCATGTTTTCAGGGGGGATTGGATATATTTTTTCTGAAATACAGAATATAAGTTTTGCTTATTTTGTCTCCTTCCCTTTTGATTGTTATTTAATTTTTAGCTATATTTTCCTTCTACTTTCCTCCTCATCAATTGGTACCAGAGCTTGTGCTGCTCTCTTGGGCTTGCTACTTTGATCTCTCATCATGGCAGGAAGAAGAGGTGGAAGACATGGTAACAATGCAACGGACGAGTGGAAAGAAGAGAAAAATGCTGAAATTGAAGCACTTCGAAGGCAAGTTGAGCAGTTGACTATGCTTTTGGAACGCCAAACCGCTCGTCAGGAGCATGGTGGATCAAATAATAGTCAATCATCTAGTGATGATGAATCTGATGTGAACCCCTTCGCCAGCAATCGCAGGCATTCGCGTCATAGATTTGATCATATCAAGATCGATCTTCCGGAATTCCATGGACGTCTTCAATCATAAGAATTCCTTGAATGGCTTAGTGCCATCGAGAAGTTCTTTGACTACAAAGAAACTCCACAGAACCAGCGTGTCAAGCTTGTAGCTACGAGGTTGTGTGGGTATGCCTCAACATGGCGGGATAAGGTTCAAGAAATGAGACTTCGCAAAGGGAAATCAAAGATATCTTCTTGGGACAAAATGAAATCTCGGCTCAAAGAGAAATTTCTTACACCAGATTATTCTCAAATGATATTCTCACAATTCAACAATCTTCGACAAGAAAGTCAAAGTGTTTTGGAGTACACTGAAGAATTTTATAAACCGGTGGCTCGAAATGACATTCAAGAAAGTGAAGAACAACTAGTTGCAAGATATGTGGGTGGCTTGAAACCTTACATACGCGATGAAGTTGAGTTACATAGGTTGTGGCGTGTTAATGATGCATATCAGTTAGCCCTAAAAGTGGAGACCAAACATGCTAGAGGCAGCACAAAGAAAAATATGGACAATCGCAGTCCACATGCTTCCATAAAAGGAGAAACTTCACATGGTGGAACTGCAACTTCCAAATCTTGGAGTGCAAACAAAAACTCTGAAAAATCTGCCTCAGCTAATAAATTTGGGGGACAATCCAGCAGTAGCTATAACAATACAATCAAGTGTTTCAAATGTGGCCAGATTGGTCATCGTTCGAGTGATTGTCGAAAGAAACTTGTAACTTTCGGTGATGGAGAAAGTGACGACGGATATTATGGGCCACCTAAGTTTGACGAAGAAAGCGGTGAAGAACGAGTTGAACTTGAGGCAGAAGATGGAGAAAGCTTAGTGATTCAAAGAGCTCTTGCCACTCCTAAAGTTGATTATGAAGAAGATTGGTTGCGCTCCAATATTTTCAAGACTCGATGCAAATCCCATGGAAAAGTCTGCACCCTTGTTATTGATGGTGGGAGCTGTGAAAACATTGTTTCTCAGGAAATGGTGGATAAACTCAAGCTCAAAATGGAGCCACATCCTAAGCCTTATCGGATTGCTTGGTTCAAGAAAGGAAATGAGGTAAAAGTTAATAAAAGATGTCTTGTTTCATTTTCGATGGGAAGTAGATATGAGGATCAAGTATGTTGTGATGTTGTCCCTATGGATGTTTGTCACATACTCCTAGGACGACCGTGGAAATATGATAGGCATGTCATGCACGATGGGCACAAAAATACATATTCTTTCAAGATGGGTAAACTTGAGATTGTTTTATTACCTAGTAAAGAGGATAAAACACCAAAATCTCAAGGAGAGGCGAATAACTTTCTGACCTTGTCCAAATTCCTTAAAGAAAGTGAGGAAAATGGTATGTTTTATGTCTTTTCTCTAAAAATATGGGGAAACTAGCTGATGTGCCTGTTGAATTGGAGCCCCTACTAAAGGAGTTTGACGATATCATGCCGGAAGAGCTACCAAAAGGGCTGCCTCCTTTAAGGGATATTCAATATCAAATTGATTTGATTCCTGGATCTAGTCTTCCTAATAAAGCTCATTATCGTATGAGTCTGAAAGAACATGAAGAATTAAAAAAACAAGTTATGGAGCTGTTGGAGAATGGTTAGATACAAGAAAGTAAGAGCCCTTGTGCAGTTGCAGCTTTGTTAACTCCAAAGAAGGACGGAACTTGGCGTATGTGTATTGATAGTCGTGCTATCAATAAAATTACCATAAAATATAGATTTCCAATCCCAAGAATCGATGATATGTTTGACATGCTTGCTGGTGCAAAAGTCTTTTCCAATATTGATCTTCAAAGTGGTTATCACCAAATCCGCATCAAATCAGGTGATGAATGGAAGACCGCTTTCAAAACTCGTGAAGGGCTTTATGAATGGCTTGTTATGCCATTTGGCCTTTCGAATGCCCCAAGCACCTTTATGAGAGTAATGAATAAAGTTTTTTGCCCATTTATTGGTAAGTTTGTGGTTGTTTATTTCGACGACATTCGTGTATATAGTCGTGATCAAAATGAGCATACAGAACATTTAAAGGCAGTCTTTGCAGCTTTGAGAGGTGAAAAATTATATATCAATCTCAAAAAGTGTTCTTTTATGCAAACTACACTCTCGTTCCTAGGTTTTTTATTAACTGCTACAGGCCTTAAAGTTGATGAGGAAAAAATCAAAGCTGTGCAAGAGTGGCCAACACCAAAAAGTTTACAAGAAGTAATAAGTTTTCATGGATTGGCATCTTTTTATCGCTGTTTTATCAGAAATTTCAGTACCATACCAGCCCCACTGACTGATTGTTTGAGAAGAAGTGAGTTTAAGTGGACACTAGAGGCTGAAAAGAGTTTTCTGCTTATTAAAGAGAGATTGTCCAGTGCCCCGGTTCTTGCTTTGCCAGACTTTGAGAAAGTATTTGAGGTCGATTGTGATGCTTCACATCTAGGCATTGGTGGTGTGCTTAGCCAAGAAGGTCATCCCATTGTCTTCTTTAGCGAGAAACTCAATGAAGCAAGAAAAAAATACTCTACATACGATGTCGAATTCTATGCCATAGTCCAAGCCCTTCGTCATTGGCGCCCCTACCTCATTCAAAGGGAGTTCATACTAAATTCTGATCATGAAGCTCTGAAGTATATCAACAATCAAGGAAACTTAAACAGAAGACATGCAAAATGGGTTACTTTTTTACAATAATATACTTTTATGCTAAGGCATAAGAGCGGGAAATATAATCAAGTGGATGATGCACTTAGTAGGAGAGTTTGTCTTCTCAACTCTATAAGTTTGAAGCTTGAAGTGTTCAATTCCATTCCAGATTTGTATCGCAAGGACGAAGATTTTGGCCATATTTGGGAAGATTGCAAATCTGGACAGCAAGGTAATTATATACTTCAAGATGGGTTTCCTTTTAAAAGCAACTACTTGTGTATTCCAAAATTCTCTCTTAGGGAATATATTATCAAGGAGCTACATTCGGGAGACTTGGTGGACACTTTGGTAGAGATAAGACAGTTTTACTTGTCAAAGAAAAGTATTTTTGGCCAACTATTTTTCGAGATGTAAACCATTTTGTGAAAAGGTGTCGAATATGCCAAACATGCAAAGGAGGTGCCCAAAACACAGGTTATTACAGTCCCTTGCCAATTCCAAATTCACCGTGGGAAGATGTTAGCATGGACTTCGTGGTCGGTTTACCAAGAACACAAAAAGGAAACGATTCTATATTTGTGGTTGTTGATCGTTTCTCCAAAATGGCTCATTTTATTCTGTGTAAGAAGACCGTGGATGCTTCTTATGTTGCTAACCTTTATTTCCGCGATGTGGTGAAGCACCACAGAATCCCTAAGTCCATTGTTTCGGATATAGATAGTAAATTCATTGGTCACTTCTGGAGGAGTTTGTGGAAGATGCTTTGTACCAACTTAAAGTTCAGTAGTGCATATCATCCACAAACGGATGGACAAACTGAGGTTGTGAACCGAACCTTAGGAAATTTTCTTAAAAGCTTGGCAACAAAGAGGCCTAAGCAATGGCATCTCGTACTTTCACAAGCTGAATTTTCATACAATTATATTGTGAATCGCTCTACCGGGAAAAGTCCATTTGAGATAGTCTACGGAAAAGCTCTAAATCATTATTTGGATCTTGCACCAATTCCAAAGTTATCATCAACCAATAAAAAGGCCGAAGACTTTGCTTCTATGATGTCCAGAGTTCACGAGGATGTCAAAAAGAAACTGGAAGAAAGTAACACCAAGTACAAAGATGCTGCCAATATACATCGTAGGACAAAGACTTACAACGAAAGAGATCTTGTTTGGGTTCATTTGAGTAAAGAACGTTTTCCCGCTGGAGGGTATAATAAACTTAAGGAGAGGAAGATCGGCCCTTGTCCAATTCTTAAGAAGATTAATGATAACGCTTATAAGGTTGAACTTCCGCCAAATATTTGTACCCACCCAACCTTCAATGTCAAGGACTTGTCAGAATTTTATGAAGATTTTTCTGAAGACTCGTGGACGAGTTCTTTCTCACCAGGAGAGGATGATGAAGTGCACAATGTCAATATTCTAGAACAATCCAAAATAATCCGAGTTAAAGCTAACTTCCAGAATTTTCTCTGGAACAAGATTCAATGAATACCCTTTAGACTTCTTGGTGGCAGTTTATGCATCTATTACTTATCTAAATCTGTTCATGTACTTGTTTTTAATATATGTCTTCACATATTCTAAAAAGAATCAGCCCTATATATATAAGGGATCCTGAATGTTTTCAGGGGGGATTGGATATATTTTATGAAATACAGAATATAAGCTTTGCTTATTTTGTCTCCTTCCCTTTTGATTGTTATTTAATTTTTAGCTATATTTTTCTTCTACTTTCCTCCTCGTCAATACATGCCACGCGTACAACCTAAAATAAATATTTTTTTAATTACAATTACTATATTTTTTTGAGTTAGTTTATATATCTATTAATAATTTTTTTAAAAATAAATAATATATTTTATTTAAAATATTTCTATTCTCATACCCGCCCCGCTCCAACCCTTAATGTCAAGAGGGTTTTCATCATCAAATTGTGCATGTCGAAGAAACTATCTACAATCTCCGATCTTGTTAATCACTTGGTGCATGTGATTGATAATCAAATAGTTCATAATTTTGGGTAAGTTTTTTTGTTATCCCCGTCAATTGTTATAGTTTCTCATTTTTCATTTTGATTCTTCAGAAATGTATATTTTGATTAGTTTAAATTTGGGTTTGTTTATTTTGATCCTTATATACATATATGAAGAGACTCCTCATAAATATATTATCGAATCATACTAATTGGTAACTATAAGGATGGATTATGTATTATTGTTATTACTTTCTGTATCTTTACCATAAACTCTTATGTTATAGTGCTAAATTTATTAAGTACCATGATTTTAACAAAAATTGTAAATCAACATTTAGACATATGAAAGATAAAAATTTATGTTTGTAATCATATTTTTATACATTTTTATGTGCAGAATGGACAAGGTGGATTTTGTGATTCATTTTGATGGTAAATTTGAATATTCGCCTCATCTTAAATATGTTGGAGAGAAAGTTAAAGTGTGTAAAAAATATGACGTTGATATTAATAGTTATTTTGAGTTGTTGGATTTGGCTAAAGAAGACGCAGAGAATAAAAGCATATCAGGATTATACTCCAAGTCGTGTAATATGCCTTTGGATGTTAGTTGTACAAGATTGAACAATGATGCTGATCGGATGCGAATGTTGAAATTTGGTCCTGAAGGAAACAATAAATTTGAGACATATATTGAACATGAGATCAAAGATATCAATGAAATCGAAGAAGACGAAGAGAGTTGTAATAGTATGATTGGTTCTCTTAATAGTATGTCTGATAGTGATGAGGAAGTTATAAATGTCAGGAAAAGAAAATCACTACTATATGAGGGATATTGTGAAATAGAGGATAATAATGATGGGGTGAAAATTGTGTTCAATGATGATAAATATGCAAGTGATGATGAGGATAGATTATGCTTAGATGAGATTGAAGAGATTGAGGAGGCTAATGGTGTTTTAAGAAATGAGGATTCATATTACAATGATCAGACTAATTTTAGAGATATTGAACTCGTCGCTGGAATGAAATTTATTGATCATCGTGAACTAAGACATGTCATTCAATCTCAGGCAATTGATAAAGAATTTGTCATTAAGTACTTAAAGAGTGAAAGTACTAGGGTGTTGGCAGTATGTGGATACCCAGACATATGCAGCTGGAGACTTTACGCTACGAAAATGTCACGTGAAGAGAGTTTTTAAATAAAATCATTAAATAATAGTCACACTTGTATAAGGGACTACATTGCAACCATCGTGAATAGCACCTGGCTAGCGAAAGAATATGCCAGAAAGTTTCGAGATAACCCTAGTTGGAAGCTAAAGGATATGTAAGCTGATGTGTTCAGTAACTATGGATTGACAGTAACTTTTAACCAGTGTTGTAGGGCTAAACAAAAATCCGTTGGAGAGATTGAAATAAACTTAGAGAAACATTATGCAATGCTATTTGATTATGCAGAGGATATTCAGAAAACTAATCCCGAAAGTAGAGTCGTGGTTGATGTTTTAAATAAAGATGGGAGTAGATTTTTTAAGAGAATTCATATTTATTTTGCTGGTATTAAAATAGGGTGGAAAGAGAATTGTAGAAAGGTGACTGGTCTTGATGGATGTTGGTTGAAGGGTAAATGTAAAGGTGAGTTGCTATCAGTAATAGGAAGATATGCTAATGACCAGATGTATCCAATTTGTTGGGCTGTTGTGGTAGGGGAATCATACGATAGTTGGAACTGGTTCTTACGTTACCTGTTAATGGACTTAGGGTCTGATGGATTGATGAGTACAGGGCATGGTTGGACTATCATTTCAGATCAGCAAAAGGTCTGTTTGCATGTTACTTTTAAATTTTGTATCTTTAATTTAATTTATAATTAATAAATTTTAACATTTGTAGGGGTTGTTAAAATCAGTTGTTAAACTTCTACCGCATGCTGAGCATCGAAATCGTGCGAGGCATATATATGCAAACTTCCTAAAAAAATGGAATGAAGCTTACTATAGAAAATAATTATGGGAAGCAGCAAAGAGCAACACAAAAGAGGAGTTTGGTAAAATAATAAATATAGTTAAAAAAACTTTCAAAACAAGCTTATGAATTGCTTATGGAGCATGATCCAAATGTCTGGAGTAGAGCTTTTTTCCGTCATTTAACAAAATCCACGAGTATAGAAAATAATATGTGTGAGTTGTTTAATGGAAGTATATTGATCGTTGGGGATAAGTTTATTATTTATATGCTAGAAGATATCCGAAGAGCAATCTTGGATAGAGTAGAGAAGAATCTCCCGAAGGTTTTAATGAATGAATCAGATCCTCTATGTCCGAGAATAAGGGATAAATTAGAAAATTTGAAGGCACAATATAGATTCTGGACTCTAAAGCATAATGGTGAGGGTGTGTTTGAAATATTTCTTGGATGTTCGATTGGATATGTTGTAAATATGAGACAACAAATATGTAGTTGGAATATATGGCAGCTAAGTGGCATCCCATGTGTACATTCCATTAGCGCTATATACTATAGTAATAGAAATCCCGATGACTATGTTGACGTTGCGTACAGGAAATAGACTTATAAGAAAATATACACAAACTACATTCAACCATTAAAGGGAAGTACTATGTGGCTTGAAAGCAAATTAGTTCATGTATTGCCACCTATGCAGAGGAGATTGCTTGGAAGACCTAAAAAAGCAAGACGCAAAGAAATGCATGAAGAAAAAGATGTTGGAGCTTCTTCAAAAACTAATAAATTACTGTAACTTAGCAAGAAAGGAGTGCAGATGACTTGTAGCAACAGTGAAAATATTGGACATAATAAAAAACCTGCAAAAATTCACCAAAAGAAAGGACTCCAAAAAATGAGAAACCAAAAAGTAAAGGGGGGAGGCCTAATGTGACGCTCTCCAAACCCGGGTCAGAAGTTTGAGGTTCACAACACACACACCCAATATATAAACCTGCTTATGAAAGTAATATATATAAAGACCCTACTTACCATAACCATGGATCGCAACAAGTTAAAGTATGAAAACAAGCCATAACCTTAACTTTTATTACACCGTAACAAATCCCAACTAATTCCGCTTACAACTGATAATGATATCATTCTTACAATCTTACATAACTCATCTACACTATAAAGCTCCTGCTAACTTGGTCCATCTTATCCTGGAATCCTAGCTTGCACACAGGACTGGGAATCCTCGTTACCAACAATTTCCTTTTCAACTGTAAAATAACATAAGCAGATTTGCAAGAGTGAGCTAACTAGCTCAGCAAGTCATAATAGCAATAACTGAGGTCCAACAATGCTCAATTGAAATGATTAAGAAGAATCAAGTTTCTGGATAAGCAGTGATTACAATTGGATATTCTCTTTTCATTTAAAAAAACTAAGGTTAGACTGCTGATCAATCACGCACTAACCTCGAGCAAGGCTCCCAGCTTTGCTCTATATACTGGATCCAAGGCAAACCTTGGCCTATTATGACCACGAATCTGGTCCACATTTATAAAACCCTCCAATTCTAAAACAATTCAATAATTAAAAAAAATCATGATTAACATTGATAAAGCATTTAGCTCTGAGCATAAAACATTTCACAAGTACCACCAGGTATATCAAGGTGTAAATATGAAGAACGGCTTCAAGCCTGATGAAGAATCAAGTATCTGATAAAAAATGGTTCAATGATAACATATTGTATAGATCTTTGATGTCATAGGGGATTTCAGGGTGTACACATTTCTGTATGCTCGATAAATTTTGTTGCAATACTTGGTTTATGGTGTGTATGTATTTGTGGAGTAGTATTGTATTTGTATGGTTTAATATCTGGGAAATCAACCGTTGGTGGTTTACAAAAAATAAAGTTTACAGCTCAAGTTCAATGATATGATCAGGGTTCAGGGTTAAACAGTTCAAAATGCTTGCAATATAAAATAAGATTTATTTTGAATACTAGCAACATGACATGAGAAAGTTCAGAAATATTCGAAGAAAGCTTCAGAAGTCATTGCCTTATCACAAACGATTTCCAACTTTACTTGTACTCATCTAACAGTTTTACTTTTCAATCACTTTATTTCTTTTTTTTATGCCTTGCTTCTATTCATCGATCACTTGCTTTCATTTTCTACACTTCAGTTCTATTTACAGATCACTGGCTTTCTTTTCTATGCCTCTCTTACTCTGCTAGGCATCACAGGTATCTATCAATACTCAATCTCATATTATTTTAATCGTCACATGGACATCATAAGCTTTTATCTACCCTTCGTTTTACCCAAATCCGATTTACGAATTGAAAGTTATGACCAAAATAGTCAAACAATAACCACATAGGCATATAACACATCAATCAGATAGCACGTAGCATATAACACGCAATATATCCAATCAAAATAATTTTTTAAAGAAGATTCGGGGTCAAAATGATTTTCCAAGTATTTAATACGAATTTTTGAACATTTTTCGGAATTAAAACGAGTCTCTAACTCATTTTATAATTAAATAACAGGGTTTGAATACCCGAATCTGGCTTTAAAATAATTTTATAATAATTACCGAACCTTGATAATAATTTAAAATAATATTTTAAAACTCGAAACTATCTTTCAGAATTTTTAAATCAAAAATAAATAATTAAATCTAATTATTAAATCAATTAAAATTAATTAATAACTAATTAATTTAATTATTCAACTAATATTTAAATTAATTGATCAATTAAATAATTAATTATCAATTAAAATTAATTAATGTCCGGAATCATCAGATTAGGTTAGGAAGGAGTTTTCGGAAGAGTTTCGGGTTGTAAAAACGCAAAAACGGTTGAAGTTGGACGATTCCCGGCTTTATAAAATAGTTTTGTAATTATTTTGAAAATAATTCATAAATTCATAAATTCATAAATCAATATAAAATCAAATAGCACTCCAAAAATTACTAGAAAAATACCTTAATTATCTATATTTTATTCTGGACATAATAAAATTAACATGTCTATACTTTACCACATATAAATATCCACATATCAACATCAATCATCAGATAATTCACCAAGTGGTCAAACATTTCCACATTAAAATTGACTCAAACCTACTTGATGAGCACAATCAAGTGGTTGTAAAGGGTGTACATTCATAATAAAAAAGTACAAGACAAAAATAAATTACGGTAACACAAATATTGTTCAACTATTGAACAAATGCTCTTAAAGTTTTCAGAATGCATTAACTACAATATATATTATTCAACTATTAAATAAATAGTTTTAAAGTTTTCAGAATACATCAACTACAGTAACTGCAATAATAAGTTTTTGAAAAATCAAATCAGGGTGCTCGCCGAGTACCCTCCACATCAAGTGCATCTGCCACTGTCTCCAAGGTTGTACACTTCTTAACTAATACTATGATAACCCTAACAAAGTAAGACATTGTATTCAGAATTACAACTCTAACAAACATGATTTTTTATTAAACTAACAAACATATTTTAGTTGGTGATAACTCCTGGTGGCGGGGCTGCCCCTTCGACGCCGTGCCTGGATCCTTCACCGCTGTGGAGGTGTAGCTGTCGTGGGGCTCCTACAAAACAACACCGGTAGGGGGGTTTGAGTCCCGCGGTGCCCCCGATGTGAGAATAAGAACTCGCTCTGGGGGAAGATGAAGATAGATATGAATGCAAGGTGGTTGTGTGTGTATTGAGTGTAAGAGAGTGATTAACCCCAAAACTTTACCTTCTTGGGCTATTTATAGCCCAAGGATAGGGTTTTTGGGTTGGTACCTTTGAATCGTGGTCATTGGCTCTAGGAGCGGAGGACACCAGGTTGGAGTGGATGCTTTACACGTGTAAGCGCGGGACTGGCCGATGAATATTCTGAGGATCCTCTTGCCCTGATTATTCCCATGATTAATGGGTGACAGTTGTCCCTATCATATGCTTAGGCAGGTGCCTCACGTGCTGCGATTTTCCAAGACTGGGGTTGCGGGACTGGGCCAGTTAGGACTAGTGGTGTGCGGGACTGGGTTGAGTTAGAAGTCCGGGCCTGGCTCTTGCAGGAGCTACATGTACTATCAGTTGGAAAACGAAATTCATTTATTTTTTGTGAATATTTTTCTTAATTACCCATGATATTTTTAGAATAGAATACGTTTTAAAAAAGTAAGTCTTTAGAGTTAGATTTGAAATTGAATAATTTGTTGTATTTCACAGAGAATAGAGTTTTTTAATAGTCTGGGGCCCAAGATTTTAAAAAATAAATAAGCCCGGTCCAAGTAACGACTACCAAAATTTTAATGTTTCGGCTTTAATAATATAGTAAGTATATAAACATAAATCGGATAATAAACATAATTCACACTTTGCTTATCTATACTAACAAATTGAGGCAAGTTAGGAGACAAAAACAGATACAAGGAAACTTAATTTCGAGACACAATTCAAATGACAACGCTCAACCCTAGAATCCGATTATAGTGTTTGTTTGATAACAAAACAATTCAAAAGATTTGAATCATATAGAGAACAGAGAGATATTAATGAATATGCATACATAAGAGGGAGAGTACCTTGTAGTGCAGACAGTCAGATGAAATTATTGCAGAACTAAAGATGCTTGAGCTGGAGAGGGAGTGAGGGAGTAAGAAAGAGAGAGCGGGGGGGAGGGGAAGAAAATAGAGAGATGTGTAAATACAAATTATTAATTAATTATTAGAAAAAGACAATTATTACGAGTACGTACAGGAAGAAGCGTGTGTACCCAACCTGAGAAAAAAAGATAAAAATGAAAAATGAAGGAAGGAATTGGAGTTCGGCGGGGAGAAAATGTTAGAAAATGGAAAGTTAAAGTCTTGTTTTAGACATGTTCATGATGCAATTTCCTAAAACTAATTGTTGGAGGTTGATCATTTGATATGATGACTTAAACTTTTATGTTTGAATCTAAGTAATTTTCTTAATGTAATCCATAAAAAAATTGAGTTGAAGTTAGTAGTTTGTAAGGATGACAATTTTACCCGACCCGACGGATATCCGACTCGTTTGGATTTATCCGAACCCGAGTTTTTGGATTTAGATCCACATCTAGATCTTAATTTTAGACCCGAAAAAGTTTGGACCTGGATTTGGATCTTAGGTTTACCGAACCGATACCCGACCCAAAACCCAAACCCGATCCAAACCCAAAACCCAAAAAAAATCCGATAGCATGTTCTTATCTTACATAATTTTATAACAATAATACATGATTTATATACATCTAATATTTAAATTTAATGTTTATAACCGGGATGTTGGATAATTATCGATAATTAAATTTATTACATTTGACGCTAATATTGAAGTCTCAATATATGTAGAGTACTATTTTTTTGTTAAACAAACGCACACGCATGAGTGAGTCGAACTTTTAACCTACATTTAGTAAAATAAGACATAGACTACTGTACCGACCTTTTATTAACAATATATAAAGTACAATTTTTGTATTCTTAACATTCAAAAAAATATATTTATATAATAATATAAATTTATTTATTTTTATTAATTATTTTTAAATATCCAAATTAAACCCGAAACTGATCCGATAACGAAAAAACTCGATGGAGCAAATTTGGACCTTTATTTTTGATATCCGGACCCGAACCCGATCCGAACTAAAACATAACGGATCGGATTTGGATCTTACGAAACCCGATCCGATCCTACCCGTTGCCATCCCTGGTAGCTTGAAAAGGGTTGTGCGGGCGTATCCCACATTGATAAGATAATAAGAGGTTAGATGCTTTATATAGTACCATGTGCAAGTGTAGTGTACAACTATTAAAACATGTGGGTGTGCATGGTGTTATTGTGTGCCTCGCGCGCACACATACATATGTGCTGCCGCCTCGCCACACCACGTCACGACACAACACGACACGGGTCGAGTCGAGTCGAAGGGCGATTTGGGTGAATGTCTCGGCGTTTTGCATATGCGAGGCGACCTGGACGAGAAATTTTACTGCTTGTTTAATTGAAATATTTATTGACTTATTATATTATTTTAGTCTGAATATTGATCAGTGTTCCAGTAACAGGAGATATCAGTATTTGCTGAATCAGAGTTTAACAAACTCTGATATGGTTGAATAAATATTGATATCAGTATTTGTTGAATTAGAGTTTAACAAACGCTGATATGCTGAATAAATGCCGATGGATAACAATATTTGCTGTAAGGCTGAATAAATGCTGATATGATATCGACATTTGCTGTAAGGCTGTTAAATGCTGATACGTGACTGTTACAGTTCAACTCCTGGAAATATTATATTAAATGCAATTTAAGTCAGAATATTTATTTTAATTAATGTAATATCTTCAGTTACGTTTTATTTTGTATTATATACTAAACTAAATGTTTGAAAAAGATACACACAAATCACAGACTTGTGAAACCCTAGCTACTTCATCTCCCTTTTTCTCTCCTCCAAAATATACAAATTATAGCATAAGTTTTCTCAGAACTGAGGAGAAGGTCATTGTTGAGTATTACGTGCCAGTGAACGGAGTGCTATATGCTGTTGTATCCTGTAAGCGATATTGTGTAACTCATCAGAGCAGTCTAGGTTTCTCGAAGGCTGGGCGACTCAACTGTTGATAGTTCTTTCAGATTTTTTAAGCTTTTGTCATAGCTAAGTGATCTATTATCTCTTTGTCAGTTGAGTTACTGATTTTATCTTTTTGTTTGCCTTCATATTTTATTTCGTTATTTGGTTTATTGTCTGTTCTTGTTTAATCTTGATTATATAATTGTTCTATTGTTGTGCTTAGTGATAGATTATAACCAACAGAGAAGTGGTTACTATTTTGTGATTCTATACACAATTCATACCCACGTATCCGATCTCACGGTGCACTATCAATATTTAACTTTTATGTATCATCATAGCCTGTAACCTGTATAAAAAATAGAATTTGTGTTTTTTAAATTAAAAATTAAAGTTGATTTTTAGATAATATTTAGTTTAGTAATGGTTTTAAAAGTATTATTCAACTAAATTTATTTACAGCTGGAAGAGAAAATGCACAAAAAAATCATTTGGTATTCTATTCAATTAAGAATTATTGCTCACTATACAAGATTTTACCAAGTATTATATTCAATTTATTATTATACATATATTTGGTTTAAATCACTAAAAAATAGAACTCCTTTATTTAGATGTAGGATCCCTCTTACGCTTATTATATATAAGGACATAAGTTTTACATAAATTTAAGGGTTGCACTTCTGTTTAGAATCGAACTTTGGATGGTGGATTTTAGAGTGGTCAGTGGCGGATCCAGGTTTGGATATAATATGATCGGTAAAGTGTTTTTGTTTAAATTAGCATAATAAGCAGAATATCAAATAAGCATATATTATAACAACGTAATATTTATAAGTTCATCGTCGTGTCTTTCGTACTCTGCAATGGCTTCATGATTTCTTCATTTTGAATTATTTGAAAAATATATCTCTCAATATATGTTATCAAACAATCATTTAACCAAATATCTTCTTTTCTATCCCGAAGCGTTGTTTTAATAAGTTTCATGGATCCACTTTCAACTGTTTTCCTTGCAACCGGTAGAATCAGCGATAACTTTATCAACATATAAACCCAAGAAATCCAATATCTTTGTTTTTTCAACCATCTTCTGAGTTAGATCATGAATATCTTTCAAATTTTGAAAATCAAAATTGTTTCTCATGTCAACTATATAGTTAGAAAGTTGATATGATATAAGATGTATTTGATCAAATTTGAAGGATATAATCTTGCAAGTTGGACTAATTTCTGCTTATCAAATGCTGAGAAAGAATTCTATGGATTAAGGCATGATATGCATGAAATCAACTCCATATTTTCTCTATCTAAACGCGCGTTCATCTCTTACAATTAATGAAAAAAAATTGACACCAAAAGTATTAAGCAGGGTCATTTTTTTTTTTGCAAAAATAAGGGGGTCATTTGTAATTTATATGTAATTTGAATATACATATTTAACCAAATTAAAAATTTAAGGGGGGTCGGATGACCTCTCTTACCCCTAGAGTATCTGCCTCTAGGGTTAATCCTTTATAGCGAGGTGAGTTACCCAAAATTTATTCATTTTTTTTAATTTTATGCTTACCAAATATAATAATTTTAAACAATTTTAGTTCATCTTTCTACCTATAATATAGTATTATATAATAAATGAAATACTCCAAATTTTGGATTAAAGGTTTTGGGTCCTTTAACTTAATAACAAAAAAAAGCAATAAATTAAACTCAATTTTTTAGAGTTGTATTTGAAATAAAATAGTTTCTTGTATTTTATTGAGAATAAAGTGCTTAAATAATTTAGTTCAAGATATTTAAAATAAATATGCCCGATCCGAAATAAATAAAGTCTGGTCCGGATCAACTACCGACTATCAAATTTTTAATATCGCTACTTTAATAATATAAACATTGAAAAGTCGGTCTTTACTTGGACCGGGCTTATTCATTTTACAATTTTTTGGCCCAATTTATAAAGCACTTTATTCTCAAATAAATAAAATGAACTATTCCCTTTCAAATCTATTATATATTATTAAAACCGAAACAATAAAAATTGGGTAATCGGTAGTCGGTCGTTATTTGAACCAGACATATATTAAAATATTCATGACTAACGATTATTTTCTCAAGTTTTTGTGATAGAAGGATGGATAATTTAAATACACATGTAAAAAAGGTATCGAGTGAGTGATTTTTTTACAATAATAAAAATTGAAAAAATATTTAATGTATATTTAATTATACAAATTGAAAATCCCTTTTTATATAAATTTGAATAGTCTCAAGTGATGAATGGATTCTTTGGCATAAAAAAAACATGATGAATGGACCGGGTAGCCCAATAACATTGAAAAAGGCCCAAATGCCACACATTCAAGCAAACAAATTAGATCCGGGTCAATTAAACAACCATCATTTGTTAAACCCTTATTTCTCTCTAACTCACTGAGTATTTCAACTAAAGCAGCTTAAAAGGTTCATTTTCTTCAATCTCTTCTTCTTCACTTACACATATACACACACATACTTACACATAAATGCTCTGTTTATGCTTCCTAGTCATTTGATTGCTATCTGTTTGTATTTTTTGCTTTCAATTCCTAGGGTTTTGTGTTTTACAATACACATTTATGTAATGTATGTCACTGTGGATGTATAACGCTGCATTACGCTGTTGCACATTTACGATACACGTATTATTCGTCGAATTGGTGGTTATATTGGTAATTGGTGTAATGTACCTCTTATGTTGTATTTGACTGTTGGAGCTCTTTTAAATTGAATTATTTATTCGTTGAATTGGTGGTTAAGTTGGTAATTGGTGTAATTAAGCTCATATGTTGTATTTGACTGTTCGAGCTCTTTTAAATTGAATTATTTATTCGTCGAATTGGTGGTTAAATTGGTAATTGGTGTAATTAAGCTCATATGTTGTATTTGACTATTCGAGCTTTTTTAAATTGAATTATTCGACATGTTATCTTATTTTATTGGTTGATTTGGTGGTTAAATTGGTAATTGGTGTAATTTACCTCATATGTTGTATTTGACTATTCGAGCTCTTTTAGATTGAATTATTTGACGTTTTTATTTTATTTTACGCGGATTATTCGTTGAATTGGTGGTTAAATTGGTAATTGGTGTAATTTACCTCATATGTTGTATTTGACTACTCGAGTTCTTTTAAATTGACTTATTCGACATTTTTATTTTATTTTACGTGGATTAGTTGTCGAATTGGTGGTTAAATTGGTAATTGGTGTAATTATCTTCATATGTTGTATTCGACTAATGGAGCTCCTTTGAATTGAACTATTTGACCTTTTACGATATGTTGGGGACTCCGTTAGTGTTTTGAACTGATTTTTTAATACAATTATTCGAGCGCTTTCAAATTGAATTATTTGACCTTTTACGAGCTCTTTTGAAGTGAATTTTTTGACCTTTTAATGATATGTTCGGGACTCAGTTAGTGATTTAAACTGATTTTTGAAGATAGTAATATAATTAGAGGTTGAAGTAGGATGTATGGGGTGTATAGGTAATAAAATTAGGAGCTGAGATGGAGTATTTGTGCGGAGAAAAGCTGTGCCACGAAGAAAATTGTATTTGTTTTTGACAGTAATTACATAAATGTAGGGCGGGGCCGCGGGGGATGTGGATGATTTTAGTTGTGAATATGTTTGCGATTTGTGTAATTTTTAGGATGATTATGTGTTTGTAAGTGCATTAGCTAGTGTTGTTTTTTGTTGAAAGAAAACTAGTCAACCTAATTTTCATAAAATCGGATTAAGAATACTGACAGATCTATGGCCAATTGGTAACATGTCTCTCCTTTTTAGCCAGAAATGAAGGTTTAAGTCCTTTTTTGATTAGATATTAACGAGCAAGTGCTAGATCTTGATTGAGTTTTGGGGTTTTCTTTGCTTTTAGGAAGTCTTTTTTTGTGAAATACCTAGTTTTACCTTTCCTCTACCCCACGTTTTCCCCTTCTCTCACATTCCCATCCAAGTTCTTCCCCATGTACTATAAAAACTTAGTTTCTCACTCAGTCAACTAGTTTTGCCACCGATGAGAAACGTTACAAGTGCTAGCACGGGATAGTGAGCTCGTATCAGGTCTACCACCCTTTTTGCTGATGGGAAACACAAACAAATTGAGAAAGATATATCATTATAGATAATATTAAGAACTTTATCGTATATAAAGAGAGATTTAATTTCAGGCAATTGTTGTAGGGATTTAGTAAAATGCTATTAATATAGTTTCTTTTTTGGAGTATTTTTTAGTTTATGTATATAGAAAGAATTGAATTGTAAGACACCATATTTAAAAAGCTACTTAAATTGAATTATTGGGTCAAGATTTTTTTTCCCTTTTCTGATATGGATTGCGACAAATTCCTCTCTTTCACAGTTGAGACTTTGGGAGTAGTGGACATGTGCGTAATTTAATCTTTTAGTTCTTGTAATTTTTATAAATCTTTGTTCTTGATTCCTGTCCTACAACACTTTCTTCGCCAACTGGATATATTGCGGTGTCACGAGCTCACGGCTATGTGATAGACTAGTTTCTTCCCCTGCCTTTTGTTAAGCCTAAATATGAAACTTTCAGTCGAGTTTCGTGCTTCATGTTATATAGAGTTGATCAATTTGCTTTGCTGCATATACATAATATTTGTTTATCAATTTCAGATATAAGGAAAAAAATATTGAAGTACGGAACGTCTTTAGATTTTATAACTCTGTCTTGCTTCTTTTGTGTATATTATTGGATACCCAAACTCATGATTCTTTGTTGTTAATAGGAGCAATATACAAAGTTAATATTCTGTGAAAGAGAACTTGAGATTCAACATTAGAATGGGTTTTGATCTCGGGTCTGTGGACACCTTTGGTTCCCCTGTATCTCAGTCTCAATGTAAAAAAAGGAAATATGTGTTCAGCAGCACTGATCCCTCTTTGGCGGGTAGGCTTCTCTGCAGTATTGATGCTTCCTTACCTACTTTGCAATCTTGTGATTATTTTATGGAACCTTGCTTGAGAGACATGGCCACTCGAGAACTCGTGAATCCTGGTTACTGCAGTCGAGTGCAGAATTTTACTGTTGGGAGGTTTGGTTATGGGTATGTTAAATTTACTGGGGAGACTGATGTCAGGTGGTTGGATTTAGATCATATAGTTAAATTTAGTAGACATGAACTAGTGGTATATGAGGATGAAAGTTCCAAACCTGTGGTTGGTCAGGGACTAAACAAGGCTGCAGAAGTAACTTTGGTTCTGCGAATAAGATATAGAGAGGAGAGGCTAAGAGCATTTGTGAAGAAATTGAGGCTCCTCACAGAAAGACAGGGAGCGGATTTTATTTCATTTGATCCCACAAATGGGGAGTGGAAATTCTTAGTTCATCATTTTAGCAGATTTGGCTTGGATGAAGATGACGAGGAAGATATTACAATGGATGATGCTGCTCCAGAAGTTGAGGAACCTCAGGAGATGAGTGGCGGCGAAGTTTATGACATTAATGACAAAAGTGCCATTATTGATCCAACTTTGCTTTCACATTCCCTTCCTGCTCACCTTGGTCTTGATCCAGTCAAAATGAGGGACATGCGAATGCTGATGTTCTCTGCTGAGGATGAGGATGAGTATGCTGATGAAATGAATGGTACAATGTTACATCCGAAGCATTCCTTCCGTAATCAATCCAAGATGTCTCCTCTACAGCAGTCTTCTCGCAGGACAGTCCACAGACCCACTCCTCCTACTATTAGAAAGACACCCTTAGCCCTGCTTGAATATAATCCTGGTAATTTTGAGTCAAGCCCTCCCGGATCCATTTTAATGGCCCAACAGAATAAGGGTCTGTCTCTTAAACCAACAAAACTAGATGGATTTAAACTGGATCTAAAACATGATTCACCAGTTACAGCAAACCATTCCTGTAATGTAATTGATGCAGCACTGTTCATGGGCAGGTCATTTGGTGTAGGATGGGGTCCTAATGGCATACTTGTTCACACTGGTGCACCTGTTGGTAGCAGTAACTCGAGGGAAATATCTTCAGTGCTCAATTTAGAGAAGGTTGCTTTTGACAAAGTGGTTCGAGATGAAAATAACAAAGTCAGTGATGATCTTATCGATTTCTGTTTTGATTCTCCATTGAATTTTCACAAGGAACTAAATCATGAAACTAAAGAAATTGGAACTGGATCCTGCAAACTAAAGCTTCAAAAAGTTGTATGTGATCCCTTGTTGCTTTCAGATACTTGCCGGGGATATATAGGAATCACGGAGGAGCAACTAGAGGTCTCTGGGTTGACTTCTTATGCTCGTGTAATCTTAATGCACCAAATACTGGTGTGGGAGTTGATAAAAGTCCTTTTTACCTTGAAGGAATCACGAGTGCGGTTAAACGCACCGACAGACAATCAGGATGACACAATGCATGATAGGAAGGATAGCTATCAAGATATTGACCAAGAAGCACTTCAATTGATTCGAAGGGCTGAGTTCAGTTGCTGGTTACAAGAGAGTGTCTGTCACCGTGTACAGGAAGAAGTAAGCTCGTTGGATGAATCAAATGATTTACAGCAAATGTTCCTGCTTCTAACTGGAAGACAACTGGATGCTGCAGTAGAACTGTCTGCTTCTAGGGGAGATGTTAGACTAGCATGTCTGTTGAGTCAGGCTGGCGGGTCCACGGTAAATCGCTCTGATATTACCAGGCAGCTCGAAGATTGGAGAAATAGTGGATTGGACTTCAACTTTATTGAGACGGACAGGACAAGACTTTTTGAGTTGCTTTCTGGTAATATTCATGGAGCTTTAGATGGTGTAAATATTGACTGGAAAAGATTTTTAGGGTTATTGATGTGGTATGCCCTTCCACCAGAAACCTCTTTGCCAGCTATTTTTCAAACTTATCAGAAGCTTCTTAATGATGGAATGGCACCTTATCCTGTCCCTGTTTATATTGATGAAGGACTCGTAGAAGAAGGCATGACAAGGGAAACGGAGGAACGTTTTGACCTCGCATATTATCTCATGCTTCTTCATGCCAGTGGAGAAAGCAAATATAGCATACTGAAGACCATGTTCAGTGCTCTGGCTTCTACAAAAGATCCACTTGACTATCATATGATATGGCACCAACGTGCAGTATTACAAGCACTAGGAACCTTTAACTCTAATGATCTTCATATTCTTGATATGGGACTAGTTTCTCAGTTATTGTCCCTGGGGAAGTGTCACTGGGCCATCTATGTGGTGCTTCACATGTCCTATCGCGACGATTTTCCTAACCTGCACGCTACTGTTATTAGAGAAATCTTATACCTGTATTGTGAAGCTTGGAGTTCTCAAGAATTACAAATTCAGTTTATTGAGGAATTGGGAATTCCTTCATCATGGATGGATGAGGCTCTGGTGAGTTTAGACTCTTCTCTATAACTTGTTATTCCTGCCCAATGTTACCAAAGGTGACAGGCGCACATAGGCACGGAGGTAACTCTGGAGCCTAGGCACGAGGGGTGTGCCTCATCTAAGATAGGGTGCAAGAGTTGCCTAAAAATTGAAATATATTTACTATATGATATGTAAATACTTGAAACGATAAGTATTAAATGAAACATGTTAACAAGTTATTTATGAGAATAACGAATATTATAAACTTGATTGAACTTAAAGAATTAAGAAAATAATTTCCTTTACTCGTAGTGACTGTAAAA
Organism: Apium graveolens; assembly: GCF_009905375.1. Classification (NCBI taxonomy): domain Eukaryota; kingdom Viridiplantae; phylum Streptophyta; class Magnoliopsida; order Apiales; family Apiaceae; genus Apium; species Apium graveolens. The sequence continues at coordinate 2,370,531 of NC_133651.1, forward strand.
GCAGTACTAATATTTCTAATAAAACAATGTAAATAAGAATAAAATGTACTAGGTGGACACATAGGAAATTATAGAAATAACAAATTGTTACTCAAATACTAAAAAAGTGTAAATTAAATTCAAGTCCACGAGGTCGAGACATAGGAAATAGTATAATAGTTTTCTACTCAAATTAATTTATAGTATGCAAACTCTTGTACTCCTATTTAGTCGGTATATCCTATCGTATCAATTATAACCTGAAAATCTTAGGCCTGGTGTTATGTAAATATGTAAGCTTCATGTTTGGCCTGTTTGCAGTAATTAAAATTGATACGCAATCTTTTGTAGTCCTATCTAATTGGTAACTCCGTATCAGATAAATTATAACCATAAAATTTTTAGGCTTGCTGTTATGGAATGCTTGTTTGAATCAATGAAAAATGTCAATGAACTTCTTATGATTCTCAACTATCCCCTTTGGCCCTTTCTGTCTGTAATTAATAATTCTTCTTGTACATGGGCAAACATAGTCTTTTAAAGTACTTGAGATGCCTAGATGTTCTGAGTTATCCCTTCACTCATTCACCCACCTATTGCTTGAAGGTTTTTTATTCAATAATTGTGTGTTATATTAAGCGCTTTTGATCTGTAACTGTCTGTATACTGGACTTGTTTCAGGCAGTGTACTCTACTTATTGTGGCGATCTGCCCAAAGCCCTTGAGCATTTTCTGCGATGTGCAAACTGGCAAAAGGCACATTCAGTTTTTGTAACTTCAGTTGCTCATTCCTTGTTCTTGTCAGGTAAATACCAACTATTGTTGTGTGACAAATTTATGTATACATTTCTCCACTATTAGGATTACAGCGTATCTATGCTTGGTGGATGCATTACAAGAAACCTATGCTGCATAGAAATATTCATAAATAAAATCTTGTCAAATATCTTGTTATTTACAGCCAATGCTTCTGATAAAGAATTGTTGCATAGAAAAGACTTAAAATTTCTGAATAGTGAAGTGCTCACAAATACAATTACAATATCAATGCTATGCTTAGGTAAGTGATATATAAAGAACATAAATAATATTTTTTAATAATCTTGGTGTCACCAAATAGGTACAAATCTATCTATCTAATTCTTTAATTTACACAGCGCTACTTCCGAAAGGCACTCCTTTTCTTAATGTCCGCTTCTGTACATTATGCCATTAGCAGCTTGTTTAGAGTTATTTTTATCATCAATTTTCAGCCAAACACTCGGAGGTATGGAGACTTGCAACTTCAATGGAAGATCACAAGTCAGAAATTGAAAATTGGGATTTGGGAGCAGGAATATATATATCCTTTTATCAACTTAAGAGTTCCTTGCAAGAAGACAATGATACTATGAACGAACAGGTATGATCAAACCTTTGGAACAATGTCTGGTCTTTTAATTGTTCTACAGCACAAGCTAACCTTTAGTTTTCTACTTCCACACTCAAACATAAAAGACCCCTTTAGGACTACATACGTAAACAATATTAACTAACTATGACCCCTTTAGGACTACTGGCCTCATTTGCTCTATCCTTGGTGGACTATCTGACGTTTGCATATAATAGCCAGGACTGAATGAAAATAACACAAAGACACTTAGTACCACTCATGTACTGAATTTATGTGAATAGAATTATAAAGTTTCTGTATTAATATTGAAATTTACTTCAAGTCTGTGGTCAAAATAAATAAATAATTTATTTAATAAAAATTAGTGAAATAACCTTTTTGACACTATATGCAATAGAAACCAACTGTTTAATAGTTTACCTTGGAGGCAGGCTTCTGTATTATTTTATGAGAGGTGGTATGTTGGGTCCTTTAGTTATCTAGCATAATGTCAGCCCTAATTACTTGAAATAGGCGACTGAGATTAGTTGGGTCTAGGTTAAATTGGATATTCTTTTAACTTTTTTGTAGCCGAGAGGAAGTATTTACTTAAATGCAGAGCGGCGGGAAAGTGAAGGCTTGCTATTATGATTTATGAGATTAATTATTCATATTATATTATTGTCAGTCAGTAACGGATCTTTGATTGGCTTCTTAAATGAGCATGTTTTTTACTCTCTTGCAGGATTCTCTCGAAAGCAAAAACGAAGATTGTAGAAACTTTTTAAGTTGCTTAAATGAGTCTTTGGCAAAGTTTAGTAGCAAGTTATCCGTTGATGCAAGGTATGTACATGTGTGTTTGTATGTGTGTGGGCACACATTTGTAGGTAACTCTTTGCATGAGGAGAGGTTCTAATTATTCAAATTGCCCTCTTCTATTATCTTAATATTTCAGAAATAAAACTCTTGCTCTGGTCCCCTCCCTCTCCTCCTCCTTCCCCTCCGTCATCTATTATAAAGTACATTTCACTTGATTCGCCTTGTTTTTGAAATTACTAATGTTACTGTTGCAACGATCAAGCAAAACAACCATTTTAGAAAAAACTGACCTACAAACATGGTACCCTGTCTTCTTAATCTGGCAGGGTGCTTAAGCTTCCACCTAGACATTTTTTTTTGCCTACCTCGTTAATCTGTTTGAAATGAACATGTGCACTTATAAGTTTTCTTTTTCTTTTTCACAATGTTTCATTCTTCATTCTTTTTTCTTTAATATTTTTGTTGGGTATTTTAAGCATATTAGAATGTATAAATATTTATAAATTACATCTCATTTGAAAAGAAATTTCAAAAACACAGCGAGGCACATTTATAAATTTGAAAACTTTCTTGTCATATTGTGAACTTAACCGCTTGACATTGATCTTCCGAATTACTGGTTTATTTTTTATTATTAATAGTTAAACACATTTTATGAATTTGAAAACCTTCAAGTCATATTGTAAAAACCTAAACTGTTTGCCGTTTATTTTCCAATTTGCTGGTTTATTTTCTAGTATTTATTGAGTTAAGCCCACTCGGTTCTTCTTCTGTTTTTCTTTTAGGTTATGGATTCTCTTCATAAAAACAAATAAAATGCTTCTTTGTAGTCCAGTTCTTTGATACTGGATTTTTCATTTTCCCCTTGCAACATATAGTTGTCCGTCACTTTGTGTTGTTTCAGAGCACTCTTTTGATTCTTCATCTTTGCGCTAGCAGTAACTATTGTTTATAGTGTTAAACCAAAACTGCACATACTTATTTGTGTTCCAAATTTTTAATAGCCTTTTGTGGTGATGGAGCATTCAACTTAAATTCTTTTATTCTCAGAGTTGCATATTCAAAGATGGCTGAAGAGATCTGCAATTTGCTTTTAGCTGATAGTAGTGAAGGAGCAACATGTGAGATTCAGTTCAGCTGCTTCAACACCGTGTTCAGTGCGCCCATCCCTGAAAACCTTCAGTCATATCATTTGCAGGACGCGGTATCACTTTTTACAAGTTATCTTTCGGAGGTAGCTTCATAGTCTCTAGGTTTGTGTGTGTGTATTTCTATTGTATCTAAATTATGCAATAAGAGCTACAACAAAGTCCTCTCTTCTCCCTGTATGTGTTTATAGTTTGTACCTTCTGTATGTGGTTGTAGTAGCGTTGCGGATGGCCTATATCATTTATTTTGAATCTAACAGCTCTACAATATATACTTTCTGTACGATTCTCTTATATTGAGAATCTAACAGCTCTACAATATATACTTTCTGTACGATTCTCTTATATTGAGCTGCTCTATGGTTCATATACTTGTGCCAGTTTCTTGTGCACGTTTATTTTCCCAACGGACTGGAACCCGTGAAACTTTGTTTTTGAACATATAAACCAACCTCATGTAGCTCAGAACTATGCTACTAACTGACAATGCTTTATATTCCCTGTGCTCTTCTTGTGTTGTGTTTATATTTTTGGTTAATTCTGTCTGTTGTGTGTTTAATTGGCACTATGTAATACAGTCAAAGGAAGACGTGTCGGTCTTTTTTCCGGTCAGCTGTATTCTACTGTCTGATAAATGTCTGATCATTAGGTAATTAGCAGTGGTACTTTACATCTAAAGCATCCTGCTTCTATAGTGCTACTTGAAGTTGCAGGGTTTTCTAATTTTATTATATTGATGTTTGGGTGCTAATCCCTAACAATCAATCATGTGTTATATAAGTCATATTTAACACACTTCTCCGGAACCCTTAGATTATTATTTCAAGGGCCCAGATCCAAAGAATTTTTTTTACCCTTCCGCGGATAGAAATACCCTTCCACCCGCGAGGGCGGAAGGGTAGAAAAAAATTCTTAGATACGGACCCTTGAAATATAAATCCGATGCTCCGGAAGTAATATGTTAGATAAAAATTAACCGATACACGATTGCCCGGGAAGGACCCTGTTTTTGAGAAATTAGGTACATAGATTTTTATTGGTCCCTTAGAATAGTAAATTATGATGGCCTGGTCTCAGTGGTTTTCATTTTAACCTCGATTTGCATGATTACAATTATACTAACTTTCTAATCATTTTAATCTTAAAAGTGAAGCCAAAATAAGCAAATTCGAGCTAATTCGTACTGGCCAAAGTGTAAAGTGCTCATTTTAATTATGCGAGCAGCTACAGAAGTCTTTTGTTTGGATTTACCTAACAATAATAATATATATCAAATGTAGTGTAATTGCCTATTACAAGTATAAATTATCACCAAAATAACACAATAATATTAAGCACAGTTAAGCATCATGGGAGGTAGAGATTAGGTACAGGCGTGTTACCAACCATATACTCCCTCCGTCCCCTCAATTTTTTACATTGGGGAACGGGGGTTCGGCACGCACTTTAATGCTCTTATTAAATATAGTTTCATAATTTTTTTAATTTTTTTTATTCTAAATAAAAATATAATGTTTAATTTTTTATTAAAAAGAAAATTTTAAAAATAAATTATAGAGATATATTTTATAGTTGCCTTAAAATGTATGTCGAGCATGTGAAAAAAACTGTAAAGAAATGAGAGGGACGGAGGTAGTAATTAGTCAGAGAGACAAACAGTTTGTTATAGTAAAAAATTGACGAGTTTGGTATTTTTTAAGTACGTATTCAACTAATTTATTAGCTCGAGTATAATACTGTTTTTCCGAACTTTAGAAAGAAAAAAAGAAAGAATTGAAAATGATTAATTTTCTCTACCCTCCCAATTTTCCCAAAAGTGAAAAAAAAAAATTGAATCTTCTATTTTCTTCCCAAAAATATTTCTCGAACATAGTATAATTTTTTTTAATAATTAAATTGAATAGATGATGGTAAATATCTTATGTAATTACATGACTTAATTAAAAAATTAGTAAATTTATAAATTAAAGTATACTATGTACTCATATAATCCCCGTAAATACAGGTTGAGGAATATTTTTCTCATAAAAAAGTATTGCTACTACCAACCATGTTTATAAATTTCGGAAATCGGAATTATTCGGTTTATGTACCGATTTGCGATTTATCGGATGATTTTTAAAAAAATAAATAATTTATCGGCAATCAGTCAAATCGGACAAATATTTGACCAGTTTATAAATGATTTATCGACGATTTTTGATAAATTGACCGATTTGTATAACAATATAAGCAACCAAGACTTCGAGAAAGAGAGGCATGAAGTAGTAAACAAATTGTTGATCGAGATTAACACCAAGTAGACAAATTTGCGGAATATCCTACGTTTTGTTTTACAGAATTTAATCGAAAGCCGTGCTATTCCTGCCAAACTAATCACCTTGTTTCACTGCTACTATTCAGCTTTATCGGAGTTATTTAAATACTCTCGCTTAACGTACCGTACCAACAAGCATTATTTAACTTATAATCTCCCGTCCCCCTAAATTTTTTTACGTTTTTTCTCACTACGTTCCCCTCATTTCTCCACGTTTCCTTTTTACTACTTTGACAGATATTTTAAGACTTTTATAATATAGTTCATAACTTATTTTGAAAATTATTTTTTCTGAATTAAATATTCAGGAAAAAAAAATAAAAGTAAGTTATGGAACTATAATATATACAAACCTTAAAATACGTGCCGAGTACTAAAAAAATATAGAGAGAATTTCATTTTGCACCCCTTCTATTTGGCAAAAACTCAATTTTGTATACCTATTTTCATAAATTGCAGTTTGCCCGCTTCAAGTTGCAACATTTTTGCCAAATTTTGTCAATTGTTTTCCTAAATTATTGTCTTCAACAACATATATAATCTATTATTGAAGAAAAAAGATGAGATATATTGTCGGAGACAGCAATTTGGGCTAAAAAATTAGGCAAAAAGGGTGCATGTTGAAGCGGATTTCAAAGTAGGGGATGCAAACTGCAATTTATGAAAATAGATATACAAAATTGAGTTTTGGCCAAATATAAGGGGTGCAAAATGTAATTCTCTCAAAAATATATAAAGAAGCGAGGATGACGGATGTAGTTTTAGCAACAAAGGGTAAATGAAATTTGAATTCCATTTCAAAAAACCGTCAGCATTGTACAATCACAAAGGAAACAAGAATAAACAAGTTTTCCAGACAAAAAAAAAAATAAACAAGTTCTTTCTCCAAAAAAACTAAAAATATCGGACTGTAAATTTAGTTCGCCCGAAAAAAGAAAAGAAAAGAAAAGAAAAGACTACGCCTCTACGAGGACGGAGATGCAAGAGCTAATGGCGGTGAGGACGACGACGAAGAAGATGAATTGGAAGAAGAAGCTGGCCTGTTTGAACGGTTTCGCAGTTTCTTCTTCTCTCCCTCTCCAGCTCCCTTGTCTTCCATTTTTCCATGCCCAACTTTTGTTGTGTTTAAGCTCACTGGTACTATACAGTTGCACAAAAAACCTGCAATTTATGCCATCAAATAAATACATTACCAAAAAAACACAATTATTTATTATTAGCTATTAAATTAAACAATGTAACAATTTTTTTACCATTTTTTTAGCGCGCATATTATGATACAGTCTTGCTTCGCGGGAGTATTATGTATTGAGTACAATTATTTTTGTATTGCGTGCGACGGGAGTCTAATATACCGATAGAGCTACTAATACGGGATTATGGGAATATGAATTACGATATACAATACTCCCTCCGTCCCAACCGGATGTATACTTTAAATAAGTATTGAAAAACGTGTCAAAAAGTGATGTATAGAATTTAATAGGACAGAGGGAGTAGAATTTTAACGCGAAAGAATAATGTACCATGTACAATCGGATCAGAGACAAGGTGGCATTAGAATTATTAAAGCAAGCGCAAACAAAAAATCTAGCAGCACAAGAGTAAATCAGTAGTCATACCGATTCTAGCGAGTCGATTGACCCAGCTCGGAATGGAATTCCCAGTGAGTCGAATACAGGCATCATTGCAGAAATGGTTACAGTTTTTAGTAATGAGATTGTATGCATTTCCTTTGTACACTTTAGAGAGCTCTTCCATTACTTTCCTCACTTCTTTACTGCTCTTCCCAGTCCATCCGATCAGAATAGATTTCCGGAATGTAAACCCTTCACATTGCTTCGGTTCTCCTTCAAAAATCCCGGTTGATGGATACTCGTGAGCTCCAAATGCATACTCAATTCCATGTACTTGTTATAAAAAAAATAAAGATG